>NC_133532.1:22943466-23261908 GCF_048544455.1 Silene latifolia
CTAAGCGACGTATCCTCTTACCGTTAGCGCCACGTCGTGGTCTGGGAGGTAGGGGTAGGGGTAGAGGTAGGGGTAGGGCATCCAAATCCGTTCTTCTCCCAACCCTACTCCCGAGCCCGTTATGACCGAGCTTGATTTACCGAGTCCGTTTTTTAGGGAGGCAGTAGCCGATTCTGATGCTGAGGAAGAGGAGCATTTTGACTATGTGGTTCATCATGAGGATGAGGATGATGATGATGATGATGGTGATGGTGATGATGATGATGAGGAGGAGGAGGAGGATGACTCTCGTTTTCTTGAGAAGGATGCCGTCATAGTACCACCTAAGAAGGTGGTACGGGATGATAAAGGTCAATATGTACCGCTTGGTGATGGTTCATCTAGTAGCACGGAGAGGAAGAAGACAAAGACTTCGGATCAATCTTAGCGTCTTACAGCTCCGGTTGAGGGTGGTCCGAGTGTCCTTAGCGTCCTACGTAACTTTGGTGGCCACGTAGCTTATAGTAGTTGGACCGGTCCAAGAAGCGTGAGATCGTGGATGGACTAGTGATAGCGGAGTTTGTCGCACTCCCCCAATCAAACAAATTCTCTACTAAACTAATGTAGTACGGTAGTCGAGGTTGAACCACAAGGAGATCAAGGTCGAGTACTAGTTTGTCTTAGATTATAAGTTAGCTACGTGAATCATAAAGTATGGTTGAGTATGATTTTAATCTAATAAACTAAACTAAATAAAATAAAGTGCAATTAAACTAGATATGAGAATAGAGCAAGTAAATGTAAATGTTGTCATTCAATAGAATAAGAGGCCTAGGATTCGATCAAGCCCTTAGCAATGAGTCATAGTGGCAACTAGTCAATCAACAAGTAATGGGTTCAAGGGGTCAAGAGGGATAATGCTAGTTAAACTAACCACCTAACCCTCCCGAGTGTAGGTAGCCTCTTGAGTCGGGTTAAAGTCCCACTCCCATGGATGACCAAGACCGAGCCCAGGGAATTAAGGTCAACAATAAGTCCCAACTAAGTCCTCCCCCACTCCCATGGATGAAATTCATTAGTTAATTGGTAAAGTCTCTTTAGATGGGTCCCACTTCCGTGAATAACTCGCCTAGAGCCGATTTTTCGAGTATAACGGTATCCATAAGCCCAACTCCCATTGATAGCCTAGGTAGCCCAAAGTCGGCCCAACTCTCGTTGATAGCCTCAAAAGGTTGGACAAGGGTAAAACAAAGGGTCTATACAAAATCACCCAACCAAAATCAATTACCCATAATACCACAACTTGTCAAAAGCGACTAATTACCAAAATAAACTCATCGTATAGGCCTAACCGGACTCTAGAAGGGGGACTATGTAACACCCCCGCATACCAAGGTGCCTTACCAGGACCACCCTACCATGAAAGTGTGTTACCATCTCGGTTGCCCGAGGTTAGTACATATCAAAAGCGTCTGAACTGAGCACATTTATTAAAGTACTACAAGGTATAAAGTTTACAACATCCAAATCCAAATACTGATTTAACAAAATACATCTCCAATGTCTGACAATAAAAGAAATCAAACTAAGACTCAGACGGTGATGCTATGACTGATGACGACAATACTCCCATGACTGTCCCCAAGCTCACACTAGCAATACCTGTCAAGCCTGCTCACCATCCCCGAATGGATCACCGCAGATTCCACAAACAACAACGGGTCAGATACTCAAATATTAAGACAAACAAACGAAGTAATCAACCGATCATCACCAATTCCCAATCATCCATTCTCACTTTGAAGTGGCTACACACCGAAGTGTCTAGCCCAGCCAGCATTACCCATCGCAATAGGTAATCCTCGCCGCCTTGATGGGTGACCGCAG
This sequence comes from Silene latifolia, assembly GCF_048544455.1. Lineage (NCBI taxonomy): Eukaryota > Viridiplantae > Streptophyta > Magnoliopsida > Caryophyllales > Caryophyllaceae > Silene > Silene latifolia. The sequence continues at coordinate 22,945,333 of NC_133532.1, forward strand.
CCGATCCCACCTAGTCCAGCTCCTCAACGAGCGACAACAATCCCTGTCCCTTAATGTGCACATCCCCTCCCGTGGCGGGTTCCACGGAGGGCGAACTAGGGTGTGAAGCCACTCCCGCAAGTGACTCCACCACAATCACAATCACATGACATCACAACCGTCTCAATACCCTCACACCAACATCGTCACAACAATCTCCATACTCCGATGATCAACAGATAACAATAATCACAACAAACATGTCTTACAAAGAACAATAAACTGAGTAGGGAAACCCTACCTTAGCAATCAACAGTGGAATGAACTCGAACAATCAGAAAGGCTCCTCTACGAAGTCTTCTCCTATACCATAATCATATAACACAATTACACATTGCACAACCCTCATATTCCCAATTCCGTAAATGTACAAAAGAACCCCAACGAATACGAATAACATAGAAATAGAACTTACCAACAAAAGAGGGATGAGGAATTATACGCAAGAACTCCGAAGATTTCACACACAACAAAGCTATGGGATGATTAGGGAGTGATTAGGAAGAGATTAGGGTTAACGTAGAAATGATGAAGTTGAAATGATGTTTTAAAAACTGACGCGGGATATAAAAATAATCTTAAACACTCCCTAATCAAACCGTCAAAATAACACTCGCCAGACCGAATACTCGGTCGAGTAAAGTTATACTCGGCCGAGTATCCGCTACTCGGTCGAGTATTCACTATACTCGGCAGAACCAAAACAACTCACAACAACAGCACTACTCGGTCGAGTAGTCACCAAAGAAAATCCGTAGTATTACAGTCTTCTCCCCTTAAAAAGAACTTCGTTCCGAAGTTCACACTCCACTCTAAAACCAGGCACAACACAACGCACAAGACTATACTAACCACATATAACAACACCAAAGAACTACACAAGTCACCACAAAATTCACTACCCCGACTCAAAGCAAAACAACAAAACAAGACAAAACACGACCGCGACCATCTCCTACCCCCCTAAAAAGACAATGGTTACGTCCCCGTAACCAAACATACCTGATAAAAAAGGTTAGGAAAACGTTCTCGCATAGCTTCCTCGGGTTCCCATGTGGCTTCCTCCACATTATGATTAGACCAAAGGACCTTGAGTAAGACCGTCTCACCATTCCGGGTCTTACGAACCTTGCGATCAAGAATCTCCTTAGGAATCTCGGCGTAGGACAAGGATTCATCAAGCTCGATGTTCTCCATTTCAAGGATATGCGACGGATTGCTCACATACTTCCGAAGTTGAGATACATGAAAAACATTGTGTACCCTATCCAAAGCTGGTGGTAACGCTAACCTGTAAGCTACCTCGCCAACACGGTCCAAAGTCTCATAAGGACCTATAAACTTTTGGCTTAGCTTACCCTTTTTCCCAAACCTCATAACACCTCGCATAGGTGACATTTTCAAAAGGACCTTGTCACCTACCGCAAACTCAATGTCCCTGCGGTGTAAGTCGGCATAGCTCTTCTGACGATCTTGGGCTGCTCTCATCTTTTGCCGAATTAATCGGACTTGCTCAACCATATCTTGTACCATTTGTGGCCCTAAAACCACCGTCTCGTAACTATCATCCCAACAAACCGGACTTCGGCATTTCCGCCATACAAAGCTTCAAAAGGTGCCATCCCAATGCTTGTATGATAAATGTTATTGTATGAAAACTCGATCAGATCAAGCCTATCTTCCCAATTGCCCCCAAACTCCATAACACATGCCCTCAACATGTCCTCTAAGGTCTTGATGGTCCGTTCTGTCGACCATCGCTTCTGGATGAAAGGTGTACTCATCTTCAAAGTAGTACCCATCAACTCTTGCAGTTCTTGCCAAAACTTGGATATGAACCTCGCATCACGATCAGAAACGATATCTTTAGGTATACCATGTAACCGAACCACATGCCTCCTGTAACCCAATGCCAGCTGCATCTTAGACCAAGTATCTTTCATGGGCACGAAATGGCTGACTTGGTTAATCGATCAACAATCACCCAAATCATGTTGTTACCTTGCTGTGACCTAGGCAACCCCACAATGAAGTCCATGGAGATCGACTCCCACTTCCACTCGGGTACCTCCAAAGACTGAATCTTACCTTGTGGTCTCCTTTGTTCACCCTTGACCCTTTGACAGGTCAAACATCTGGCTACAAACTCAGCTACATCTCTCTTCATGTTTGGCCACCAAAAAGTCTTCTTAAGGTCTTTATAAAGCTTGTCACCACCCGGGTGAACTGAATAGGGGGTGCAATGAGCCTCCGTCAAGATCACTCTCCGCAACTCTGCATCCTCAGGAACACACCATCTCCCATCAAAACGAACACTCCCATCTCTATGGATAGAAAACCTGGAAACCGTTCCGCTCTCTACCCTTGACTTCCACTCCTGAATCTTAGGATCAAGCTCTTGCTTACTCTTGATGTTCTCATACAACTCTGGCTCGATCGTCAAATCCCCAATGGTATCCCCCTCTCGAATCATAAAGATCCCCAACCTAGACATCTCATCCCTCAACTTCAGCAAGGACATAACTGTACATAGCGAATGAACGCTCTTCATACTCAGTGCATCTGCAACAACATTAGCCTTACCCTCGTGATATATGATCTCCATATCATAATCTCCGATCAGCTCCATCCACCGTCTCTGTCGCGTGTTAAGCTCCTTCTGAGTGTAGATATATTTTAGACTCTTATGATCAGAGAACACCTTAAAAGTTGCTCCATTAAGGTAGTGCCTCCAAATCTTAAGAGCGAACACAACTGCACCCAGCTCCAGATCATGAGTAGGGTAGTTCTCCTCATATTGCTTCAGCTGCCTTGAAGCATAAGCTATGACTTTCCTTTCATGCATCAAAACACAACCAAGACCATTCTTTGAAGCATCGGTATATACCTCAAAGTTCTCACATCCCTCTGGCAAGGCTAGGATAGGAGCTGTGGTCAAGCGTTCCTTTAAGGTCTGAAACGCCGTTTCACAATTCTCATCCCAAACAAATCTGACTTCCTTCCTCATCAAAGATGTCATAGGCCGCGCTATGGTAGAGAAATCTTTCACAAATCTCTTGTAGTAGCCAGTAAGGCCTAAGAAACTCCGAATCTCAGCAACATTCTTCGGCGATTCCCACTTGGTTATGGCCTCAATCTTACTAGGATCCACAGATACTCCCTTCTTAGATATCACATGGCCTAGAAAAGCCACTTCTTCTAACCAGAACTCGCACTTAGATAGCTTGGCATAAAGCTGATTCTCTCTCAAGGTCTGCAAGACTATCCACAAATACTCCTCATGGTCTTCCTTATTCTTAGAATAGACTAGGATATCGTCGATGAAAACAACCACAAACCTATCCAAGAACGGTGTAAAGATCCGATTCATCAAATCCATAAAAGCTGCTGGCGCATTGGTCAACCCAAAAGGCATCACCACATACTCGTAATGACCATATCGAGATCGGAATGCTGTCTTAGGAATATCCTCATCTGCTATCCTCAGCTGGTGATATCCCGACCTAAGATCAATCTTGGAAAACACACCTGCTCCACTTAGCTGATCAAACAAGTCATCAATCCTCAAGAACGGATACTTGTTCTTCACCGTGACACGATTGAGCTCTCTGTAATCAATGCACAGTCTCATACTCCCATCTTTCTTCTTTACAAAAAGAATCGGAGCTCCCCACGGTGACACACTAGGCCTGATGTAACCCTTGCCTAACAACTCATGTATCTGCTTTTTCAACTCGCCAACTCTTTAGGTGCCATACGGTAAGGTGCTTTAGATATAGGACCCGTTCCCGACTTAAGCTCCACGCTGAAATCAACATCCCTCTTGGGAGGCAAACTCGGTATCTCCTCGGGAAAAACATCTTCGAACTCTCGCACCACAGATATCTCGAGTCGCTTGTCGGTGGCTCTACTCGGTGGTCTCTCACATGAGAGAATCAAGGGACATTTCTTCCTCAAACATGACTTTAAAGTAATCACAAACTATGAACCTACACTTAGGCTTTACCACAAACCCTCTATAGGACACCCTAATACCCTTGGGCCCCTTTAAGGACACCCTCTTTTGCCGACAATATATCATGGCATCATACCTACCCAACCAATCCATCCCGACAATCACCTCGAACCCATCCATGGGAAACTCTAACAGTGTCACTCTTGTAAATCTACCCCTCCAACTACCATGGATACTCCCTTATACAACTTGAGACACGACACGACTCCCGAAGGTATGAATACATCATCTTTTATAACCTCAAACCTTCCCAAACCCATAGACACAAAGATGACTCTTAGACACAAAAGAGTGTGTAGCCCCCGAATCAAACAAAACAAAGGATGGTACATTATGAACAAGAAAGGTACCAGTAACTACATGAGCATCATCCGTGCTTCTGCTTGTCCATTATGAGAAGCTTCCCACTGTTTTTCTGTCCTCCACCCCGAATCAAGCATTGGAGGTACTTGGCTTGGCTCTTGAATCTCGAGTGGTCTGTTGTTTCGCGCCGATATGATCCACCACCACTGCGGTTGTAACCACCCTGGTTGCCCTGTCCACCTCTATTGCCCCATGAACCTCCCTTCGGTTACTAGCAAAACTCGAGTCGGCCCGAGAAAATTCCCCGACCGAGCTCCCCAACCAGATCCGGGCTTGTAGCTCGTGCATTCCCGTCTTTTGTGGCCTATCCCACCACGGTTGAAGCATGTAAGATTAGAGTTGTCACTCACACTCCGACCTCCATTCTTTCCCCGACCACGAGATCCTCCCGAAAAACCACTCCACCGAAAAAGCCTTAGCATGGTTGAAGTTCCCCTTCGTTGGTCGTTGTTGCTTCCACCGTCACCCTTCCTCTTTTCCCGCAGTCCTCTCATCGATCTCTCTTGAGAGATCTACCATTCTCTCGGCCTTGATCCGCTCTCGATACACTTCCTTGAGGTCGTAGCAACCCGGCCGGCATACGATTCACGATCTTAGCAGATAAACCTCTCTCAAAACGGAGAGCCAAACCTCTCTGTCCTAGCTGCATGTCCTCAACATAACGAGATAGCTCCAGGAACCGATGATAGTAGTCAGTGACTATCATCTCATCCGTCATGGTGAAGGAATCAAAGTCGGATCTCATCTTGTGTCGGATATGCTCCGCACGAACTGCTTCCTCATAGCACTCTTCAACCTGCACACGGAATAGCTCCTTCCGCCTGGTAAAAAGCTCTAGCATCTTCCTTGATGTTTTGCCACCAAACCGCAGCCTTCACCTCTTAGGTAGTACACTACCCGCCGACGATCATGTCTTGGGGCACTTAACCATTTCCATGAGAGCTTCAATCTCACGGTGCCACTTCTCGAGTAGCTTTGGTTCACCTACCCCATCATATGTGGGAGAGTTGAAGCGTGCAATGATGATCTTTGAGTGAGTAGCATCCATCGACTTCTCGTTCCCCTTTCCCACATTTTTGAGAGCTTCAAGGAGAGCCTCTTGTTGCTCAATCATGCGAGCAACCTCATCAAGAGTCATCTCAGAAGCTTGGATCTGCGCGAGAGTTCTTTTGGGCGGCATTTTGAGCTGACAAGAAACAAGGAGACGTAAACACAAAAGCCTATGGCTCAAAACGTAACAACCTTCCGCCAAAAGAACACTCGGCCGAGTATACAACCATACTCGGTCGAGTAACGACTACTCGGTCGAGTATCATAGATACTCGGTCGAGTATTCGACCCGAAGTTTAACGTCAAAAACTCAAAAACAACACTCGGTCGAGTAAAACAACACTCGGCCGAGTAGACTCTACTCGGTCGAGTATACTTACTTACTCGGTCGAGTTATCACATACAGTAGCCACTACTAATCACTGCCAAACAATACTCGGTCGAGTGCTTGGTTACTCGGCCGAGTGCTCCCTACTCGGTCGAGTACCTGCCCTGCTCGACCGAGTCACAAAATAGACGGGTATACAGTATAAAGTTCTCTACCATGCTCACTATTCCCGCAACAAACACATAACATGAAGGACTTAAGTGCCATGTTATAACCATACCAACATACGATTCATGCATATTCTAATTCCAACATAACAAACATTCACAAACCCGTCACCTCCACCATTTCCCCAATCACCACACTTACAAATTTCATCACATACCCTTTCAATTATCAACTACTACCACATGCATCTTCACATACATGTACATACCAAACCTAACTCTCATCACACTTCCCCATGTTACCGGCTCGAGTTAATGAGGGCCAATTTGCGACTCCGGGACGTCTCCCGAGTCTTTGCGGTAGCTCCAAACAACTCTCCCCGGGTTCATTTTATTTAGACTCCCTAGGTCATTAAATTCATTTGTTTAGGTGCCGGAATCTTCGGCTCTGATACCACTTTGTAACACCCTCTCATACCAATGTGCCTTACCAGGACCACCCTACCATGAAAGTGTGTTACCATCTCGGTTGCCCGAGGTTAGTACATATCAAAAGCATCTGAACTGAGCACATTTATTAAAGTACTACAAGGTATAAAGTTTACAACATCCAAATCCAAATACTGATTTAACAAAATACATCTCCAATGTCTGACAATAAAAGAAATCAAACTAAGACTCAGACGGTGATGCTATGACTGATGATGACAATACTCCCATGACTGTCCCCAAGCTCACACTAGCAATACCTGTCAAGCCTGCTCACCATCCCCAAATGGATCACCGCAGATTCCACAAACAACAACGGGGTCAGTATTACTCAAATATTAAGACAAACAAACGAAGTAATCAACTGATCATCACCAATTCCCAATCATCCATTCTCACACAGTAACCGACTACACATCGAAGTGTCTAGCCCTGCCAGATTACCCATCGCAACAGGTAATCCTCGCCGCCAGTGGGTGACCGCAGCCGATCCCACCTAGTCCATCTCCTCAACGAGCGACAATAATCCCTGTCCCTTAATGTGCACATCCCCTCCCGTGGCGGGTTCCACGGAGGGCGAACTAGGGTGTGAAGCTACTCCCGCAAGTGACTCCACCACAATCACAATCACATGACATCACAGCCGTCTCAATACCCTCACACCAACATCGTCACAACAATCTCCATACTCCGATGATCAACATGTAACGCCCCGTAATTTCGGACCGTTAATATATTTCGGAAGTAATTTATTAATCAAGTAAAATTTGATATTAATGTATTTAAAGTAAAAATAATTCAAAGAAATATAATTTTATTATATTTTGAAGAAAAGTATTTATTTTGATAGTTTTGAAATGTTTAAAAATAGTTTAAACCGTGTAAAAACTTTTTATTTCGAAATAAGGGCATATCGGGGAAAAATGACAACTCTTTTGAAAATTGGGTAAACGATTTTGGAAATGGGTCGTATGAGTATTCAATTTTCTTGTAATCTCGTGTTTAAGAACTTTGGTCTTGTCGGAATTTGCATTTGACAAGCGGTTCTAATTATTATCGAAACGAGCCAAAACCGACTCGTAAAATCCCGACTAAAAACCCGCTCCCTTTCCTCCTTTCCTCTCCTATCCCACGGCACCCCCTCCCCCTTTCCTTTTTCTGATTTTTCTTTCTATCTTCATCTTCCTCTATGTTCTTAAAGCTTCCAACAAAACAAAACACCATTTTCATCAAATTCAAGCTAGTTTTCACCATAATTTCTTCATTTCTTGACGGATTTTCACATAATTTATATTTTCGGAATCCTCTCTTCGAGATCTACCTCCTGGTATATTTTAATTTCAGTTTTCTTGAAGTTGTTTTAAGACGAATTTCGGTAATTTCGGTATTTTATACTTATTATTGTGTTTTTATTGTTTATTTAGGTGAAGATTTGGAGGACGAGTTTGGGGACTCGTATATTGTCGAAGATAGCGGCTAGTTGCTTGTTAGGGTTTGGTTTTCAAGGTGCTAATTGCTCATTTTCTAGCTTAAGGTAACATATTTCGAGTTACTCGACGAATAATCGTCACATTCTTTACTTTTTGTATGTTTTTGTGATTTTTGGTTGAATAGTAAATTTTCACATGTTTAAAATGGGTTGCATGCATGTCTTTTGTTAGTTTAAGATAACATGTTAGTATTGGGAACGATTAATTATGTTTCAGACGGTGTTAAACTGAACAAAAATGGAGATATGGAGGTGTGGGGGTGGCGGCAGCAGGCCCGACAGGCCCATGGCAGGCCCACGGCTGGCCCGGGTCGGCCCGTTGCTTGTTTCGCGGTTTTTCATGCTTTGTTCATCACTTTAGGTTCATTAATGTTATAGTTAGAATAAGTAACATATGGTTAAACCTTTGAAATGAATAATGTTAATGGTAAAAATTATGTTTATATTGGTAGTTGCACATGTTAGGGTAGATTATAAGATGAAATTGTAATGATTAGGCTCAAAATGAATTTTATAGCGATAATTGTAATGTTTTGATGATTGTGCCGAAAACTGAGCCTTGGTCCCTTTGACTGGTTCGATGTCAGTCAATTGTGTGATTGGTCAGCCGCAATTTAACCCGTACCTGTCGCAGGGCTGGGGTTGCGGGTAAAAATTCGGTTGGATGAAATTTTATATGAATTGGATAATCGGCCTTTTTCTTGTTTTAGGCCATTTATCAAGTTTTTAGTTCGCATGTATAGTTGGTTGAATTTAATAGTTTCTTATATTGTAGAAACGGCCCTAGATTCCCTGAAGCCTTTAATATTGTTAATATTGCTAGAATTGGTATTGTATACTTCTTGCAGGTTGTTGTGTTTGTCATAGATAGGTCTTTATAGTCTTTGACGAGTATATGTTCACTGCTTAATAGCCTTTGTGTTCCTGACTTGTTGGGATTATATCCAAGTTGGGGCATGACCTCGTTACTTGTTTTGATAGTAAGTGGTCAGCTTAAGTACTAGCCAACCCTTTGGTGGACTCCTTAGGGTACTCACTTTGTTTTAGAAAAATTGTGGGTCTTGGGTGCGGTGGTGTGTATCCGCATGTCTAGGTCTGCGCAGATTTTAGGCTAGGGTTGTGTTGTGTCTTGGCCATGTTTTATTAATATTAACCGCTGAGCCAAGATACCGGTTCGATTACCTTCCCTACCTCGTGGTATAGACTCGAGTTACAGAGTGACTATTGACGGGACTAAGAACTTATGCCTGTCTTTGATATATTGCCCTTTCTTGTATGGTGATTTTATGAATTGTAATAGGTGAGATGTAAGCCGGTTACAATTGATAAAGTTTGGATTACTATTTGTTATATGTTTCACATGATAGTTTAATTTGGTCAGTTTAGGGGTCATATGTTAGAATACTTGATAATTGAATTATTTATCATGTTGTTTACATGTTTCATTACATGTTACATTAAATATGACGTTTCGTGGCTGGGAGGACTCGAAGTTACTCCCCACTGAATTGTGGCTTTCGTGTTTGTATAAAATGCAAATGACAGGTTGAAGATTTAGATGGGGACACAGACGAGCTAGTGAGCAAAAGAACCTTGGACCTAGTTTGGCTATTTTTGTAGTAAACCTTTTAACTCTTGGTTATGTATATATTTTGAAGGGACATATGTCTCCCTCATTTACCTTGGGTTTGTATCTCTATGTTCTCGCAACTTTAGTTGGGTTATGTAAATTAGTTGGTTTGCATTTGCAGGTTTTGGGCACTCTTAAGTTGGAATTGTTTGTGAATGGTTTAGGAAAGTTTTAAAAATTACAGGTTTTATCTAGTTGAACCAATTACAAACATATCCTGTCAGTTTTTCTGTAGAATTTACGTATTTATTTAAGGCTAGAATTTGAGGGTGTCACAGTTGGTATCAGAGCTTGTTGCTCCCGACGCACGTTTGTGCACCCCACTTAAAAATCACTTGACCTTTAAATAATGAACTTGAGAGATTGGTAGGATGGGTAGATTTAGGATTTTATTTGGTAGTTTGTTTGTGATTGCTAATTGATAGGTACTAATTAATTTTCTCTTTTGTAAGATGGCTCCGCCAAGAAGAATTGATGATGCTCTTTTATTAGTTCTTACTCAAATTCTCCAAAATCAACAAAATCAGTAGAATCAACAAGCTCCTCCTCCCCCACCTGCTGAGGGTACTCCAGGCACCTATACTTGGGTGGCTAATCAATTGACCCGAATCAACACTCCCACTTATGGTGGAGAGATTGATCCAGTTGCTCTTACTGGGTGGTTTCGGGAGTTGGAGAAAAGCTTTACTTTGTATGATGTTAAGGAGGAACATAAAGTGAAGCTAGCCTCTCACTTCCTAGTTCGAGAAGCAGATTGGTGGTGGTCCATGACTGGGCCTACCGTTTTCAGTGAACCGGATTTGACCGGGTACGTTTCAAGGAATTAGTGGAGGCCCGATTTTATCCGCAAGAACTTAAGCAGCAGAAGTTGAAAGGATTCATGGAATTAAAACAAGGAAGCCTTCCTGTTCAGGCCTTCACCGATAAATTCAATGAGTTGGCTCATTATGCAACTAGATTGGTGAAGGATGACAACGAAAAAGCCTTCTTTTATCTTGAAAAGCTCTCTCCTAAAATCAAAAGTATGGTCCGCCGAGACTCCACTAGCTTTGTTTCAATTTATAATGATGCTTTATGGGCTGAGAACTCCCTAAAAGACATTGAAAATGAAGCTCGTGCAACCAGTTCTAATCTTGGCAAGAGGCCTTTATATCCATCTTCTAGGCCCTTTACTCCTTCACCTAGGTTCACCTCTTCTCCCTCTGACCCAAACAAGAGGAGATTTGTTTCTAATGTGCAAGCTAACCGGGGTGGTCAATTTTCAGTTTTTAATGACAATAAAGGTACTAAAGACCGAGTGTGCTATAACTGCAAGAAACCAGCACACCCTGGTAAATGCTTCGTTGATCCTATCATATGCTTTTCATGCAACAAACCGGGCCACAAGGCCAATGTTTGCCCGGAAAGGAAGGTGACGGCTCCTACTACTCCTGTCGCCCCAGTGAGGCCAGTGAGGCCAAAGGGTCGGATTTTTGTCATGAGCCGAGCAGAAGCTGAGGCACATCCTGATATCATTACCGGTACATTTTCTATTTTTGATGTTCCTTGTTTGGTACTATTTGATACGGGTGCCTCTTTATCTTTTATTTCAATGAAACTCTCCGATAAGTTATCACTTGAATCATCACAAGAAGAAAGCACATCTATATCCTTACCCTCTGGTGATGTCTTTTCCTGTTCTAAAATCTATCCTGAAGTCCCTATTTCTATTGCGGGATCTATATTTCAAAGCCAAATCTTTTCCAATTTCCGCTTGAAGAATTTGATGTCATTTTGGGCATGGATTGGTTACATACTTATCATGCTCGATTTGAATGTCGAGATCGGAAAATAATTCTTACAAGCCCTTGTGTCACCGTGTGTCTTATCAAATGGTTAAAAGACAAACCGGTACTAAATTAATTTCTGCTATGAAGTTTGTCAATGCAATGAAAAAGGGTCATCAAGCCTTTTTGTGTATGGTGACTTCTTCTGATTCTTCCTCTCTGCCTCCTAAGGAGAACATTCCTGTAGTATGTGAATTTCCCGATGTTTTTCCTGATGAGCTACCAGGAATTCCTCCTGAAAGGGAAGTTGAATTTACTATTGATCTTATTCCTGGTACCGGCCCTATTGCTAAAGCTCCTTATAGGCTGACACCGTCTGAAATGAAGGAGCTGAAGGCTCAGCTGGATGATTTGATTGTCAAAGGTTTTATCCGACCTAGCTCTTCACCTTGGGGTGCTCCTGTTCTCTTTGTAAGAAAGAAGGATGGATCTATGCGATTATGCATAGATTATCGTGAACTCAACCGGGTTACTATTAAGAATAAATATCCTCTTCCTAGGATTGATGATCTTTTTTACCAACTCCGAGGCGCTTCTACTTTTTCTAAAATTGATCTTCGTTCGGGCTATCATCAAATTCCAGTCCGAGAAGCTGATATTCCTAAAACCGCCTTCAGTACGAGATATGGTCATTTCGAGTTTACGGTGATGCCATTCGGTTTGACCAATGCTCCAGCTGTATTCATGGATAAGATGAATCGTACTTTCAGAGAACACCTCGACAAGTGCGTTGTAGTGTTCATTGATGACATCTTGATCTATTCTAAATCTGAAAATGATCATGCCAAACACCTTCGTGCTGTTTTGGAGATTTTGCGCCATGAAAAATGGTATGCTAAATTCTCTAAATGTGAATTCTGGTTATCTAAAGTGACCTTCCTTGGGCACGTCATTTCAAAAGAGGGTGTTATGGTAGATCCTGCCAAAATTGAAGCCGTTGTTGATTGGAAAAGTCCAACCAATGTTTCTGAAATCCGTAGTTTCCTTGGCTTGGCGGGTTACTATCGGCGATTTGTGAAGGATTTTTCAAAGATTGCTAGGCCGATGACTCAGTTGCTGAAGAAAGAGTCTAAATTTGTGTGGTCTGAAGAGTGTGAAAATGCCTTCCAGGAATTGAAAAAGAGGTTGACTACCGCTCCGGTGTTGACCTTACCTGAAGAAGGAGTGGACTTTGATGTATACTGTGATGCTTCTAAGCATGGTATAGGTTGTGTCTTGATGCAAAAAGGGAAAGTCATTGCGTATGCCTCTCGACAGCTTAGAGTTCACGAAGTTAACTACCCGACTCATGATCTTGAATTAGCTGCGGTGGTGCATGCTTTAAAGATTTGGAGACACTACCTCATTGGAGTCCATTGCAACATCTACACTGACCATAAAAGCCTGAAATATCTCTTTACCCAAAAAGAGCTGAACATGAGACAAAGAAGATGGTTAGAATTGGTGAATGACTATGATGCCGATCTAATTTATCACGAAGGAAAAGCTAATGTGGTGGCTGATGCTCTTAGCAGGAAATCCTGTGATTCTTTGAATTCTTTTCGGGAATTACCTCCTGAACTTGCTTTAGAACTTCAGAAATTAGGAATAAGCCTTGTAAAAAGGGGCTCTCATCATCTTGATGCCATGTCAGCTGAACCTGACTTCTACCGTGAGATCCGTGCTTGCCTTTCCGATGATCCTACTTTCAAATCCATTCGAGCTAAAATTCAACTTGGGCAAGCTAAAGATTGTAAGATTGATGATGATGGGTATCTTCGTTATCATGGTAGAATCTATGTTCCGAGTGCAGCTGATTTGAGAAAAAGAATTCTTGATGAAGCACACCTCTCTCCTTACTCCGTTCATCCGGGAACTACCAAAATGTACAAAGATTTGAGATTACAATTCTGGTGGCCTAGGATGAAGATTGAAGTTATGGAGTATGTCAGTAAATGTTTCACCTGTCAGAAAGTAAAGATAGAGCATCAAAAGCCCGGGGGTTTGCTTCAACCCTTGGATGTTCCTATTTGGAAATGGGAGTCTATTTCCATGGATTTTGTGATGGCTTTACCCAGGACTTCCACTGGGAAGAATGTTGTTTGGGTGGTTGTGGACCGATTGACTAAGTGTGCTCGGTTTATTCCCATTAGAGAGACCTGGAGTTTAGAAGTTCTAGCTGGTGCCTATGTGAATGAAGTAGTGCGCTATCATGGGGTTCCTAAAGATATAGTTTCAGATCGAGACCCTCGATTTTGTTCTCGTTCTCGGATCGCATTACAGAGAGCCTTGGGTAGTAAACTACTGATGAGCACTGCTTTTCATGCCGCCACTGATGGTCAAACTGAGAGAACAATTCAAACTTTAGAGGATCTTCTTCGTGCCTGTGCTTTAGATTTCCAAACTTCTTGGGAGAAATGTTTACCTCTGGTTGAATTTCTTACAACAACAGCTATCAAGCCTCCATTGAAATGGCACCATATGAAGCTCTGTATGGTAGAAAATGCCGTACTCCAGTCTGTTGGGATCAAACCCAAAATGTTCCAATGTTAGGACCTGATTTGGTGACCGAGTCCATTGAACAAGTTAAAATCATTCGGGAGAGGATGAAGGCCGCCAGACCGTCAAAAATCATATGTCGATGTCCGTGCGTCGACCACTTTCTTTTGAGGTTGATGATCAAGTATTCCTTAAAGTGTCACCTATGAAAGGGGTGAAACGGTTTGGCGTTAAAGGGAAGTTGAGTCCTAAATATATTGGACCTTTCCGGGTGATTGAAAAGATTGGTCCCGCGCCTACCGTTTAGAATTGCCCCCAAATCCGAGCAAGGTTCACAATGTCTTCCATGTTTCTCGATGAGGAAGTACATTAGTGACCCTAGCCATGTCATCCAAGAAGAGATTCTTGAATTGGAGCCTAACTTGGCGGTTGAAGAAAGGCCAATTCGGATTCTTGAAAAAGCCAATAAGCAACTTAGGAGCAAAGTTGTACCTTTAGTCCGAGTTCTTTGGCGTTGTGGAAATGTCGAAGAAGAGACTTGGGAGACTGAAGCTTCTATGTTAGCTAAATATCCTGAATTATTCTCGTAAGGTATTCCTTTTCTTACTCTTTTTCCGAGTTACTAAGCCGTGTTTAATCATAATTAGTAAAGATATTATTCTTATTATAGAACTTTAAGCTAAAATTTTGAAAATGCTTTTATGATTTTTAATGGTTTTAACATTAGTGAATGTTAAATCTCGTTGTTGGTGACGTCCCAATAATGGGTTTTCTCATTTATTGGTGTAGAAATATTTTTATATCTTGATATGAATGTGGATGTTCTTGTCTGATCAACGAGAGTATCACCGTTTCATTGAAAAGATACCTATATTTTCTTATGATTATATTATTAAGATGTTGTATATTATAATTTCTCCTTCTAAGTTTCGAGGACGAAACTTTTTAAAAGGAGGGGTGATTGTAACGCTCCGTAATTTCGGACCGTTAATATATTTCGGAAGTAATTTATTAATCAAGTAAAATTTGATATTAATGTATTTAAAATAAAAATAATTCAAAGAAATATAATTTTATTATATTTTGAAGAAAATTATTTATTTTGATAGTTTCGAAATGTTTAAAAATAGTTTAAACCGTGTAAAAACTTTTTATTTCGAAATAAGGGCATATCGGGGAAAAATGACAACTCTTTTGAAAATTGGGTAAACGATTTTGGAAATGGGTCGTATGAGTATTCAATTTTCTTGTAATCTCGTGTTTAAGAACTTTGGTCTTGTCGGAATTTGCATTTGACAAGCGGTTCTAATTATTATCGAAACGAGCCAAAACCGACTCGTAAAATCCCGACTAAAAACCCGCTCCCTTTCCTCCTTTCCTCTCCTATCCCGCGGCACCCCCTCCCCCTTTCCTTTTTCTGATTTTTCTTTCTATCTTCATCTTCCTCTATGTTCTTAAAGCTTCCAAAAAAACAAAACACTATTTTCATCAAATTCAAGCTAGTTTTCACCATAATTTCTTCATTTCTTGACGGATTTTCACATAATTTATATTTTCGGAATCCTCTCTTCGAGATCTACCTCCTGGTATATTTTAATTTCAGTTTTATTGAAGTTTTTTTAAGACGAATTTCGGTAATTTCGGTATTTTATACTTATTATTGTGTTTTTATTGTTTATTTAGGTGAAGATTTGGAGGAAGAGTTTGGGGACTCGTATATTGTCGAAGATAGCGGCTAGTTGCTTGTTAGGGTTTGGTTTTCAAGGTGCTAATTGCTCATTTTCTAGCTTAAGGTAACATATTTCGAGTTACTCGACGAATAATCGTCACATTCTTTGCTTTTTGTATATTTTTGTGATTTTTGGTTGAATAGTAAATTTTCACATGTTTAAAATGGGTTGCATGCATGTCTTTTGTTAGTTTAAGATAACATGTTAGTATTGGGAACGATTAATTATGTTTCAGACGGTGTTAAACTGAACAAAAATGGAGATATGGAGGTGTGGGGGTGGCGGCAGCAGGCCCGACAGGCCCACGGCTGGCCCGGGTCGGCCCGTTGCTTGTTTCACGGTTTTTCATGCTTTGTTCATCACTTTAGGTTCATTAATGTTATAGTTAGAATAAGTAACATATGGTTAAACCTTTGAAATGAATAATGTTAATGGTAAAAATTATGTTTATATTGGTAGTTGCACATGTTAGGGTAGATTATAAGATGAAATTGTAATGATTAGGCTCAAAATGAATTTTATAGCGATAATTGTAATGTTTTGATGATTGTGCCGAAAACTGAGCCTTGGTCCCTTTGACTGGTTCGATGTCAGCCAATTGTGTGATTGGTCACCGCAATTTAACCCGCACTGCCGCAGTCGGGGTTGCGGGTAAAAATTCGGTTGGATGAAATTTTATATGAATTGGATAATCGGCCTTTTTCTTGTTTTAGGCCATTTATCAAGTTTTTAGTTCGCATGTATAGTTGGTTGAATTTAATAGTTTCTTATATTGTAGAAACGGCCCTAGATTCCCTGAAGCCTTTAATATTGTTAATATTGCTAGAATTGGTATTGTATACTTCTTGCAGGTTGTTGTGTTTGTCATAGATAGGTCTTTATAGTCTTTGACGAGTATATGTTCACTGCTTAATAGCCTTTGTGTTCCTGACTTGTTGGGATTATATCCAAGTTGGGGCATGACCTCGTTACTTGTTTTGATAGTAAGTGGTCAGCTTAAGTACTAGCCAACCCTTTGGTGGACTCCTTAGGGTACTCACTTTGTTTTAGAAAAATTGTGGGTCTTGGGTGCGGTGGTGTGTATCCGCATGTCTAGGTCTGCGCAGATTTTAGGCTAGGGTTGTGTTGTGTCTTGGCCATGTTTTATTAATATTAACCGCTGAGCCAAGATACCGGTTCGATTACCTTTCCTACCTCGTGGTATAGACTCGAGTTACAGAATGACTATTGACGGGACTAAGAACTTATGCCTGTCTTTGATATATTGCCCTTTCTTGTATGGTGATTTTATGAATTGTAATAGGTGAGATGTAAGCCGGTTACAATTGATAAAGTTTGGATTACTATTTGTTATATGTTTCACATGATAGTTTAATTTGGTCAGTTTAGGGGTCATATGTTAGAATACTTGATAATTGAATTATTTATCATGTTGTTTACATGTTTCATTACATGTTACATTAAATATGACGTTTCGTGGCTGGGAGGACTCGAAGTTACTCCCCACTGAATTGTGGCTTTCGTGTTTGTATAAAATGCGAATGACAGGTTGAAGATTTAGATGGGGACACAGACGAGCTAGTGAGCAAAAGAACCTTGGACCTAGTTTGGCTATTTTTGTAGTAAACCTTTTAACTCTTGGTTATGTATATATTTTGAAGGGACATATGTCTCCCTCATTTACCTTGGGTTTGTATCTCTATGTTCTCGCAACTTTAGTTGGGTTATGTAAATTAGTTGGTTTGCATTTGCAGGTTTTGGGCACTCTTAAGTTGGAATTGTTTGTGAATGGTTTAGGAAAGTTTTAAAAATTACAGGTTTTATCTAGTTGAACCAATTACAAACATATCCTGTCAGTTTTTCTGTAGAATTTACGTATTTATTTAAGGCTAAAATTTGAGGGTGTCACAAACAGATAACAATAATCACAACAAACATGTCTTACAAAGAACAGTAAACTGAGTAGGGAAACCCTACCTTAGCAATCAACAGTGGAATGAACTCGAACAATCAGAAAGGCTCCTCTACGAAGTCTTCTCCTATACCATAATCATATAACACAATTACACATTGCACAACCCCCATATTCCCAATTCCGTAAATGTACAGTAACCCCAACGAATACTAATAACATAGAAATAGAACTTACCAACAGTAGGATGAGGAATTATACGCAAGAACTCCGAAGATTTCACACACAACAAAGCTATGGGATGATTAGGGAGTGATTAGAGAGAGATTAGGGTTAACGTAGAAATGATGAAGTTGAAATGATGTTTTAAAAACTGACGCGGGATATAAAAATAATCTTAAACACTCCCTAATCAAACCGTCAAAATAACACTCGCCAGACCGAATACTCGGTCGAGTAAAGTTATACTCGGCCGAGTATCCGCTACTCGGTCGAGTATTCACTATACTCGGCCGAGTATTCATCGGCAGAACCAAAACAACTCACAACAACAGCACTACTCGGCCGAGTAGGCTCTACTCGGTCGAGTAGTCACCAAAGAAAAACCGTAGTATTACAGACTACTCACTAATAATGCCAATTAAGGCTAAGCAAATGATAAAAATTGACACTTTAGCAATTAACATGTTATAAAATTGATCTCTACTATTAATCATGCAATTAATAACTAAGATGATGATAATTAACCAATTAAACCATAACTAAAATAAAATTAAGCTTAAAGGTGGTAACTTTAACTAGATAAGAAGTGTAAATATTCAAACTAAGAAATAAATAAAATGTAAACAATAACTAAGAAAGATAGAGGAATGAGAAAATTACCAACTATTAAAGAACAAGGAACAAGGGAGAGGAAAATAGGATAATAAAACTTAATCTTGAATTATATGAAGAATGGATGAAGATTTTGGTCTCCAAAATACAAAGGAAAAATTTGAGTTTCTCTCTCTAATTCCATAAAATGAAGCTTAGGGTTTTAAGATACGGATTTGGGGTACAAATTTTAGCCTAAAAAGGAAGAGAGATGGGGGGAACGAGTAAGATGAGGTACGTACCTCATCTTACGCTCCTCACCTTCTCCTTATACATCGAAAGTTGGTACAAAATTCAGTAAGATAAGGTACGTTATGGGCAGATGAAGTACGTCCCCTGTCTTTCGCTCCACATCTTCTTTATTAATACCAAATAATAGATGCAAATCAGCAGGATGAGGTACGTTATGGGAATATGAGATACGTCCCTCATCTTATGCACCATATCTTACAATCTAACTAGTGTTTCTAGCTTATAAACTTCATGTCCGACTTCCAAGTCACTTCGTTCTTCTTTTCCCTTGTCCAAAACTTGGTCCACCAAGGTATCTACATAAAGAAAGCACCAAGAAGAGGAATCTTGACTCAAAATATACACATGACAAACCGGGAAAATAGCAAAAAAAGAGAACGTAGAACAAGATTTGCAAAAGTAGTCAAAAATTGAACATTTTGGCAATTTAAGCACTCAAAATTAGGACTAATAAGGGTTTAGAAGGTAGATAAAACACGTGAATTAATGTGCTAACAACTAATGTGTTGGTGAATTGATATAATGGTGAATGACCAACAAGAATGAAAGAGTCCATGAGAAATTAAGAACAAGGAAAAGAAGAGTACGGAGAACGAATACAAAGCAGTGTTTTCGGAGTTTTGATCAGTCAGACACTCGGGTCGGAGACCTAGGCGGGGTCACCCGTATAACGCATACTTGAAACTTGAGAGCATTGGCGTTTTTAGTGGGGTTCCATTGAACCCCCACTGACTTCAAAAATGAGCATATATAATTAGGAGTGTTGATATGTCAGTAAGATAATGCTGGTAGAATGGTTTGTGCATGACTTTCTATGTGGGAGTTTCGGGTTCGACCCCCATTCCTTAACATTTTATTTCTTTATTATTATTATTATTATTATTATTATTATTATTATTATTATTATTATTATTATTATTATTATTATTATTATTATTATTATTATTATTATTATTATTATTAGGTTAAGTATTACTATCTCTATTATTCTATCTTGACTATTATTATTCAAGTTGTAAACTTGTAATTGGGGAAAAACTCTCTCAGAACCTTAATTGTTTTTACTAAGAAAATTATGATAAACTAATCATTTCTTCTTGGATCAACAATTGAAACTATCAATTAATTAAATTGTGAGATTGTTCTTTTTTCTTTATTTCTCAAGTATTGTTTATGTCTCTTACTCTTATTTCATGATTATTGTTTCCTCTTACTAATCTGATCAATTGATAATTTATATTTCCGCAATAAAATATTTGAGAGTAGTCGAATTAAAGACAATCGAAGACCAATTGGTTTGTTAATAGTGGATGTTTGTAGACCCAAGACCTTTTAATCATCAGAATTCATCTTACCCCCCCCCCCCCCCCCCCTCCTTGTTACTTGTACCCTTTGCTTCATACACATTAATTACACTGCCTTCTCCTCCCCATTACTTGTACCCTTTGCTTCATACACATTAATTACATTGCCTTCTCTGTGGATCGATCCTTATTACTCAATACTATATTAGTTTAAGATTTTAAGTGTTATAAATATTATCTTTGGGAGCATACGACTTCAGCTCACCAGCCCCCTATCTTTTCTTGGTTTTTGTGCCCAAATCAATAGCAAACAAATGACCGGAATGGAGGAAGTAACTTAAGCTTTTACCCCAACACGAGGGATATTGTTTACCCGTTTTTTATCCAAAAATATCAAGACGATGTTCATTAATAAATCTTAACTTTGATTGTTTTCAAACATTGAAAGACAAAATAACAATTACTATCGATAAATTGGTAAAATAAGCCAAGAATTAATAAGAGTATTGGAGCACACAAATGATAAACTCATTTTACGACAAACATGAACAAAATGAGATATATTTCGGATATTCATCCCCAATACTAACACCTTTTATAAATGGAGTGAATCCACTATTGTTAAGTGGTGTTAAAATTTAAAAATGGCCTGAATTTTATATTAGCACGGTCAAACGATACAAGTGGTTAATAAGGTGTAGGAGGACTAATAGTATTTTTAAATAAAAAGTGGAAAGAAATGGAAGAGCCTCTTAAATCCAGTACAACCTCACTGTGGAACACGGTATGGTCGCTCGCCTCGAATATTTCCAGGTGGATAGTATTCGCATACATAAAAGGGTATTTCTGAAATACCATAACATAATTTAGTGGCACAACCAATGCTCCGTGTATTATTCCAAATCATTTGCAAGTAATTTTCACAACGTCCTGTACAGTTATTTTTAGGGTAGTTGTAACTATATTTTTGTGATGCCCATTCTCCTAAAACATCCCAAGTATCAGCATCAAAGTTCCCGTATGAGCTCTCTCCATATGGACCATTAAATCGATATACTTTAATATCACATTTAGAGACTTCAATTGTCGCAATTTTCTCGAGTGTTTTATTCCATGTAATTGGGCCTACTAACACATCACCTCGTTCAGAATTATGATATTTTATGATGAGATCTTTATCCTCTTGTGTAAGTTTACACATAACCTTACAGAACAAGATTGATATTATGTAAATCAAGGCTATTGTGATTTGAATCCACCCCATTTTTTTTATAATCTATATATGAATGAATTGTCTTAGATAATTGTAAAGTTGGATATAGTGAATTTTGTCAACAAAAATATATATATAGGAGACGAATGTTTTATTGGCAGTAGTGAATTTATTTTGTTATTGAAAGTAATAGGAGTTAATCTTCATTTCATTACGTTAGGAAATGAATGTTTTATTGGTAGAAGTGAATTAATTTTGTTATTTAAAGTAATAGGAGTTATCTTCGTTTGATTACGTTATTTTGTATTCCATTCTTTAAAGAACTTATAAATGAAATATGGAGTATCCATTTTATTTTCATGGTATGTTATTAGCAATAAATCTTACTTTGTGTGTTATTTTGCTTTTTTTTAGGGAACTACTTTGCTTAATTAGGTAGTCACTACTCTTCTCCACTTATGATCGATATTGAATCTTTGTGACTTTTTGGATGTTTATATTGTGTTCGGGAAGCCCTAGTGCGAGTTTTGATAAAGGGGTTTGGATTTGGATGATTGAACTCGTGTAATAATTCTAATTACCGTAGTTGTCTTAATCGGTGGGAGTTTACTACTATTCCAATGTTATAATCGAATTGATTTAAGTTTGAATTTGTCTTGATGTTTCCACCAGAAGTGGTCTCAAAAAATTAAAAAGCGGTCACATTTGCGGTTTTGAGACTACCTTATTAGTCGTCCCAATAGCTGGTCACAACTCACAAAATACACTATTTGGGACCAATTTATGACGGTCGTAGGGTTGAGATCTCATTAAGTCGGTCCCAAATTGGGAATGCGGTGTAAATTTGTAACGGCCACCAGTCCCAAATTGGGCATAGAGTACCAATTTTTTTACACAATATTTGTGACCATAGCGTTCCCAAAATATGGAATTTTGAAGTATTATTATTTCTACTATTTGTTCCTCACGAAACTAATTCAAATTAGAACTGGCACATACACCACATTCATGCCATCACCCAAATTCCGGGAGGCCGGGTATTGGTGAACTAGAGGCCGGTTGCTCTAAGAAATATAAGTGAGATGAAGGCCCGTGATGGTGTTTTTGAAAGAGTTAGTAAGAGTGGCCTTGATCATTTGAGGCGTTCATTGATGACCGGTTTGGATGAGAACCTCATTAGTGCTTTTGTAGAGAGGTGGCAGTCCGACACCAACACTTTTCATATGCCGTTTGGTGAGAAGACTATCTTGTTGCACGACGTTGAGAAGATCCTTGGGATACGGGTGGATGACATGAAGATTATGGAGGAGGATCCTACGAGGGAGGAAATCGGTATGAAATGGAAGGTGGCTGCCTTTTTTAGTATGCCTGTGAAAGATGTGAAACCATCATTTTACAAGGGTGGTGGAGTGACAGTTAATAAATTGATAGAGCTTGCGGAGACAGGTAACCAACATGACTCGCTCAGGGCTTACATGATGTTGTTGGTAGGACAGACTATATTTGTTCACGGACAAGTATGGTGATAGGGTTATTGCTTGTATGTTGTCGTTGTTTGATCAATTATATGATATCGGCAGTTATGCTTGGGGGACCGCGACATTGGCCCACTTGTATCGACAATTGGGGATGGCTTCGCGTAGGGAGGGCCAGGGTGTTAGCGGTTGTTTACCGTTGCTTCAGGCTTGGATATATGAGTATTTTCCCATGTTCCTACCACACTCCGAATATTATGTCGAGGGGAGACCACTTGTCGAGGCTTGGTCACAGGTTCCTCGGTTTAGGGAAGATGTTCGGTTGTTGGAGCAGCACCATCAGAGGTTGGACGAGCTTAGGGCGGAGCACGTCACGTGGCTCCCTTATGGTGTTGGTCCACACAGGGCTTGCAGTATTTCGCTCTACTCGGACTTAATTAGATTTCTAGATATAGTAGATTCGTACCAGCCTGGTAGGTGCCTTCGTCAGTACGAGTATGTTCAGGTTATCCCGACACCTATGTGGTTCCCGACTGTTGACTATCGTCCGGCTAAGCCGGCTTTGGGTTATTGGCTGTCTTATGGAGATTCTCCTGATTTGGAGTAGGGCTTGAGTGATGCCGATATAGTTTTGAGAGACCATTTTGACCGGGATTTGATGCCTTTTCGGACTGATTCACGCTACATGATTTGATATAAGAATATTTCTCACCCACACTTCTACCCCCTACACGCTGTACTCAGTTTCGCTCAATCCCTTTCAGCGAGAAGCCCGAGGTTTCACGAGCTGTTAGTCGTCATTTCTCACAGATCTATAGAGAAACTTCCACGGAAAGGAAGTGGCAATATGTGCGGAGATTGGTGGATGAGATGGAGTCGTACTTCATAGCCGAGGAGCATGCTGAGAATGTTGATGCTGATGATGATAGTACCATGTAGTGTCTTTTTTATTTACTTGTTCTTATTGTTATGTATGGATATTTTTATTTGTGTTGTGTATGGATATTTTTATTCTCTTTAGTTGTGTATGAATATTTTGTTTGTGTGAACAATGTCATGCATTGAAATGAATTAGTCGACACTACATAAATCTAATTTAAAAGTTAACTAAAATAGAGTTAATGAAATTACATATATTTAATTTAAAACTTAATTAAAATAAACTTGATTAAATTACATAAAACAGGCATGACGGAATTACATAAATTTCATAAAACTTGATTAAAATACAGCTTTAATTAAAACATAGTTTAACGGGATTTAAAAACACAACTTTATTTAAAACATAGTTTAAATCCAACTCAATTATCTTCCGATGATGAAGATGACGATTCCAGATCTTGTAGATAATCTTCAGCTTCAATTTCTTCAGGTTGGCTAGCAACATATTGATCATAGAAATTAATGATGTCGAGTTTTGAATTTCCTAGGTTGAACACTCTACCGGCACATAATTCTGATAGTGCTGTGTAATCGAGCATGGTCAGTATGCGCTCAAAATAGACAAGGACATCACTTTTTAACCTGCGAAACTCCCACATCTTTTCGGTTAATGTTTCATCAGAAACAACCTCATCAGTAATTACTGGAGTTAGTATATCCTCCGGGCGTCCTGCTAAGATGATACAAAGCCTGCCAAGTGGAGGATTTTCAACCAAGTCCCATACAGTGGCACTTGGAATGACTAATTCAAGGGGAGACCCTAACACTTGGATAAGATGATACAAAGCCTTCCAAGTGGAGGATTCAATATACATCTTTTCGGTCACATTTTTAAATTATAATGGTCACATTTTAAATTATAACGGTCACATTTTTTAAAACTTGTAACAATATTTTTGAATTATAACGGTATTTTTGAATTAAAACGATCACATGAAAATTATAACTTTCATTTAAATTATAACGGTCACATTTTAAAATTATAACGCTCATATTTTTAATTATAACAATCACTTTTTCAAATTATTACATAATCAAACTCCAAATACATTATCAAAGTTTAATCTCCTTGCAGTTTCTGAGTGAGTTGTTGTGGAACGCCGTCTTCGGCGACGAACTTTAGATGTCGTTCCCATTAACGTATGCCATTTCTCGAAGTTTGTCTTGTACAAATCAGCATAGGGTGCAACTGAAGGGTCTCTTGACCCTTCCCAAAAAGGGTCGTTTGGTGGCATCGGTGCTTCTCTCGATGGTACACGACAATACAATCTCATCCAATGGATATGGTAATTTACTATTCATAAAACACCGTATGGCCTCGACACGTGAGCTGTGGGCCTTAGGGGTAAGTATGTATTACATTGCCAAGTACGCTGGTCTCCAACTTCACTCTAGGCGATGACACAAATAGTCCAGTTAAACAACGATGTAAGACAAACAAATATTCCTCGTACATCCAATGGTGAGTCCCACAACCTCCACTGTCGGTAAACTCGATCTGTCTCAATGTGTGCTGATATCTGGTCAAACTCGTAGGTATCACACAACTATCATCAAAAAATTCCTTGTAGAGATTGTATGCCTTAATCTCCCTTCCACACCAGACTCTCATGACTAAATGGTCATTTTCCCGACCCCGTGTAGCATGCGAAATCGCCCGATCAGTGACAACGATAGAAATAGTTGAACCCGTACAATTGAGTAGCTCCTCTAATCTCTTCGACATCCACCCATAATCGTCTTCCGACTCTGACGGAAGGAGCACCGCAACAACTAAGAAGAAAGAACCACACGGTGTTACACCAACAACCTCAACAAGAGCAATTTTGTAAACATTGGTCTTGTACGTCGAGTCAATAAGAACCACATGTGGATAAGCACGGAAGAGTTTAACGGCTTTCGGATGAGTCATAAAAACATGATTGAGCTCCTTTGTCTTAGGATCTGATTTGTGCCATTCCACACACATAGCAGCAAGCCAGCAACGGCTAGAGCCAACATTTGTTGAGCGGTATTCCGTGTTCCTCTAATTTCATGTTGAACCTTATCTGCCTCGCTATAAATTTTGGTGCTTTTAGGTTGGGGTTTATCGGGGGTTCTTTGATGAAGACCATTTTAATATCTCTTGGGGGAATCAATTTCCGGACTTGTTGCCTTACAAACTCTTTCTCTCCGGCATCTAAACCAGCAGAATGCCTATCACCGTCTTTGTACTTTGCTACTTGGTGGTTGTGATATCCACGACTCTCCGAGGTCAAAATGCTCCAAACAAACGACTCCTTCCCATTTATATCATTAGCACGGTTCTCCACGGCTCAAACCTGGAACAAACACCAACACTTAGATGTACATTTCTTCTTCGGTTTATCGGGCTCGTTGTGATCGATCTTCTTTCTGTTTCGCCCGTACCTTGAACAACGAAAGTATGAGCCCTGCAATTCGGGTTGTTTATGATTTTTGGACCCATTTTATGCTTTTACTAAGGCAAACTGATACCATCGTTTAGTACCAAAAATAAATACTTAAAACAACTAACAGAAGCTAGTGGAAGTAGGGTCGATCTCCACAGGGAGGCGGTCACTATCTACTCGTTAATTCAGTCCGTCTGAGGTCACAAGATGGGGGTTTGAGTATTGTTCTAATCTACGGAGATTAATAGAGAAATAAAGCAAAGAGAAATAAAGTAGAGTTTTGACGAGTTTATCAAGTAAAGAAAAACAGCCAAGACAGTCGGTTCACCATGATTCTCAAGAAGTCTAGTCTAGGGTCTTAGGTCAATGCAAATCTGGTCTACAGGGTAGTGAAAAGGTCCTTCCGGTCCGCTATTCACCTTAAAACATTACTAACTTAGCTTCCGCCCTCATTAGAATGCTCTAATGTTCACTGCAGGTCTTACCCCTTCCACTCCAGCTCAAGGTGTACCAAGGTTAATCATCTAATTGCGCCGACTCAAGTAGACAAGAACAGTTAATTGCAGTGATTAACAGCATAGATCTAATTCGCACTAAACCTTAGTCTCCTATTCATAATTCCCTTAAAATCATGGCTCCCCCATGTCCCAGCAAAGATAATTAGTTATGCATAAATAGAAATAGAACAAGAACAAGAGATGAAGAAGAAACAAACATAATAAAGAAACGAGCAAGAGAGAAATAACATAAAAGAGAGAGAGAATTACAAGGAATACGGTCCGGAAAAGAGAAGCAAAACATCGAGCAGTATCGAAAGGTAAAATAACTCTCTAAACCTAATGACGTCTTTCCTATATATGGGAAAGATAATTATTAACCTAATGCGATATTAAAACCCTGCGGCAGATAGAAAAGTACTCGATCAAGTACTTTAAAACTCCTCTATCGAGTAAGTTATAGAAAAACCTCTCGATCGAGTAGAAAATCTACTCGATCGAACATTATCAAAAAGAGTCCATTCGATCGAAGACAATAGGTGCTCGATCGAGCAAGATAGTTCTCGATCGAGTAATTTTCAGCGCACAATTCCTGCTTCGCGCGCTGAACTTTAAAGGGCCGCCATTTCTTCGTTACTTGGGCAAACAAAGCGTTTTCGGGTTCGTTGGAAAGTTAAGAGAACAAGATTTCATATTCAATTGAAATCACTTGAAAATCCGTTGTAGAACTCGAGATATGGCTCTTCAAAGTGGGCCCTAGTAATTTGAAATTCTTCCTTTGTTCGCCTAGCTATCTTACTTCTTTGCGCATCTCAAAATAGTAGTCTCCAAGCTCCGACTCAACTCATCTCCTAAATGACTACATAGGGACATGTTTTAGGCTTGATTACGCTCCTCTACGGTTCATACCTACAAATAATACAAGAGAAACCAAAGTACCCAATTCGGAGGACATTTGTACCTAAACTACTAAATATGCATAGAAATGCGTGCAAGTGCGATACAAAATAGTCTATATAAAATTCACGCATCAAACTTCCTCAAACCAAACTTTTGTTTGTCCCCAAGCAAATTAAATACAAAACTAATGGAACAGAAAATAAAACTCAGAGCTAGCTACAAATTATCCACTTAAACCGATTTAATGCAAGCACTAATACTTATAGAAAAAACTGTCAAATGGAAACGAGTTATAAGATGTTTATAATAAAGCTGAACCGTCGACCTTGAAAGACCTTTGATAATGGACTCTCACGGGTCACTCTTTTCTCATGGAGCAAAGGGTACACAAACTCACTAATCAAACCTAACATACTCCTCATAAGATATAAATAAGGCATAGGAGTAAAACCGTCTCATCAATACAAACTCTTTTTTCATTCTTTTTCTTTCTTCTTTTTTACGGCTTTTTTTTTTTCTTTTTTTCTTTTCCTTTTATTTTTGTTCGCGTTTTTTTCTTCTTGTTTTTCACACATCCTCCTCCTTCTTCCATAAATTACCAACTCCAGATAGTCATTTCAAACAAAACTTGGCACAATAAATTATATACCGCAAAAACATCCACTAACTAGCTTGACAAGGCATGCTAAATTTGGTTGTAGTTAAGGGTCAAAAGGCAAATTTGGCTAAATGTGGAGTTAAATGGGTAAAAATGAAAAAAAAAAAAAGAATGCAAGCACCTCCCTGCATGTGACACCAACCACTAACCCGAATGTATGTACGCAAAAAGCAATTGAATTTCATATACGTGCAAATTAATGATACATGTTATGCAAGGAGTAACTACTCACAATCCTACATGAACTGGTTACAAATGACACCAGTTTGTAAGGCTATAAATATTAGAAATTATAAGTAGGTTGCCAAAATCTCAGGTCAAGTCTATTCGTTCAGCTAAAATTTAACATTAACTCGTAGATTTGCAGAAGACAAAGCTAAAGATAACTAGTAATTAGTTTATGCAAGGATTAAGCAAAATGACAAATTATAGAGCAATTTCATCATTCAAATCTACCGTTCCAACTCAACCTATATGCTAAAATAAACGTGAAATTTGTGAATTTTTTGAAATTTTTAATTTTTATGAGATTTTTGAATTTTCATAAAAATAAACAACAATGCATACATAAATTAAACGTCACAACATAAATGCAATAAAAACAACATACAAACACAGATATGGATGCATAACCTCCCCAAACCAAACCGTACAATGCCCTCATTGTACCCAAAAAATAGGGAAAGGAAATGCAAACTAAAAAGGAGAGAGTGAAGATGCGGAGAATTTACAAGATTACGCGAAGAAGGGACCTCCCCAAACCAGCCAACAACATGGGAGGTCACTAACAGCTCCATAGAAAACCAATGGAAATGAATCCAAACGACTGAACTCGATCGAAAGAATTGTGTACTCGATCGAGTAAATATGGCCGCGAAAGTGCTCGATCGAGGGAATATATAAATCACTCGACCGAGAACAATAAGCGTTCGATCGAAGGGATACCTACAGACCACAAATGACGACAAAAACCAAGTCTAAAATTGTTTACAGTCTATGGTTTGTAAGCCAATTACTAAGCACACAACAAAACTAAAATGTTCGAAAAAAAACTGAAAAGAAATTTAAACTCCGGATTGCCTCCCGGACAGCGCTAGTTTCAGATAGGTCACAGCCCGACCTTCTTCTTATCATCCACCGACAGAAATTAATGGCCCACAACAAGGTTGTTGACTGAATGAGGTCCCCTCAGCGTCCATTAGCTTGACCTTAGGCCTCCATATCATCGCATCAACAGGAGAATAACATCTTATCGCAGCGTAATGGCCTCCACCTTTGGCTCTCTCGCGCGCTTTCTTCTTGTACGGCCTAGCCTCGTCTAATCCTCTGCTTGGGTCATCAATCCACACTGTTCCAGTCTCCAAGATCAACGTATCATGCCCACCTTCTAGGTACGTCAACCTATCAGTACCTGCAGAAGAAGTAACAAAAGAATTAACCTTAATTGCAGAATCATCGTCCGAAATAAATTTAGACGACCATGTATTATTATCAGCAAAAAAGTTACTCGATCGAGCACTTAAGTAAATCGATCGAGGCATTTTTTCAAAAATTTTACTCGATCGAGCAACTTGTGTCACTCGATCGAAGGCCATGTTTTCCTCATTGCTCGATCGAGAGCTTTCACCCTCTCGATCGAATACTTCCTCACGGAATTCAGTCGATCGAGCAAATAAAAGCCCTCGATTGAATTCTGGAACAGGACAAGCAAGATCATCCCAACATTGCAAATCCCAAAATAGCTAACAAGCAAAATGATTCAAATCCCTAAACAACATGTATGGGCATAAGGATAAGCAACATCATGGTTGAGATTTACACGACGGCGTAGCGTGGTTGACTTTAAGTAAACTTTTCGGCTCTTGCATGATCTTTTGACTTTCGGACTCTCACGATCCACTCATAACTAAATTTTGTGTAAAAGGATATTTTGTGATTAATCACTCAAAAATCCTCGACTCATGAGAGTGTGCCCGCAATCTAATATGGTAGTCAATCAAATCATAAGCCAAAACAATCAAATGCAAGCAAAATGTGAAGCCTAAGAAGAAGGTTTTTTGTGGCATGGGAAATAAGGGGGAACAAAAGAATTATGGAATGTGGAGCTAAGGTTAAGCTAGCAACGACCATAAAAAGATGCTCAATCCAATCCAAATAACCCAAAAAGAAATCAAATTGACAAATGACTTCTTACATTACTTATCATGAGAAATTCTCCATAAGATATTGATAAACACATAAGAACTCTTAATAACACAACCTCTTCTTCCTTTCTTCCAGATTACAACACTTTATTCATTTTCATTTTTTTCCCCCTTTTTTTTCATTCTTTTCGGACTCTTTTTTTTTCTTTTTTTTTTTTTCCTTTTCTTGCTCCAATTCTTTCTTTCATTACTCCGGAAAACAATGACATATCCGGCAAACCAATTTCACAATGATATAGATTTTAAAGATCATCCCAATTTTGAGCATCCCATCACCAAAAGAACTTAGCTACTAGCTTAACATGGGTAGGCTATTTATATGTAGTTAGGGAATAAGAACATGTGAAAAGAGCTAGAAAATGGGCTAATTTATCAAAGTGAAAAGCTTCAAAAATGCATAGCAAAATGAAAGTAATGCTTAAAGAGATGAATTAAAGACAATACTTGTGCATTTTGATAAAACACACACCATAAGGAGACCTACCACTCACCTAAGTGAGACCGGGTATGGATGCACCGGCCTAAGGAAGCTCTACCTTACCATTTTGTGGCTCGCCAAAAGTCAAGATCAAGCTTACTTGGTCCAGAATCCATCCTCCACCTACTATGTCAAGACATTCCCATGCATGCTAAATCCCGTCAAACGTAGTGAATCAAAAGCTATCAAGCTAAACATGGGATAAACAAAGGGGCATAAGTAGGACAAGCAAAAGATTAGAGCAAAAACAACAGAAATTTTCAAAAATTCTCACTAAATCTATACTAACTAAATGCAAGCTAACTAATATGCAAATGCAATCTCCCCCCCAAGCTAAACATAACATTGTCCTCAATGTGCCAACAATTAAATTACCCAACGAAACCATAAAAATGGCGCAAAGCACATAAACAAGAAGACAAGAGGTCATATTTAATGGGTTGCGATAAATTAAACTAAAATGCAAAGAAAAGAAAACTTACTAGACTTACTAACCTCCCCCAAGCTAGCATAAACATTGGAGGATTTCTCCACTTAGCATCTCATCACAAAATGGGTCAAAATTCTGGTGGGTACTTGTGGACAACAAAGGGCCCACGGGGGCGCTTGGGAGGAAGAGAACAAGTGTTTGCATTTTGTTGGAGTTGCCACCAATTTTTATGGGAAATTGGAACCGTTCGAATACCTCGTGTCATGTCAAGACACAAAGTAGAGACATGAACACTAAGCAATCGTTACCCTTAGCATTCTATGTCTAGAATGACTCTCGTGGATGCCAATGAACACGGGTGTTCACAGAGATCTGGAGTAAGGGGTGAGGGTACGTATTAGGAAGCTCTTTTGATCGAACACCTAATCCCGCCCGCCTCGATAGCGGCCTCTACTAATGATTAGGGACATCATCTATACTCGATATATCGTCGATTATATGCATGCAATGCAACATCCAAGTTTTAATCCTAGCATGTGAGAATTAGACTAAGTCGGTAGACACATAGTTTAGCATACAATTGGGTCGAAGTAGGATTTAATGCTCAATTACATGTGAAGACACGTAAATAAATCATACAAATGCGATAAATATTACAATGATAGAAAACTATAATAAAAATACAATAATTACATCGGGTTTAGCGATTTATGTCGAAAATACTTCTAAAACGGATAATTTTGAGAAAAAGAATAAAAGAAAGAATTAACGAACAGATCAATAGGTGATAATACGGTTAATAGTCAATTAATACGCGAGCTAATTAATCTAGGTCAAGAAACAACGGAGTTCAGAGACAGAACTCAACCTGGAACAGGCGCAGCAGGACTGCGCCCTTTGGAAGAGGCGCAGCAGTTGCTGTGTCTGTTCCAAGGGTGAGTTCTGGCTGTGAAGCCGGAACTGCAAATCGTTAATGTTAATTGGTGATTTTAATGGATTGATTAACATATTTACTAGGATGGAAGTGATTAATAGGTTAATTACATATGATTAAGGTCATAAAAGCAATAAAACGTGGATGAGTCGGAATTAAATGGATTAATTATATGAATGAACGATTGATTAGTGACATGGGTGAACTAAATAGGTTAAACATGATGAATGAACGACGAATGTAACAACAAACAGATGAAAATATATCAAAGATCGAATTCCAGAAACCCGATATGAAAGAAATCGAATCTCTACAACCCGGTTTGAATTTAATGACGAAACCCGCAAATACTGGATTATAAGGGATTTAAGTCGGATTTTGATGACGGATTATACATGTTAATGAATGACAAATAATATACATGAGATTATTAGACTATTGTATCGAAGAATTAGAGAAAACAAACGAAAACAAACAAAGACGAACGAATTACAGAGGACGAAGGAAGAAGAAAGGAAGAGCTGGCGGCCTCACGAAGAGGCGCAGCAGGAACTGCGCTCCTTCGAAGAGGCGCAGCAGTTGCTGCGTCCTTTCTCGACGGTCTGTCTTCTGGAAATCCGTAAAAAGGGTTTTAAAGCATGGTTTTATAAATCGGTTTTAAAAGGTGCTTTCGACATAAACCTTAAATTAATGATTACAAAAAGTAAATAACAATAAATAAAATAGGGATTTACACCCTCAGACTTACATGTTTGACGAAACAAGAAGAACTAAGTTATCGATTAGTGATGCTCGACTCGAATGTAGACGAAAGTGCCCTCGTAAGAGGAAAAAACGATTAGATTAATTAAGTTGATTGATGTGGAGTTGGTCAAATTGGTCGGTCATGCAAACGAGGCTGGTACTCAGAAGGATCCGAGCTTACGTGGTCGAATGTTCAAGCACGTAGACGCCAAAAAGTAAGAACAAAGGTCTAGAATACAAAGGGAGAAGAGAAGGGCGGACACTCGCGTGAGAAATATGAGGAGCGAAAGCTCCTATTTATACTAATCACGTGAAGGAATAAGGTTTCGGAGAGTCTTTGGAAGTGAATCTCGGAAAGATATGAAAAAAATACGAAAAATACGCAGAAAAGGACTTGGAAAGAGGCGCAGCAATCACTACGTCTCTTGGAAGAGGCGTAACACCTCCCGCGTCTGTTCCCAAGTGGTTTCCTCCTGCGGAAAAAAGATTTCCGTGTTTGAGTTATAGAAGGACGGAATAATTTGGTTTTCCTTAATATCTTGTATGAATATTTCGGGAAATTGTTTACCAAAGATTAAAGATTGTGAAATAATTATAAAATATGGAATAAAAATATCCGGAACATTCCAGAACATTCCGACTCGGGATTTTACGGTTATCAGAAAATGGAGACGGTTTTAGGCCCGGACTCTAAATGTACTCTAATTACTGTCAAAACGACCGTATCGGCACGTAGATGACAACTAAGAGGTAGACATTAATATTTGAGCAATCACTTGACGACAAACTTACGAACTGTCACAAATCGTTCCGCGTAGCAAACATGCGGCCCAATCATCACCAGGTGGTTTGCGAGAGGTGCAGAAATGAGGTATCTACAGTACTTTGTCCTTGATGCTAATAGAGGTTTTCGGAGGTGATTTGATTGGGAAATAAAGAAAAATGGAGAGGAGGAGTACCGTTGTTTGCTTTTGAAGCATATGGAAAAGATTAGCATATCCCGTCTTTTATTAAAACGTGTAATAACGAAGAAATTCACGACCCCGATCGGGGTTGACCGTTGACTTTTTTTTTTTTGAAATTTTTTGTAATCGGAAATGTTACGGCCCCGAACGGGGTTACAACATTGGGTAGTATGCTATCTTTCAAAACGCCTCTTCTGTTCTTCAAACACCTACAAGTCACAACTCAAAATAGCTAATTAGTCTAAAATTTATTCCCAATTCTAATAAAACATGAAATTGCGTAAAAATTAAAACAAACACAAACTAGTTATTTTCTAACGAATCCTCCATCATCCTCTAAAAAGCACGTCAATGCCTTTAGAAGTCTATCATATATCTGCGCATGAGCAACATGAAAACATATGTACACAATTGATAAGATTAAAACATGAAAGAGCAAGGGTAAAAATTTATAAATCTTATCGATGGGCGCAAGAGAGACTTCAAATATTACCACCGTATCATTCCACTCGTCATCAAGAGATGGAGCATCATGCTTAAAACCATAAAATTAATCGTTAGAGCACAAATTATAACCATATATGGTCTCAAAGGGTGGCATAAAGAATAAAAGAAGAGAGGGTCATAAAAAATAGGGGGTTCATCCCACTTAATTTCCATATCAAAATTGCTTAGCCCTCTAACTTTCTCGAATGGATCAACAACATCCTCTACAAATGGATTGTCAAGTGGGTAATCACAAGGAATCTCAACAAATTCATTTGTAGAAGGTGACTCATCTTCTATGGGGTTAATGTCATCAACATGAGTCTCTACATTTTCTATTTGAATGACACTAGGGGGGATTTTAAAAGATAAAATCGGACCATCATCATCATCCAATAAATCAAAATCATTAGATTGAAAAAACTCACATTGGGGAGGTGAAAAAGCAAAATGAGAGAAGATAGGCTCACGTCGTCTCGGTTTCTCTTGAGTTTTTTTCGCAAACGAGCCTGTAACATTTTAAGCTCCTCTTCGATGCACCAATAATGGAATTGGCGTGCTAATTCCCGACATTCGGAAGCCATGAAATTTAATAAATTCCAAAGTTCCGGCCCAATCATGTTGTAGAGACTCCCATTACTCAATTTTAGAGCCAATCCACGGGTCTCGGAATCCATGCCGCCAAGCACGAAATGACCCAAGTAATCCCCATCAAGGACATGTCTAAAGGAGATGAGACTATCGCAAAAGTAGTAGAATCGGTCAAGATAGTCAGGAAAAGGCTCATCTTGGAGTTGTGGGATGAATTCGTAACTCATTATGTAAGACCAATAGCTTTATCACCTACAAAAATAGGCACTAAAATTACAAAGAAATCGTGAAATGATCCCAAGGAACAAGTGTTCCTCGAGACAAAATAAAATAAGATAAAATTCAACAACTAATAACAAACAAAACCGTCTCCCCGGCAACGGCGCCAAAATTCGATAGGCTATCGGACACCTATGCAAAAATAATATTTATACCCTAGACACAAATTAATGTAGTAAGTAGGGGTCGAATCCACAGAGAGACGGGAGTTGTTATTTAGTTGTTATGGGGTGAATTTTATCAAGATCGATTACGTTTGAATTGGTTTGTCGGTTGGTTTGATGATTAGAAAATAATAAACTATATGATAAAAGGAGTCTAGGAAAGTCGAGTCACACAAGCAAATTATGTAATTGCTTAAATTAAACATAGGAGTTGATGAAACGTTAATTGTTTAGGCTTAGAGACACCCACCTTACGGCATTAGTGTCAACCATAGACCGGGTCCTAGAGAAACTCTCGTCCATGACTAAGTCGTCCTACTACACATGCTTAGTCTAATTCAATTTCGTGCCTCTCGACTTTAGAACGAATGAATAAACTTAATCTACGATTATGGCCGATAACCCAAGATTAAACGTGACGATGCAAACATGTGATAGAAACAATTAGACAAAATTATATCATCCTAGTTTATCATGTTACAAATACTTTTTATGCATGGCTCCCTTCATTCCCTAGACAAGGTAAACTACTCTAACATAATGTAAATGCAAACTAAACTAATGCTAAATGAAATGATAAATAACATAATGAAAATAGAATAAGAATTACTTTGAATGGAAATGGAAATGGAACTAGAAGAACAATGAAACTAGAACAAACTTGAAATGTAATTTGGAATTAAACTTGAAATGGAATTGTAATGTAATTGCTAAAAGGAAATGTAAACAAACTAAACTAAACTAAGCTAACCTAAACTAACTACTAAAATTTAGATGGAAAATATGTGTAAGAGTTGTGTTGAAGTCGTAGCATATGCCTCTTATTTATAGGAAAACAAGGAGGTAACGGATGTGACTAAAGGGTGTCAACCTCGATCGGGGACTGATGTCATAGCTCGGGCAACTTTAATCCTCTAGTTAATGTTCAAGGTATCCAAAGTTGGTGCTTTAATGTTTTGTTTATGAATGTGATTAAGAGCATTAAAGAGGGCATCTTAAGTATTTTGGCATCCTAAGAGCATCCACATCCATAAATCGTAAGATTAATCTTAAGTGGGTCCCTACCCTTAAATCTCACTTCTCCGTCTTTACGATTAATTAACAAAAATCAAATCCACAATAACAAATAATTTTAAGTGGGTCCCTATCCCCACTTCATTTATTAAATTGAAATATTACATAAAACTAAAGAGATTACTCCTCATTTACACGATTTTGATGAATTTGCCAATTATGCTCTATCAAGTCTGTTGTAAGACACTAATTAGAGACTCTATTTTCCAAACGATCTTGATTAGCGACATATAATTCAATTGGAACAATATGTCCAATTATGTGCGTTGGAGGTAGGACACTAGTCTGACCTTCTTCAACTTCGTTAATATTGTACTCATTCGGATCTTCATAATTTTCGTACGAATCTCGTTCGTCTTCGACAGTCATATTATGCAAGATGATACAAGTTTCATTATTTTCTGTAGCATACTCAAATTCCATGATAGAGCCGGTTTACGAAGGATCGCAAATCTAGCTTGCAATACCCCAAAGGCACGTTCTACATCCTTTCTCGTGGACTCTTGTTTTGCTGCAAACACCCTTTGCTTTGGTGTTTGCGGATGAGGGAAGGATTTGATAAATGTGGACCAGCTCGGATAGATACCGTCAGTTAGATAATAAGCGGTTTCATAGAGATGACTGTTAACTGTGTACTTAACATGGGGAGCTCGTCCATTTAATACATCATCAAATATAGGAGATCGATGGAGAACGGTTAAATCGTTACACGAACCTGGAATGCCAAAGAATGAGTGTCATATCCATAGGTCCTTCGACGCAACCGCTTCCAAAACGACAGTAGCTTTCCCACTTCTTCCTTGATATTGACCCCTCCAAGCTACTGGACAATTTTTCCATTCCCAATGCATACAATCGATTGAACCAATCATTCCTGGAAACCCTCTTTCTTCATTGATTTGTAAAATCCTTTATAAATCTTCAACAGTTGGGCTCCTCAAATATTCATTACCAAACCGGTCTATGACTGCATTGGCGAATTTTCTAATCGACTTTCTCGCTGTTGACTCACTGACTCTTAAGTATTCGTCAACTCTATCAGACGCCTCTTCATATGCCAAGTAACGAATTGCGGCTGTACATTTAAGCAAACCGGAGATGCCCTTCCTTCCTGTTGCATCTTTATCTGGGCTAAAATAGTTATTATGTGCCTTTGCATCATCCACCAATCGAAGAGAAAGTTGTTTCGCATGCGAAATCTTCGGTGAAATAAATTATCTTGGTATGTTGATTGTGGAGAAAAATAATCATTGTAAAGCTGCTCGTCACCTTTCTCTCGGTTTCTTTCAATATACTTTCTCTTATACCCACACCTTCTCTTAGCTTTTCGTTTATTTTTCAAACGATTACACATTAGTTTGAGTGCAAGCCATGTTAGTTTTGAGGTAGAATCAGAGGAAGATGAAGAGGAGGAGGAGGAGGAGGATGAGGAATTTGAAGAGGAGGATGAAGACATGATTTTAGTTGTGACATTTGAAGATCAGAATATTTAAAGAGCTATAGAATATAGTCGTTAAAGATTTCTCGAATTACAAAAATATAGCCGTTAGTGAAATTCAAAAACTTAACTATATGTGAAACTCAAAAAATATTACTTGAAATATATAGATACAACCGTTGAAACTCAAAAATTAACAATTGAAATTTATTGATTAAACTAACACTCAAAATATCAAAAATTGAAAGGTACTTCAACTAAAACAATTTAGAATGGTAGTGCTGCAATCTTAAACCTGCACTAGATTTGACTTTATTGCAGAGATCCCTTTTGCTAGCAAACTATAAGACGATCACTACTATATGAAACTACATTAAATTAATTAAAACTCAGAAGTTATATCATTCCACAATTTCTTCATCAACGCCTCTTCTTCGGTTGTTAAGCTCATTCTTGCCTTCAACGTTTCATACATATTGTGTTTCCTTGACCATATATGATTACTTTCTTCCAAATCCATTTTCTTCATGTCTCTCTCTATTTTCGCTCTATCCCGCTCTATCTTCAGTCTATCATTCTCTAACTTAGCCTTCAACATACTATCTCCCTTCTGATCACGTTCCAACTTCTTCATTTGTACAGCATAATTATTAGCAAAACTTTCGGCAATCGTAGAAAATTCAGGATCATCTTCGAGTCGAGACTAACCTTTGTTCTTCTTAGCGGCTTTCATACCCATAGGGCGTACTGCCCCACCATCCTCTACTTCATCAGTTCTACCTCTCTTACCATTCTCGTCAGATGGATTTGATGGTGTCACTAAATCTACTTCTTGACCCTTACCCAAAATCATTTCGAATTTTGGGTACTCTTTGAGCATACACCATTGAGTATGGAATTTGAAGGTACCACCATGTATACTACGAGCATTTCGCATGACATCATCATTAGACTGACCACTCGCTTTTTGCTTAGTAGCCTTTTCTAAGCAACCAACCCATTTCATAACACCAGCCGAGACTCTTCGAAACCGACCTGTCAACATTGATACACTTTGCTCATTTATTTGAGATGGATTTGCGGCTCGTGAGATATCAAATCTTTGTTTGACTCTCGACCAAAATTTATTTTTATTTTGGTAGGTTCCGACGCTAGAGTCGGTGGATATTTTCATTTATGCCGATATAAGTGTCTCGTCTTCTTGGTACGACCAAGTGGTTTTGTTATAGGTCGGGTTTGGTGGAGTTTGATTTTCGTTTTCGCCTTCATCTTCCCCTATATCAACCGTTGATACATTTTTGTAATTCGAAGAAGTTTGTTCACAAAAATGTAGGTTATCTTCTTGAGAAAATAATGTCGGTGAATTTAGTTGAGATGGACTGGTAAATGGTGAATTTTGTGTAGTATGATACTTATGTTGGCCAAATTGTGAACTTTGAGTTTGATATTATAGTTGTTGTTGTTGCTGCATTTGATACTTGCAGAATTCTTGGTACGATGCAGGATCAAATATTGGAGGAGGTTCAGAATTATTTTTAGTAGGAAAACCATCAGTATTATTGGGAGGAGCATTTCCGTAAAAGCTACGATGATGATGATGATGATGATGATTATTCATGATTATGAAATGGAAAAATGTATGTATGATAAGGATGGTGAACTGGTAAAATAAAAGTGTGCTATATATAATAAGAGGGATAAGATATGAGAGAGGTGTGCATACACAAAAAGTTTACGTTAAAATATTACCGTTTGAGAAACGGTAAACTTTTGAGATAATTATCTTCAATTACCTTATAATTAAATATGCTTGCCAACTGTCACACTTTTAGTGGCTCTCCTATGACAAACGAATCAAGCGTGAATGCGCATAATTCTTGTTCATTCATCATAAGTTTTTTTTTTCCATGATTGTACTTACACACTTTTTTTTGGTACAATAAGCTTTTATTCTTAAGCATGGTTGTGGATGCTCTAAGCTCTTCTTTAGCATCCAAATTTCCCACAACATTTTGGACTTGAATTCTTGGGATTTGACTTGCACATTGACTTTACTTGCATTTTCATTTTGATCCAACACTTTCTTAATGCAAAATCCATGCACTTCTAACACTTAGTCCAATCTTGCTGTCATACTTAGCCTTGCTTCTAGTGTTGGCACATTTAATAGTACTTTAACTCATTTTCCTACAAAACACACTTGAACACACAATTGCACTACAAACACAATATTAGCTTAGAAACACTTTGATAAGTGCTAAATGATATGTAAAATCAAACTAATATAAGGGATTAAAATGTATAAAATATGCACTTATCAGGGGCATGCGTGGCTGCATTGAACTCTTCCTCTTGAACAACATTTTTAACATTTGAGCCATCATTTTCATTAATAGGCAGAACCGACCCTTCGCAGGGAATATCAATCCTAGTGCGAATAGCATAGACTGTCTCGGGTCGCCTAGAAATTTGCTCGGCCATTATTTGAGCCAACTGAGCTTCAAGTCCTTTGATAATGGCGTCTTTAGTTTGCATAACCTCTTGCACTTGAAGCA
This sequence comes from Silene latifolia, assembly GCF_048544455.1. Taxonomy (NCBI): domain Eukaryota; kingdom Viridiplantae; phylum Streptophyta; class Magnoliopsida; order Caryophyllales; family Caryophyllaceae; genus Silene; species Silene latifolia. The sequence goes on from NC_133532.1 coordinate 22,985,716, forward strand.
CAAATGTCTTCACTATAGACGTCAACTCAGTAATTTCTTTTTTCTGTTTATTAGGAGGAGGAGTTTATTGTGGCGGCGGCCAAACAAATGGAGGCTTTTGATAGCCTCGTTGCTGAAACGGATGTGGCGGCACATATGCAAAAGATTGACTAGCTTGTCTATGCTGCCTAAACGCATAGACTTTGTCATCTTCTGCCAAACAAATAACAGCATTGTGCCCCGCAGCATCACATCTCTTACAGTGAACCACCTGTTACGCCATAGTATGGAACTGAGGTGGACTACCCCAAGACTGTCTACTCTACAGCTTGCCAGATCTTGCGTTTTGAGCTTCAAACTGTGCTATAATTCTGGAGACGCTAGTCATCTTAGTAGAAGAATCAAAGGTACTCAAGCCTTCCCTTTGACGATCTTTCGCCTAGAATATTGTCTAGGTAGAACCTGTAGGACCTATCAAAACAACACTAAAGGAAAAAGATAAAAACTGCCTTAAGGAATAAATTCCTTGAGGCGAAAGACAGACAAAAATAAAATAAGTAAATAAAATAGTTGCCTCCCCGGCAACGGCGCCAAAATTTGATACCGTCGTTTAGTATCAAAAATAAATACCTAAAATAACTAACAGAAGCTAGTGAAAGTAGGGTTGATCTCCATAGGGAGGTGGTCACTATCTACTCATTAATTCAGTCCGTCTGAGATCACAAGATGGGGGTTTGAGTATTGTTCTAATCTACGGAGATTAATAGAGAAATAAAGCAAAGAGAGATAAAGTAGAGTTTTGACGAGTTTATCAAGTAAAGAAAAATAGCCAAGACAGTCGGTTCACCATGATTCTCAAGAAGTTTAGTCTAGGGTCTTAGGTCAATGCAAATCCGATCTACAGGATAGTGAAAAGGTCCTTCCGGTCCGCTATTCACCCTAAAACATTACTAACTTACCTTCCGCCCTCATTAGAATGCTCTAATGTTCATTGCAGATCTTACCCCTTCCAATCTTCTGATCCAGGTCAAGGTGTACCATGGTTAATCATCTAATTGCGTCGACTCAAGTAGACAAGAACAGTTAATTGCAGTGATTAACAACATAGATCTAATTCGCACTAAACCCTAGTCCCCTATTCATAATTCCCTTAAAATCATGGATCCCCCATGTCCCAACAAAGAGAATTAGCTACGCATAAATAGAAATAGAACAAGAACAAGAGATGAAGAAGAAACAAACATAATAAAGAAACGAGCAAGAGAGAAATAGCATAAAAGAGAGGGAGAATTACAAGGAATACGGTCCGGAAAAGAGAAGAAAAACGTCGAGCAGTATCGAAAGGTCAAAAAAACTCTCTAAACCTAATGACGTCTTTCCTATATATAGGAAAGATAATTATTAACCTAATACGATATTAAAACCCTGCGGCAGATAGTAAAGTACTCGATCGAGTACTTTAAAACTCCTCTATCGAGTAAGTTATAGAAAAACCTCTCGATCGAACACTATAAAAAAAAGTCCATTCGATCGAAGACAATAGGTGCTCGATCGAGCAAGATAGTTCTCGATCGAGTAATTTCCACCGCACAATTCCTGCTTCGCACGCTGAATTCAAACGGCCGCCATTTCTTCGTTACTTGGGCAAATAGAGCGTTTACAGTGGCGTTGGAAAGCTAAGAGGACAAGCTTTCATATCCAATAGGAATCAAATGAAAATCAGTTGTAGAACTCGAGATATGGCTCTTAAACGTGGGCCCTAGTAATTTGAAATTCTTTCTTTGCTCGCCTAGCTATCTTACTTCTTTGCGCATCTCAAAATAGTAGTCTCCAAGTTCCGACTCAACTCATCTTCTAAATGCATGCATATGGACATGTTTTAGGCTTGATTACTGATAGGCTATCGCACACCTATGCAAAAATAAATACCCTAGACACAAATTAATGTAGTACGTAGGGGTCGAATCCACAGAGAGACGGGATTTGTAAATTAGCTGTTATGGGGTGAATTTTATCAAGGTCGATTACGTTTTAATTGGTTGGTTTGATGATTAGAAAATAATAAACTATATGATAAAATAAGTCTAGGGAAGTCGGGTCACACATGCAAATTACGTAAATGCTTAAATTAAACATAGGAGTTGATGAAACGTTAATTGTTTTGGCTTAGAGACACCCACCTCACGATATTATTGTCAACCATAGACCGGGTCCTAGAGAAACTCTCGTTTATGACTAGGTCATCCTATTACACATGCTTAGTCTAATCCGATTCCATGCCTCTCGACTTTTAGAATGAATGAACAAACTTAATCGATGAATAAGGCCTTTAAACAAATATTAAACGTGACGATACAAACATGTGATAGAAACAATGGAACGATATTATAACATCCTAGTTTATCACGTTACAAATACTTTTTATGCATGGCTCCCTTCATTTCCTAGACAAGGTGGACTACTCTAGCATAATGTAAATGTAAACTAAACTAATGACAAATGAAATGGCAAGCATAATGAAAATATGAATAAGAAATTACCTTGCAATTGGAATGGAAATGGAAATACAATACTTGTAATATAAATAACATGTAAATGTAAATTGTTTTATAACTTGAAATGTCATTAGGAAATGTTTATAACATAAAGTAAATCTAAACTAGACTAAACTAAGAGCTAACCTAAACTAACTACTAAATTTAGAGAGAATTTCTATGTAAAAGTGTGTAGAAAGATGGTGTGTAATGCTTGTGTCGAGGTTCCTTTATATAGGAGTAGGGTGTGTAACGTAAACAAGCAAGAAACACACGTTCCTGGCCGGGGACACCCAACCCCGATCGGGGTTACCATTGCCTGGGTATTTTCTCTTCAATTCTTGGTTTAATGCTCAAGGAATCCTATGGTCATGTTTCAATGCTCTTTTAATCACCCGGTTGAATGCAATGTTTGACATCTTAGAAAGGATCTCTATGTGACTTTAACATCCTAGGCATTTGTTGACTTGTGAATAATGGGCTTGACTTTGCATTTGTAATTCTTCAAATTAATTCATCATTTTATCCATGCATGTAACACCCCCATATTCAGAAGAGCCTTAACTAGGCCTTCCTTAGCATGTAAGGGCATTACCATCTCGGTTGCCCGAGGACAGTAATAATCAAACGTCGATAAAAGAACTATTATGTTATATTACAAGTGATTTAAAACCAACTAATGATACAAACGATACAACTCAAGGACTACTCGCTACAACTATCAAATCTCGTGAGGACTCATCCCTGCCCGGACTCCAGCTATCCACGATATCAACACCTGCTAAGACAGACTGCTCACCATAAGAGATCACGGCAGACACATAGACAAAAAGACAACCACACAAGGTCAGTACTGAGAGAAGACACAACAAAGCCAACAACATCTAACAATAAAATCCATCACAATCAGTCACACGCACAAACACACCCAGTCCAACCAATCTCCATCACCAACTATCCACTGGACCAGCCCTGCCAGTGGGGGACCGCAGCCGTACCCAACAAATCCCCGCTCATCATACCGAGCGATAACCCTGTCCCATTAATGTGCACATCCCCTTCCGTGGCGGGTTCCACGAAGGGCGAAACTAGGGCGTGAAGCCACTCCCGCAAGTGACTCCACTCAGCCGAGAACGCATCTCGAGAACCAGAGATAAATAATCACAATTACACTACAACATCAACAACCGTCTGAATCAATCAACAATCACAATACAATCGACACACTAGACTATCTACAGAAATTGAGTAGGCGAACCTACCTTTAAGCAACTGCAACCAATCCATGCCAACATATGACATATCCAGCAACCAAGCAAACCCTAATCGTAAAGACAAGGACACGGATGATGATGACGACATACCTATAAGGAGAAACCCGGCAAAAGACCGCTACCCGACTCAAGCTATGCTTTTCTAAGGCGCAAGGACCTTCAAGAGGCTTCCATGGAGGTTTTATGATGAAGGGAAGGGAAAGAGGCGACCAAAGGATAGGAGGAATGAGGCGGAAATGATTTGCGGATTTAACAAAACGCGATTAAAAACCCTCGCTGAAAACTCGATACTCGATCGAGTACCCCACATACTCGATCGAGTAGCCTCTACTCTATCGAGTACCACACTTAACACGTAACCCAAGATAGTTTTGGCACGCACTTCTAAGAACTATTCCCGCTCCCAAGGTCAGTCAACGCTGGTCAAAGGGTCCCTAAAAGGGCGGGTATTACAGTCTTTCTCCCTTAAAAGAACTTCGTCCCCGAAGTTCAACTCACCTATCTCAACGCACAAGACACAGGAAATACACGACATCACCACTCTTCCTACTCAAGTCATTACTCCCCTGAAATGCCATCCCCCAAGTCATCATCATCACTGTCTAACGCTCTACATACATGTATATCGACTCTTGTCAGCTATCGTATAAAACACCAACCTCGCACTGCAAACCAACACCAACAACGATCACCCATCATATTATGGGATTACTTCATTTACTAGTAACAATCATCAACACGAAACACATCCCACATCAATCTGTCGCCTGACTATACTACCATGTTACTCAACAACGCGATTCTATTACCACACATGGCACCACATCTAACACTTCATGACCGACCTTTAAAACATACTATCATATTTACTTCAACGCATGAATTACTCAACAAACCAAGGTAACCAATTACAACTTCATACAAGCAAAGTGACCAAGGTACTAGAAATTTTGTAATTAAACAACAAAGTATTATAAACGAACAACAACATACATTTCAAAATCAGCCTTTTTATTTTGCGACATTACTCTTCCCCTCTAAAAAGGAACTTGTTCCCCGAAGTTCACTACCAATATTACCACACATATTACCTATTACTTGCATCGTAACGTAAATTAGAACCATATTATTTATTATGGACATTACTCACTAAGCCTATACTCGTTAAATTATAAATCATACACGATCCACCGGAATAACTAGACGCCGTCGATACAGCATGTTAATATCGTATGCACAAGCGTATGAAAAGATGTAACTCCGGCGAATAGATCGTAATATGGCGGATGTAATATTAAAGCAACAAGAGACCATCACTACTCCACTATTTGTTACGGATATGTATATAAAACTCAAGCACGACTTCTAACATATGAAATTAACGGTTCAAAGGTGTTACTACGCACTAATAACCACGTTAAACATCAAACTTGCAATTATAAAACAATTGAACACTTTTAATTTTTGAAAACTTCCTGTAACAGTGCTACTCGATCGAGTATGTAATGGTACTCGATCGAGTGCCCTGCTACTCGATCGAGTGTCTTGGCTACTCGATCGAGTAGCCCTGAGATCAGAATGTCTCTTTTCTGCCACACCTATAGCTACTCGATCGAGTACAGGGTACTCTGTCGAGTACCTATAGGTCGAAATTCTTGGGAAACCTGCCATAACCACATATATATATACAAAATCGTCACATAACTTGAGTCGGAATGACCTCCCGACTCATAAAATCCTGCAACAAAGTCAAGTAGTAAATCCGGCCTTATGGCCAAGCATACAAATCCGAAAAAAAATAAAAGGTTCTAACAACCAACAACTACCAACATCCACGACCAACAATCATAACCAAGATAAAGAAATAGGAGTATCACTCTTGCTGCTGCTGCTGCTCCTCCGCCATCACCTCATCACCACCACCACCACCTCCTGAGGTGCCCGCTCCCGATGACCCGATCCCTGCATCAACTCCCGCTCCATCTCCCGGACCTACGTGCCATGGGGTCAAACCACCATAGGGAAAGGACTGAGGCGTCCCCCAAGCTGACTGATCCACTCCGTAAGAGTGGAAAACCCCATTATAGTCCCCAACACCACTCCACCAAACCGGATGCGGTCCCTCGGTCCCAATTCCCTGAGAGTACGCCATCTTATGCATGTTCCGGAGTGTCAAGGTAGATGACACTCTCTCTGCTAAGTAACTCGATCGCGTCTCCGGGGTGTCAAGGTAGGGGTAGCACGGAAAAGGGTGCTACTGTGGTGGTGCTACCGGCCGTGGTCTGGTCTCCGCGGTCCTCTCTCTCACTCTACGGGGTCCTCTCCCCAACCTGGGCCTCTCCTCCCTGACCGCCGCGTTCTCCCCCTTCTTCGGCTCGAGCATCACCTCTAGAATCGCGTCATCGATGAGGTAGGTCTGCAACTGGCGGGGCACGTCATCATCCTCCTCCTCCTCGTCAGAGATAACAGCTGTCACCACCGGCTCTAACGGCTCGGTCGGTGGAAGGTGCTCAGGAGCCGGGATCCCCATCCAACTCATCCCCCACACTCTCCAGGCTAGGCTACCGTCGGCCAAAGTTCTCAACCATTTCAGGTCGAGATAGTAGTCACGGTCCGTCGTAGGCACCGGTGTAGCCAGAGGCACGTAATCCGCACAAGCCTCAAAGGAGGTTAGCTTTTCAGCTAACCGAGTAGCGATGGCACCACAACTCAGGTACCGGGAAGAGGCAGTGGCCATCAAAGCAAGGCTAGCGCAGACGATGGCCGAAGCATTAAAGACCACTTTCCTGGCCCGCTCCGGGTTGAGGTAGGACATCAGAAGTAACACCTCATGGTTGTTCAGTTTACTGATATCTAGTCTATCATAAAGGAGGTTCGAAAGAGAACGGAGAAAGACCCTCAAGGTAACATGCTGAACGTCATTAATCAACATGTTACTTGAGGTGGGAGCTGGCTTTCCGGTCAGACAAGGCATTAGGCGGTAGACACCGCACTCAGCAGGAATATCAGTGATAGAGTCCTTGGGAGGCTTGGCCAACCCAAGGTGAGAAGCAAAAAGGTCCATAGTCAACAGAAAACTGGTGTTCATCAACTTAAACTCAACGGTTTAGGCAGCTGGATCATAACTAAAGGAGCTCATAAACTCCAAAGTGAGAAAAGGGTAGGAATGTTTCCTCAGCCTATACAAACCCGTAAAGCCCAAAGTCTCAAATATATGACGGACATCCATCTCTATTCCCAAATCCTCCAACAGTGTAGTATCTATACACCTCATCGGCCTCATCTTGCGTTTTTGCAAAACTACAAAACGCTCTCTCTGTTTGAAATATACAAACACAACAGAAGGGTACTCCGGAACTGCGGGTACCACGGGTCCACTCCCCTCCCCAATCTCAGGCTGTGTCACCCTCCCCCGTTTACTCTGACGGGTCCCTACGTTCGGTCTCGAAGATCTGTTTCAAAGATATGATTTAAACAAACTTGTATAAACATGTAAAGCATACCATTCACGCAATTGAACTTGGATGCAAACTAAGTACACACTTTCACCAGTAATTTCCCAATTTGATATGCACATTCAGTTTATAGCTACTCATGTTTACTAGTTGTGAAAAGTTTGTCATGGTGAATACACATGCTTACAAATTCCAACATCCTAGCATGATTCTAGGGTCACTCCATACACACTCCTAATAACATGTGAGGCATTTGTACAAGCTCATGGAAAAGTAACATAGGACATATCATCATCACTTCAATATTGGAAACAAACAATTCAATTAGGCTTGTCACACGGTCTTTACAGCTGTAAAATTTTTGATATATTCCCCCATCAATTAACATTACCACTATCATATTGGAGTTTATCCCTGACCTAAACATTCATATTCAACACCCAATCTCAAATATAGAAGACGAATTTCAATTTGGGGCACTTTTAAGACGGAGTTTTAAGGCAACTTTTTAGGGTGAAAATCATCAAAATTCATCCTTCAACATGTTATAAACAAGGTATAGTACTCAATTTCATCATCTAATCCATGTAAAACAACACAAATCGATTTTGATTTTTGTAAACCCTAGAAATTTCGACTTCCATTGGGCAATTTCTAGCCTAATCTACAGCAATTAATCACCAACATTCATGAAAGGGAAGCATGTGAATCATATTTCAGCAATTAAAAACAACAAATTGATCATATGAATCGAAGTTTCAGATTATACAATCATTCTAACAAATTTAAAGCAACAAAACATGTAAATATGGGATAAATCATACCTTGATTAAGTAGTAAAGTAAAAGAACGAAATCAAACAAAGAAAATAACCCCAAATTAATCACTACCAACACAAGAATATGAGAGATTATGAGGGTTTTGAGAGCTTAGGTTTCGAAATAGGAAGAAGGAATGAGAAGAATAGGAAGAAATAAGGGTTTTACGAAACCCGTAAGATTCGCTGTACAGTAACCTACTCGATCGAGTATCTATGGTACTCGATCGAGTACCACCCTACTCGATCGAGTAGGAGCTATTTCGTCGAGTATCTGCAGAAATTTTTCCACATCCCGACGTCATAGCTTCCTAACTAGATCGAGTGAGGTCTACTCGGTCTAGTAAGCACTCGCACTCGGTCAAGTATAGTTAATTACTCGGTCAGAAATACGAGATAATTCGAAGATTCCTGCAAAAACAATACCGCATGTCGATTCCAAACTGAGTTCAGAATTCGCCACTAGTCATCACACTTACTCACACATTACCATTATTACTCACGCTTACCATATCGTCTCAACAATTAAGGCTTATGCCATACTATGCTACAACAAATTACCCAACTCGGTTTACCTGCTACCGAGTCATTCATAAGCATAATCACGTTATCATACCTTACTTAAACTTATTCTACCGCATTACTACCAAACTCGTGCTCACATCCACATGAAACATATAATTAACATTAATTCGTTCTTTCACATGTCATAAAATATAATGTATACTCTACATAACAAATTAATCTATCATATCCAAATCCAATCATAAGCAAATTATCTTACATAAATCGTTAGTCACGCAGCGGAAAAATTTCAACCACTCAACAAGGCATATATGCATTACTATATGCTATGTTTCATATTATAACTCAACAATTCTATAACCATACCGTTATTAACAATCCTGAAGCAAATACCAACACGATTACTATTCATACCATAGCATACACTTCCACATTTTACCACTCTATCAACCACACCTTTGCCACGTTTCTCATACTCATCGTATAAACCCACTGATCATGCCAATACTTCACTAATCACCATCCAAATGCAACTACTATACCCACCTCTACGTTAGCAAAGACTCAACCTCAAATGATTCCGACATAACTAACATGCACATCACATATATACACACGGACTCCACATTCCCATACCTTGTGACTGGCTTAAGTACTATGGGGCCAAGATTTTGAAATGAGGGCGCCTACTCACCCAAAATATAGCATCAGCTGGGGCTCCCATTATACATACACCAGGTCCATTTTATTAGACTCGTTAAGTTAATTAAGTTCATTTGTTACAGGTTCCAAAATCGTCGCTCTGATACCACTTTGTAACACCCCCATATTCAGAGGAGCCTTAACTAGGCCTTCCTTAGCATATAAGGGCATTACCATCTCGGTTTCCCGAGGACAGTAATAATCAAACGTCGATAAAAGAACTATTATGTTATATTACAAGTGATTTAAAACCAACTAATGATACAAACGATACAACTCAAGGACTACTCGCTACAACTATCAAATCTCGTGAGGACTCATCCCTGCCTGGACTCCAGCTATCCACGATATCAACACCTGCTAAGACAGACTGCTCACCATAAGGGATCACGGCAGACACATAGACAACAAGACAACCACACAAGGACAATACTGAGAGAAGACACAACAAAGCCAACAGCATCTAACAATAAAATCCAACACAATCAGTCACACGCACAAACACACCCACTCCAACCAATTTCCATCACCGACTGTCCACTGGACCATCCCTGCCAGTGGGGGACCGCAGCCGTACCCACCAAATCCCCGCTCATCATACAGAGCGATAATCCTGTCCCATTAATGTGCACATCCCCTTAGTGGCGGGTTCCACGAAGGCGAAACTAGGGCGTGAAGCCACTCCCAAGTGACTCCGCTCGGTAGAACGCATCTCGAGAACCAGAGACAAACAATCATAATTACACTACAACATCAACAACCGTCTGAATCAATTAACAATCACTATACAATTGACACACTAGACTATCTACAGAAACTGAGTAGGCGAACCTACCTTTAAGCAACAGCAACCAATCCATGCCAACATATGACATATCCAGCAACCAAGCAAAGCCTATAACCACAACACAATCATCTATTACTACCAAGCAACCCCTAATCGTAAAGACAAGGACACGGATGATGATGATGACGACATACCTATGAGGAGAAACCCGGCAAAAGACCGCTACCCGACTCAAGCGATGCTTTTCTAATACGCAAGGACCTTCAAGAGGCTTCCATGGAGGTTTTATGGTGAAGGGAAGGGAAAGAGGCGACCAAAGGATAGGAGGAATGAGGCGGAAATGATTTGCGGATTTAACAAAACGCGATTAAAAACCCTCGCTGAAAACTCGATACTCGATCGAGTACCCCACATACTCGATCGAGTGATCCCCTACTCGATCGAGTAACTACGCTACTCGATCGAGTAGCCTCTACTCTATCGAGTACCACACTTAACACATAACCCAAGATAGTTTTGGCACGCACTTCTAAGGACTATTCCCGCTCCCAAGGTCAGTCAACGCTGGTCAAAGGGTCTCCAAAAAGGGCGGGTATTAAGGGGGGAAGACTGTAATACCCACCCTTTTAGGGACCCTTTGACCAGCGTTGACTGACCTTGGGAGCGGGAATAATTCTTAGAAGTGCGTGCCAAAACTATCTTGGGTTACATGTTAAGTGTGATACTCGATAGAGTAGAGGCTACTCGATCGAGTAGCGTAGTTACTCGATCGAGTAGGGGGTCACTCGATCGAGTATGTGGGGTACTCGATCGAGTATCGAGTTTTCAGCGAGGGTTTTTAATCGCGTTTTGTTAAATCCGCAAATCATTTCCGCCTCATTTCTCCTATCCTTTGGTCGCCTCTTTCCCTTCCCTTCACCATAAAACCTCCATGAAAGCCTCTTGAAGGTCCTTGCGCCTTAGAAAAGCATAGCTTGAGTCGGGTAGCGGTCTTTTGCCGGGTTTCTCCTCATAGGTATGTCGTCATCATCATCCGTGTCCTTGTCTTTACGATTAGGGTTTGCTTGGTAGTAATAGATGATTGTGTTATGGTTATAGGCTTTGCTTGGTTGCTGGATATGTCATATGTTGGCATAGATTGGTTGCAGTTGCTTAAAGGTAGGTTCGCCTACTCAGTTTCTGTAGATAGTCTAGTGTGTCGATTGTATTGTGATTGTTGATTGATTCAGACGGTTGTTGATGTTGTAGTGTAATTGTGATTATTTGTCTCTGGTTCTCGAGATGCGTTCTCGGCTGAGTGGAGTCACTTGCGGGAGTGGCTTCACGCCCTAGTTTCGCCCTTCGTGGAACCCGCCACGGAAGGGGATGTGCACATTAATGGGACAGGGTTATCGCTCGGTATGATGAGCGGGGATTTGGTGGGTACGGCTGCGGTCCCCCACTGGCAGGGCTGGTCCATTGGACAGTCGGTGATGGATATTGGTTGGAGTGGGTGTGTTTGTGCGTGTGACTGATTGTGATGGATTTTATTGTTAGATGTTGTTGGCTTTGTTGTGTCTTCTCTCAGTACTGACCTTGTGTGGTTGTCTTGTTGTCTATGTGTCTGTCGTGATCTCTTATGGTGAGCAGTCTGTCTTAGCAGGTGTTGATATCGTGGATAGCTGGAGTCCGGGCAGGGATGAGTCCTCACGAGATTTGATAGTTGTAGCGAGTAGTCCTTGAGTTGTATCGTTTGTATCATTAGTTGGTTTTAAATCACTTGTAATATAACATAATAGTTCTTTTATCGACGTTTGATTATTACTGTCTTCGGGCAACCGAGATAGTAATGCCCTTATATGCTAAGGAAGGCCTAGTTAAGGCTCTTCTAAATATGGGGGTGTTACAATGCAAGTCCATGCAAATCTTCCATGTTGGTCCATCATCTTTTCTTTAGCTTAGCTCATGCTTCTAGTATTTGTACTTGAGTAGAATTGGGCTCATTTTAGCTCATTTTCCTATAAAACATGAGAAAACATACAAATGGAACTAGAAAGCAATATTAGCTCATAAACACTAAAGGTAGTGCATAATACATATAAAATGGAGCTAATCTAAGGGGTAAAAGTATGTAAATTATGCACTTATCAATTATGCCCTCTCCGGTTCATACCTGCAAATAATACAAGAAAAACCAAAGTAGACAAATCGGGGGGACATTTGTAACTAAACACTACTAAATATGCATAGAAATGCGTGCAAGTATGGCACAAAAAGTCTATATAAAATGCACACATCACAAACCCCTTATCAAACGCTATTTTCTGAGCCTAGACAAACGCCTCATCCCAACTCGCAAAACATGTTACAGTCTCAAATAAGTGGTTGTAATTAACACCGTTTTGACCAAACACCTCAAGTGAATCCTGTTAACACGCAAAATTAATAATGATTAGATGCTAAAATAGGTAAAACGACCTAAATATACGAAAAAATCTAAATATAAAGATGAAAAACCAATTTAATAGTTTGATCCATGAACGGACAATGACTTTTCACGTCCAGCACCAGGCCAGACATGAACAGTACACGTCGATGCCCACAACAGACGTAGATTTTCATTGTATGTGCCCATTCCAGACGTTCACATTCATCGTCCATAATAGTATAGACGTGCAAATTCATTGTTCCTGCCCATACTGGACGTGTAGATTCATTGTCCTTGTTCATGCCAGACGATTAACGTAGTTGCCCATGTCCATGCAGGACAATGAATGTTCACGCCCGTGTCCATGCAGGACAATGAATGTTTACGTCCATATCCATGAAAGACTGTGAAATTCAAAGTCTAACCATTGACGACAAACAAATTTACGATGGCTAATTTAATTCATGGTCCATGTTCGGTTCATGCTAAGTCTATTCATAAGGTAATTCAATACTAATTCTATGAAGACTATTTCGATTTAAGCTAATACCATTCATATCAAGTTAATATAAGGTAATTAGATTATCAATCCAATTCAAACTAATTCGATTCAAACAAGAAATAAAATAAGTATTAGTTAATTATGTACCGATAAATCGGTTTTAGCGTTTGATATAGATTGTTCGTTGTTCGACATTGAATCGGATGAACAAAGTGTTGATTTTCTTTTTAAAGGTTTGTTGTTTGTTTGGGAGAGTTTGGGAGATAATAGAGTAGAGAGAGGGAGAGGAATGATAGAGAGTATCTTTTTTTTAAAACGTTGACTATTTGTTATAAAACGTCGACAACGTTTTACAGCCCTTAATTATTAGTGACAATGATTTGTTGGAGGCGGTAAAAATTCGGAAGAGACTGGAATAACTGAGGTTAATTTGAGATTTAAGTCAAATTTGGACTCTTCGTTGGAGTGTAGATAGGTACATGTCTTGTCGAAACTCGAAACTGAGTTTCAAACGGTTGTTGAATGGTTGACTTGGTATGTGTGGTCTGTAGGCTATCAAGTATACTCGGTTACTTTTATTGAGTTTCTTATCACGCCGGTAAAAGTATTCACAAGCTATTATCTAAGGAAGACATCAAAGAAAAAAAGGATCCACATGTTGAGAATTAGATCTTACTCTTTTAATTTGAAGAAGGGGACACGCGAACCTTATTGGAAGACCGTCATGCTTTGCTTGATCTCCTACGTCTACTAGGATGGATTTGCGTCTGAGTTCGAGAATCAGATGTGAGGGATGGTACCCGAGCTTAAGCTTAACAAGCCAGTGACATACTAAGAGAAGTATATACAAGCCCTCGATCTGCAACAGATAGAAGAAGATTTTTAAACATATTAAATTTTTCAATATTATTTTTGTCTCAAATCAATTCTTTGCGAAAATTTTATTACAAGAAATTTAATAAAATCATAATGCATCGACTTCTCTTTCATCTTGGCAAGGCAAATGAATAAGTCGTCTTTTGCCGGGGTTATGACAAAGACTTTTGTTTAGACATCCTTTTTTATACATTTGATTTTCGAGATTACTATTTAGACAAGCATGAAAGTAGTAATTAAACCCCTTAACTTTGTTTAATGGTGAAATTAGGCCCCTTATGTTTGATGAGTAGCAATCAAGCCCCTTAACTTTCACCGAAAGTGAGATTAAACTCTATTTTATAAATTTTCTCAAATATTTAAGCCAAAATAATTTTATTCCAAGATTATAAAATTTATTAAATGCCTAAAATTACTAATTTCAACTTTACTAATTTCTACACAATTTATTAAGTTTTGATGAATATTTTTACATACATATTTAGTAAAGTGTATAAAATTGAAAATATATTCTTACATGTATAATAAACTGTCTAAATAATGTAAAACTAGGTTAGACCATGTGCATTAAATACACGGTTTAAAAAGTTTTTTATTTTTACTAAATTAGATATATAATAATGATATCTCATTAGTTGTTCTTTTTTCTCATCATTGCATTTTGTTTTGAGAAATAAAAAGTTGAAACTGAAATAATTAAAAGAATTTAGTAGCATGTTGAACTATATTTTTGAAGATAATATTTTTTTATACCGCAAAGCTAATGATTCCAATTTATAAATTTTCTAATTTTTTTGTCACGAAAGTAATTAAAACGGTTTATAATTTTATTTTATACATAGTATGAATCAAGTCATTCTCAAATAATAGAATCAGTAAAATATTTAGTAAATCATAATTTGGTACAATTTTTTATTAAAATATTTTAATTAAAAGATTATTGATTAGAGTTTAGTCAAAAAATATAATTTGATGAAAAGATTAATTTTAATGAAAAAAAAATTACAGAAAAAAATTATTATAATTATTACTTCATCCATTTTTATATGATGTACCCATTTTATTAAAATATTTCACTCATATATTCAATAAACGGGTACATCATATAAAAACGGAGGAAGTAGTTACCTACTTACCTTACCTAGTTGATGGGGCATATTCTGCACCCGCTGACCGAGTCAACATATTGAGCAAGGTCAAAGATATCCACAGCAAGTCAACATATTAGACAAATGACCTTAACCGACGCAAATCTGCCGGCTGTCACATTTGTATCCTACTGGGTAACTAGCCACCGGGAGGCATATCCGCAAGCACTCACATCCAAGTCCCTCGGATGGAGTCAACCAGCCAACCCGGCCTCGCCATGGGTCCCTCGGTCGAGGGTAGAACAGTCTTTCCACCTGCTCTGCCACTTGGCCACTACGTGACAAAAGGTGAAAGTCTATAAATACTCCTCAATCCTCATTGAGAAAACGATCCACAATTCATCCATAAACTCACTATTAACTGTATAAACTCCCTTATCTCTACAATATACTTTGCCAAGAAACACACAACTTAATATCTTTAAGTTTACTGACTTGAGCGTCGGAGTGAGTACGCTCGGTACAAGCCGAGCCCTCGTTTGTTCATCTTTACAGAGAGACCGAGAGGAAGCGACGAGCAAAGACAAAGATTCACCAAGCTTACGTGGTAACAAATCCTCGCTCCGGAATTACACCCGGAACAATTGGCGCCCGTCTGTGGGGACTTAGATACTAAAAGCTAATCACCTACCTTACACAAAAAAAAAAAAAAAAAAAAAAAAAACAACCAAAAAACCATTCAAAGAGCTAAGAAGATGTCAAAACAAATTTAACTTGTGAGTGTAGAAACTAAATTCTACCAGGATGAGACATTCCCTAATTCTCGAGATCGGCGCAGTCCCCCACCGGCCGAGTGATTGAGCCGGTGAAGTACGGGATGCCAAGAGAGCGTAAACACCGCCGCCGACCGCCAAGTCACTGTCATGGGACATGTGGTCGATGCAGCCAAACTGAAGCTATTCCTGGACCTGATGGGTGGTACGCCGGTTACTCCTGTCACGGCGACAGGGGCTGCAGCGCCTCCACAGGTGACCAGGGCCCACAAAGTGACTCCGAACAACTTGACCGGAGTATTACAAGGAGCTGGGCATGCAAGGACATCGGCGGTGCCCGTGGTGCCAGTGGCAGACCAAAGTCCTTCCCCCACTCGCGGAAGGACAGCGTCGCCACGGCAACAACGAGGCCACCCCCGAAGAAATGAAGAAAGAAGTCCGACTCTCCAAAGTCGGGCAACAAGAAGCCCTTCCCGCCACGGGGAGAGAAGCCGGACTAGGATTGCGAGGAGCCGATCGCCGCGTGTCATTCGGCACGTGGTCAGACAGCCCCTCAATGCCTTTGTCCTCGAAGTCCCGATGCCGACAAAACTGAATCTGCCGCCCCTATCATACAAAGGGGATAGCGACCCAACCGACCACGCCGAGGCTTTCGAGTCGTACATGTCGGTATGGGAGCAGCCTGATGAGGTGTGGTGCCGAGTCTTCCCAACGACCCTCCATGGCATCTCTCAGAGTTGGTACAAGGGACTACCTAATGGCTTGGTGTACTGTTATGCCGACCTAAGGGACAATTTCATATCCCAGTACGCTTGCAACAAGCGAAGGACCGTGGAGACATCTGATCTCCTGACTATCCGACAGGGGGAGGACGAGTCCCTCCGGAGCTACGTCAAGATATTCGACGCTAAGGTTCAGCAGATTCGTGAGCTGAACACCGAATCGGCGCCTTCGACCGATGAAAGGCCTGCCGAAAGGCGAGTTCAAAAATGAGCTCATCAAGTGCGAGGACCTCAACCTAGACTCCGCCAGAAAGATGGCCGACCGAGCCATAAAGGTGGAGGACTATCACAAGACCTGGGTAGGCCACAGTGAAGCTGGGCACCCAGAGAGGAGGAGCCTCCGGGACAACGTAGACGAAGGACACCGTGACATGAATAGGTCACGACCTGAGAGATTTAACAGGAAACAGAACTCGGCGGGCGCCGGGGGGGAGTTCGGGACCATACACCCCGAAGCGGTACAGCGGTCTCACCCCCCTGGTCAAATCACCGGCCGAGGTCTTTGCCCTAAGCAAGAACGAAGGGCAGAAATGGGCAAGGCCCCCAAGGCGAGGGGGTACGGCGACCTTAGCGTTTCTGCGACTACCACGCCAACCCGGCCGTAAGACCGACAACCGCTTCAGCATCCGAGGAACGCCATCGAGGAGCCGATCCGAAAAGGGGCCTCAAAGCAAGTATGTAGCTGGAGGCCAGGAAACAAGCTCCGACGGGGCAAATAGAAAATCAGTATTCCAGCGCATGGGAGTGATCCAGGTTGTCATCGGAGGAAACGAGAACGATGGGTCAGCTAATGGGCACAAACGGCACCTGAATGAGCTATACCAAGCCATCAACTTTGTGCCCAAAACAGCGACCCCCGCTTCCACCGTCCCCGATATAACCATCGGAAAGAAGGACTACGAAGGAGTCATCGCCCCGCACAGCGACCCGCTCGTAGTCCACCTAGACATAGCCAACCACTTGGTGAAGAGGTGTCTGATTGACACAGGCGCCTACACGAACATCATGTTCAGGGAGTGCTTTCTCAATCTCGGTCTGAAGATTGAAGACCTTAGCCCCTGCACCAACCCGTCGTGACTTCTCCTCCGGGGCCGGCCTGGTACCCCTGGGGTCAATCAGACTGCCGGTGATGTTCGGCCAAGCAGACGTGGCCAAAAATGTTTGGTCAAAGTTCGTGGTTATTGATGGTTCGTCCGCCTACAATGTCCTCATAGGCCGGGTCACTTTGAGCGAGGCCGATGCTGTGATGTCCATCCGGGCCCAGACATTGATGTACGTCTCGGACCGGGGGGAAGCACAAAAGCTCATCTCAAAGGACGAGAGAGACGAAATTGTCAATATCCAAGTATCTGCTAGAGGATGCAACATGCAATCCCTCAAAGTGGCGAAGAAATCAGAGAAGGGGAAGAGCCCATCCTTACAGCAGCAGGGTGATCCAATGCACACCAACGTCGGCATGGTCGAAGGAGCCGAGACCGAGGAAGTGGAAATTGACCCGGGCGCACCGTAACTATCGTGTCGGCCTCGGGAGCCAAAATTCGAGCCGATCTCCTAGACCCGCCGAGGAAGAACAAAGATGTCTTCGCATACTCAAGAAGCCGAGATGCCGGCGTGAGCCGGGAGGTGATCGTTCACAAGCCGAACGTACTCTCCACCGCCGCCCGTCAAGCGTAAGATGAGGAACTCCTCGGCCGAGAAAGATGAGGCCATCAAGGCCGAGGTAGATAAACTATTAGAGGCAGGCTTTATCATGCCTTGTACTTACCCTGAGTGGCTAGCAAATGTTGTAATGGTAAAGAAGTCATCAGGGGCGTGGAGGATGTGTGTTGATTTTACCAATCTTAATAAAGCATGCCCTAAAGATTGCTATCCCTTGCCTCGAATAGATAGTTTAATTGACGCAACGGTAGGCTACACTATCCGAGCTCGCCGACGCCTTCTCGGGGTACCATCAGGTATTCATGGCCGAGGAAGACATGCCTAAGTGCGCATTCATCACCATACACGGCACATACATGTATAAAATGATGTCGTTCGGTTTGAAAAACGCTGGCGCAACTTACACTAGGCTAGTGGACAAAGTGTTTCAAGATCAAAAAGGGCGAAACATCGAGGCTTACGTCGACGATGCTATTGTAAAAAGCAAGTCTGACAGTGAGCACTTGGCCGACTTGAGCGAAACATTTTGTTCACTAAGGAAATACAAGATGAAACTTAACCCAATGAAATGCAACTTCGGTGTCCGGCCGGCAAGTTCCTCGGCGTGCTTGTCGTGCTGCCAGGGAATTGATGCCAATCCAGAGAAAGTCCAAGCAATACTAGACCTGCTGGAACCGAGAAACCGAAAAGAGGTTATGATACTGACCGGGAGGATGGCGGCTCTTGCCCGCTTCATCTCTCGGTCGGCCGACAAGAGCACTCCGTTCTTTACGGTGCTAAAAGGGAATAAAGACTTTTCTTTGGGGGAGGAATGAGTGCGGCTTTCAAACAACCGAAAGCCCACCTACTAACTCTCCCGACCGTCCTGTGCCGCCGCTGGGGGAGATGCTATATCTATACTTAGATGTTACCTCGGCCACGGTCCAAGGCGTCGTAATCGTCGAGAGAAGAAAACAAGCAAAGAACACCCAATCTACTTTATCAGCCATACATCGCCGCCCGCCGAAAGAAATTACCCATCGATTGAAAAAGCGGCCTTCGCCGTCGTCGTTGCCGCAAGGAAGTTAAAACCCTACTTTGACGCACATCCCGTGACGGTTTTAACCGACCAGCCATTGGAGAAAGCCTTAGAAAAATTCGAAAAATCAGGCAGACTTATCAAATGGATGGTGGAGCTATCAAACCGGCATTCAAGACAAACCAAGGCCTTCGATAAAGGGGCAAGCACTTGCAGACTTCCTAGCCGAGTGCACATACCAAGAAGAATCACATCCCGGTGTGTGGGAAGTATACACCGACGGGTCCTCCACGGCAAACAGCTCAGGAGCCGGCATCCTTATCATCAGCCCTAACGGGGACGAGTTTGAGTACGCCTTGAAGTTTACCTTCTCGGCCTCAAATAACGAATCTGAATATGAGGCGGTGATAACTGGAGTCGAGTTAGCTAGAGCTGCCGGGGCGGAGCATGTTGTGTTGAAGACAGATTCACTCTTAGTGGCTAATCAAATCAGAGGAGAGTATGAGGCTCGAGACGACGGGATGGTGAGATACCTGGAAAGGGTAAAAGCCGACACTACAAAATTGAGATCTTTCCAAATACAGTGCATCCCCAGGTCTGAGAACAACCGAGCCGATGCTCTCTCAAAACTTGTCAGTTCAAGTATCAAGAATGTCACGAACCGTCTTTGGTGGATATCGAAATGCTAAGAGCATCACCGAGACCGTCAAAGATGGTGGGCGACATCGGCCGAGATGACGTGGATGACTCGATAATGAAATACAAACTGACAAAAGAGTTACCGGAGGACCGCAGTCTCTCTCAGAAGATAAAAAGGATCGCCGCAAGGTACTTGGTGTTCGAAGGAGAACTATACAGAAGGTCCGTGATAAGACCACTTTTGAAATGTGTCGGCCCAGCCGACGCGGAGCTCATACTGACAGAGATTCACGAAGGCATCTGTGGACATCACATGGGGGCAAGAACGCTAGCCCACAAAGCTCTCCGAGCCGGCTACTTCTGGCCCACCATGCTTGAGGATTCAAGAGCAAAGACCAAGAAGTGCTAGAATTGTCAGATGCATGCTCCGGTGATACATGCTCCTTCCCGAGACCTGCAACCGGTGCTTAGTCCCCTTCCATTTGCACAGTGGGGGATGGATTTACTAGGGCCATTTCCAACGGCCTCCGGAGGAAGAAAGTACCTAATTGTCGCCGTTGATTACTTCACCAAATGGGTCGAGGTCGCGGTACCGCCAAGACCACGGCGGCCGTAAGAAAAGTGATTTGGGAGAACGTCATAACTCGTTTTGGGCTACCCCAAGTCATGGTATTTGACCACGGCCGAGAGTTTTGGAGCGACATGGTGATGAATTGGTTGGAGGAGCTCGGAATCAAATTTGCATACTCCTCCGTCCGCCACCCTCGTAGCAACGGGCGGCGGAAGCTAATAAAACAATCCTAAACGGGCTAAAAAAGAAGGTCGAAGATCTAAAGGGAAGATGGGCTGATGAACTACTACTGGCGCCCCGTGGTCACTTCGAACCACGGAGAAAGAAGCAATGGGGCACAGTCCATTCCACCTAGTCTATGGGTCCGAGGCCGTCCCCGCAATTGAAGCAGCGGTGCCGACATTCGTAACGCAAACCTTGACCCGATCGAAAATGAGGAAGGCCTCGAGAGCCTCCTAGACCTGGTCGAAGAAAGTCGAGACACGGCACGGCTCAACTTGGCAGTGTATCAAAACCGGATGAGAAGAGCATACAACCGTAGGGTCCACAAAAGGGACTTAAGAGTAGGAGATCTAGTCCTAAGAAAGTCGGCCGCCACAAACAAAGGAAACGTCCATGGAAAAATGACGGCCAACTGGGAAGGACCCTACAAGGTGGTTGAAGAAATGAGGCCGGGGACATACCGGCTGACGTACATGGAGGGTGTTCCTTTGATGAGCCACTGGAACACGGACAACTTAAGGAAATATTTTGTATAGTGGCGGAGGTGTCCGAGACCGTTGTGGACACCCCAACGCATGATTACACCTTATGAAGAATAATCCAAGTTTTCCATCAAAATACTTGTCCCCTCCATAGTCATGCCAGAATAGACGCCACGGCCAAAGTCGGGCAGTCACGCCAAATGCAGTTGATACTCGCGAAAGCGACCAACATGCTTAGGAACGTATAAGTACAGTTGAGACGCAATTCTAGCCACCTCGGCCAACCAAAGGCCCGGCAGAGGAAGCGATCAATATGTCTACAGATACGAACGCTGTCGAAGCCGTAACCTCGATTGCCTCGGCCAAAACCGGGAGTGACGGGGACACAACGACCGATACGCTAATAGGAACGTATAAGTACAGTTGAGACGCAAATCTAGCCGCCTCGGCCAACCGAAGGCCCGGCAGAGGAAGCGATCAATATGTCTACAGATACGAACGTTGTCGAGCCGTAACCTCGTTTTACCTCGGCCAAAGCCGGGGGCGACGGGGACACAACGACCGATACGCTAACATGTTCACAACGGTGGTCGGGAAGCGCAAATCTGACCGCCTCGGCTAAGACCGGGGGTGGTGGAGGAAGCGACCGACATGCCAACATGTTTAAACGTTTAAGTACAATTGAGATGCGCCTTCTAACTGCCTCGGCCAAGCCGGAGGTAAAAACGAAAAAGCACTCAATATGTTGAAACGTAAGAAAACTTAATGGAGGCAAAATAAACAAATTTTATTAAAAATGTTTACAGGATGAGGCAAAACAAAGTCGACGGCCGTCCCCATAGGGATAGCCTAAACACAACCTACCAGAAGTTTAACAAAAACAAAAAGTACAACAAAAGGTTACAGACATAAGACTTGAAGCGCCAAAAGGATGGCAGGGAGGAAAGGCTCAATAGTTGGCCCCGAACAGTGAAGGCCGTCTCAAGGGCCGGTGAATCCGGTGACGACCGCCCGTCTCCCTATGCTTGGTTCTGCTCGCCACCGGCAGCAGAATAAAGATCACCATCGATGGGCGACCCAGAGCCGACTTGGCGCCTTCACCGCCTTTGCCCTCTCGCCTTCCTCACCGCCGCCTTCACCTTTTCAGCATGGGCCGCCTTGGCCTCAGCGACCTTCGCCGCCTTTGCCTTCTCCGCCGCCTTTGCCTCCGCAGCAGCCGCCTTCTCATCAAGAAGCCGGTCAAAATCTTTCCACGGGAAGGGGCCTTCAGGAAAGAGCTCTTTAATTACATCCCTGGTAGCATCTTCAGCCTGGTCCCGATCGGGCACACATGTCGGGATGATGACAGATTTGGAGCGTCTCAATGTCCTTCTCCCTCCGAGCAAGGATGGCCTTTGTGTTCCCGTGCTCCTTCGCCTCGGTCGGATGCGGGGACTTCCATTTTTCCTCTCGCTCAACCATAGCATCGTAACCGCCCGAAGCTTTCTCTCTCCTCCCGCAGCCTTAGCGGCGTCGCCCAACGCACCTCAACCTTGGCTCTCTCGGCCAGGACCCGCTTCTCGCCTTCCTCCTTAAGCTTAAGCTTGAGTGAGGAGGTTCTCCATGGTGGCGACGAAGTCCTTCTTCGCCTTCTAGGTCTCTTGCTTAGAAGCAGCAAGCTCAAGCCTAAGCCGTTCGAGCGCAGGAGCTGCCTCAGGCATGAGCTTTTCTTGCTCCATAATGTGAGCGCCGGCTATGTCAGTCCACTTCGCCAGCCTCTTGGACAACCTTGCACCCTCCGCCGCAACTGAGCGGGGGAAACCTTCGGGGATGAGGAGTCGACGGTGACATTTTGATTGCCCGTCTGCATAGGCCGCTTCTCCAAATGCCGTTCAGTGGGACCGGCGGCGGCGGCGGTTGATCTACAAAAATTCGACAAAGCATCCATGTCAACATTCATTGACATATCAGAGAGCTTGTCATCAGGAATGCCTAAAGAGCCCGCTAAATCCGAGCCCTGGGTTAGATCCGTACCGGTCCTGGCCTTCTTAGACAGAGGGCCGACCGGCCCCTTTTCTTTCCGGGCCTCTGAATAAAGAAGCGGTGGCGGTGGCATTGCCTCTTTTCTCTTATTTGAAGGAGGAGGACCCTCCACAACGGTGACCTCCTCTTCAACGTCAACGACCACCTGCTCCTTTTGGACAACGGGGATTGCAGATTGAGCTGGGGTTGACGCCGTTGCCGCCGTAGACGTTGTCTTTGGTTTCCGGCGCGCACGTTAATCGCAATCTGCGCCGAGCCGCCGTCACATCCAAAGGCCTTCAATCGCCGCTCCATAAGTTCGTGAGGGGCCGGTCTACGATCACGTGGCGCGGCCTTGGGATGCAGCTCAACAACTCTCCCGTTCTCGTCAAGTCCCAACCTCTTGAGGACGGAGACAGGCAGTTCCGGGCCAAATCGGTCTGCAAAATAAACGAAGCAGGAGTCAAGCAAAATAAATAAAACAAGGTTCAAACACAGAAGCATAAAAAGCAAGGGTGGGCCTCACACCGACCCCACTCACCCCGTTCGAGGGCCGGTATGAGGCCGACGCGCGGCAGCAAAGCCTCATCCCGAAGAACGATCCGCGTCGGAGGCATCCATCC
Source organism: Silene latifolia (assembly GCF_048544455.1). Classification (NCBI taxonomy): domain Eukaryota; kingdom Viridiplantae; phylum Streptophyta; class Magnoliopsida; order Caryophyllales; family Caryophyllaceae; genus Silene; species Silene latifolia. The sequence continues at coordinate 23,009,432 of NC_133532.1, forward strand.
CTTCGGCGTGCCATCCTTCTCAACCTCAAACAGCCTCATTGCCCGCGTTTCGTCCTCATTAAGATAGACCTGTGGCGTCCATCTTAAGCTTACTCCGGAGACATATTTGTCATGCTCCCTATGATTCTCACACCGCAAATTGACGCGCTGCTCGAAAGGACCGGGGCAAGTAGTAGTCCTCCGGAACCTCAACGTATACCCACCGCCCCTTCCAGTCCTTGCAAGACGTCGCCTTGGAAACGGTGTGACGGCCCGGCTCGGTCGTATGTTGTACCACCCCGGCCGCCTAGGGTAGTCTCGCTTAAGATGGTGGAGCCGGCGGAAGAGGTTCACCGTTGGGGCCTCCCCTTTAAAAAGACATAACCATACAAAGCCAATAATCGTCCTGATGGCCAACGGATGCAGTTGAGCCACGGCGACATTCATGGCTTTAATTATGGCCACGACGTATTCATTAAGAGGAAACCGGAGCCCATACTCCAGGTGTCTGATGTACACGCCGATACAACCCTCGGGAGGGCAACAGACGGCCTGAACCTCCTCAGGGATAACAATTTTATACCCCCTGCCGAAGGAGTAATGGTCTTCAAAAAGATCAGAACCGGAGCAGCTAGCGAACTTATTCGTCCAGGCACGATCAGGACTGATCGAGCAGGCATCACCGTGCCACGAAATAAGCGGCCTCTTTACGACAGAAGGGGTCGCCTCATCATCGTCATCATCAAAACCCTCCAAAAATTGAGGATCAATTTCAGGAGAAGGCGACTTGGGACCCCCAAACCCTATCGGGGTGACAACCATGCCTCCTCTTCATCGGGATCGCGACGGTTCGCCCCCGGCGCAGAGGTACTGGGTTGAGCATCCGCAGAAGACATAATGACAACAAAAACTTGACAATTAAAAGTTGGAAAAATTTGTTTGTTTACCTTGGAAAAGTGCTACGCCGAGTAACGCTTTGAAGACTAGAGAGAAGTTTCTTCGAAAAACTAAGAGAGAGGAAATTTTTTTTTTTTTTGAGAAAATGAAGTTTAATGGCCAAAAAACGAGGCACACTGCTCTATTTATAGAGCAAAGCCTATGAAACGGACCAATCAGGGCAAAGCCCATGAAATGTCAACCAATCAATGCCAAGCCACGTGTCAAGCATGCAGCCACGGAATGTCAATCGACATACAGTTACCAAACTTCTTCGACATGCTCCTTCGTATCTGCTTGCTAACGGCCAGCTGATCAACAAAGCAAAGACAGCACCGGCCGGGGGCAATCAAAAGCACAAACGGCACTCTCAACCTTGGTCTCGACCAGCGCCATTTTCTTTTCCACATAGGATGTCCATTACACATCCATGTGGAGGGGGGATATGGTACGGCCTGAACAGAACAACGCCGAGGAAGAAGAAGCCGGGGAAGAAGTTCAACTTGCGTAGAATACGCTCAACACTCATCGAAGGTCCATACCACGGCATAGACTACGCTGGGGGCAAATTGATGGGGCATATTCTGCACCCGCTGACCGAGTCAACATATTGAGCAAGGTCAAAGATATCCACAAAGAAGTCAACATATTAGACCCTAATCGACGCAGCCTGTCGGCCTGTCACTTATATCTCGGCTGGGTAACTAGCCAGCCGGGAGGCATATCCGCGCACTCACATCCAAGTCCCCTCGGCATGGAGTCAACCAGGCCAGCCGGCCTGCCATGGGTCCCTCGATCGAGGGTAGAACAGTCTTTCCACCTGCTCTGCCACTTGGCCACTTGGCCACTACGTGACAAAAGGTGAAAGTCTATAAATACTCCTCAATCCTCATTGAGAAAACGATCCACAATTCATCCATAAACTCACTATTAATCTGGTATAAACTCCCTTATCTCTCTACAATATACTTTGCCAAGTAACACACAACTTAATCTCTTTAAGTTTACTGACTTGAGCGTCGGAGTGAGTACGCTCGGTACCAAGCCGAGCCCTCAGTTTGTTCATCTTTACAGGAGAGACCGAGAGGAAGAGACGAGCAAAGACATCATTCACCAAGCTTACGTGGTAACAAATCCTGCTCCGGAATTACACCCGGAACATTAGTTAATGTATATACTCCCTCTTATTCATAATAACTCTCCCCTTTCAAAAGGGCACGCGAATTAAAGAGAGGGTTATTTTATTGTAAAGTATTGTGGTGATGTAAGGTACTTGGAGAGAGGGAAGGTTTTATTGTGGGTTAAGGTGATTAAAATAAGTATTGTTGTGGGGGTAAGGTGATTAAAATAAGATAAAGTATGAGTACTGTGGGGTATTGTTGTGGGGTTAGGTGATTAAAATAAGTATAAAACTTTACCAAGGGAGAGAGTTATATGAATAGATGAAAAAAGAAAGGTGGAGAGTTATTATGAATATGAGGGAGTATAATTGTTATTAGTTACCTTATTTAAAAAGATGCTTTTTGGAGGGATGGTGCGGTAATAGTCTCATCATCAAAGCTACCAACCAAAACAATATTTATAACTTCACAAACTACTCTTAGTAAAGAGGTAAGTAAAGGTCGGATCCCAATGAACGGGTATTGATGTAGGATTTCAATTGTAAGTAGCTATGTCTTGGGTGTCACAAATTTGGGTTGAGATGCGATGTGGTCTAACTAATCAACAAGGAGAATGTAAATTAATGAAGTAAAGCAATGAAAGGGGTTTGTAAACAATGATTAAAGGCACTAGGTTATCATGGGTTCATAGGGGATTCATGGAAATAGATCATACAAACATGTTCTCAATTTAGAAGCAAACACGTATTGTTGTGATGGGATCGAGTTAGTGTATATCTTACAATCCCTAGGAAGATTTAGGTCCCGGAGCCGAGTCGTCTAGACTGTACAACACCTACAAGTCGACTTAGTCTCCTGCTATTCAACTCTATGCATGGTCTAATGAGGCTCGAGTTGGTTTATGTCTTACAAGCCTCATTAAAAAGATAAGGGATGGTCAAAAAATTCAAGGTTTCATAGTCTAGCATTTCATCAAACATAACATGTGCATAGGTTGAAATTAAAATAAGCAAATTAATTATGAAAATATATTAGATTAAGCATAGATCAATCCCCATGTTTGTTTCCCCTAATTCCCCCATTAACCATACGTAAAGGATTACTCACTCATGATCAAGTTTAACATGCTAATAAGGTTGTCAATCATAATAACAAAGCAAAACATGATGAATAAATGATGTGATTAATAATAATTAAACAAGGGTAAAAGAGATTATACCTAATTGAGATGATCCAAATAATAAAGCAAAGAATAATAGAAGTAAACTTGATGATTGGTGGAATGTTGTCGATCTTCCAATAAACCCAAATGATCTTCTAATTACCTAACTAAACTAAGAACAATTGAGAAATTAATGAAAGATTAAGATATAATTAATATTGAAATGTGTATTACAACTTTGATTAAGACTAGATTAAGAGAGGATTAAGAATTGATTAAGAGGACATTAAGGGGACATGATTAATCTAGATAGTACAATAGGGTATTTATACTAAAATTAAGTACAAGGATTAGGGTTACTTAAGGACTTAAATGACTATTAAGACCCTAAGAGAAACTTAACAATTTTGCTCCTCCGGAAGGACATGCGCGGATCATGTTGCAACTCCCAGAGGGATCCGTGCGTCCTGGTCTGAAGTACGGCTTGTCCTGTAAGAAGATCCGCTCGGATCGACATGGAGACACTCAGATTGTGGCTCTTCAATCCGCTCGTCCCGTGCTAAGGACGCTCGGCTCCTGGCACTATGGTACGCTCGTCCTGTGCTCAGGACGCTCGGATCCTGGCACAGGGTTCTCCTCTTGTTTGGTCCCTTATCAATCCACGGGGATCGCGTTGGGGATGCATGGATCTTTTCATCATTGCTCATTTCACTTTATTTATTTGCTTAGGTCTCTAGTGTCGGTCTTCCCTTCAATGCTTGGTCATTAGATGCGATCCATTTAGCTCCATTTTGCCTCGTAAATGCAAGGTTAGCAACCCTCTCCTACCAAGGACACAAAACCTCAAAGAATATGCAAAATGGGAAACTAAAGATAAGAAATGACCCTAATATATGCTACAAAGCATGGGAACAAGGTTAATACGGGGACTAAATGTGCTCAAATATGAGTCACATCAAGGTAAAATTTTTGAGGATACCTATTCATTTAGTAAATAGGGGATTATAAGAAATAATTCTTTAGATTTAATATGTAATATAAAAATCTTATTTTTTTTATAAAAAAAACATTTACATTTAATAAAATGGATTATAAATTGATTTTATGATCAAAATTTAGTGAAATTTATAAAATAGGGTTTAATATCACTTTTGAGGAAAGTTTTAAGGGGTTTAATTACTACATGTCAAACTTAATAGGCTTAATTTCACCATTGACCAAAGTTAAGGGGTTTAATTACTCGGGGAAGTGACAAATAAGCCTCATACGTTTGACACTATGTGCAAATCACCCTCATGACTTTCAATATGTGCAAATAAGCCCCATAACTTTATGTTTTGGTGCAATTCAATCCTCTTATAAGAAATCAGTAATATTAAAACATGAAAATTGAATTAACACAAATAATCGATAATATACTTTCAGTTAAAACCCAAAAATAACCTCTTCTTATAACCACACTAGCACACCACCACCTGCCTTATTCCGACAACCAGGCCAAGATCAATCTTCAGCACCTATCCCAAACACCACAAACCTAAGTTTAGTTTAACGAAGCAAGTTTGCAATACTCTACCTCCGACCATCACGGCATCACCCCATTCTTGTCGAACCCGATCCCAACCACACGAAACATCATCACTCACCTATGAATCCACTTAATCCATCAACGAATCCCATCTCCGGCAAATATGGTGTCGATGGTGCTAGATGGCATGTGCGTTGAATTGACATAGCGCGGGTCACGGTGGTGCATTAGTGAACCTGGGGTGTAGCGCCGTGGAGGGTTGTAGAGAGAGACGCCATAGGTGGTGGTGGTGGTGGAGGTTCACGTGAGAGGAGGCAGTGTAGTAGGAGTAGTGCAACATGCCTGAGAGGCTAAGAAGAAAGAAAATTGGTTTAAAAGTGAGTGGAAATGGTAGATTGGTCCATTGGCTAAATTTCTTACAAAAAAGAAGGAAATTAAATGGGAAATAAATAAGAAATGTAATATTATATTCAATATTAGGTAAAAAAAATTAAAAGAAGGTAAGTTGTACCAATTGTTAAACATTTGGGGCTTATTTGCACATATTGAAAGTCATGGGGTGAATTTGCACATATGAGTAAACGTAAAGAGCTTATTTGTCACTTCCCTGTTTAATTACTACTTCTGCGTTTAGATAAGTGTTTTGCCAAAAAGATTACAAAGGTTTACTATTTATATAACTTTTCAATATTATTTTCGTCTCAATCAATTCTTTACGGAATTTATCTTATATTCAAACACGACCATTTTTGTAATTTTACTATTTCAGTTACAAACTGATCACATTAATAGTCCATAACAAAATACAAAGCAATTGCGCAACCGGTTCAGGGAGCCATAGTTACTTTATTCACCAAACAAAAGAAAAGCAGGCTTTACACCTTCACCGGTACATACTAATTCCACCGGAACTGCGGAACAGAATCATAAAACTCCGTTCATTATTTACCAATGGTAAAAATCCATACTGCAGTATTCTTCCACAGCTTAATTTCCATTGTGCAATTCTAAGCATATATAGCTACTTACTATTAACAGAAAGACGAGAAAGTATACAGATACCCAAGTTGCGAGATACTGAGTACACGAAAAGTGATACCAATGGAGTTCACTTTGTACAGTTGACTTACATGGTATTAACATCACATAAGCAGGCTTCAATGTCCGGAAGCTAATAGTACTGTACTTTGACCACCAGTCCGATGGTCACTAATGGAAGATGTCAGTGTTGACGTTGAACCAATAGAGCCGTTGCCAGATTGTGACGGTATGGAATACTCTGGTCGGAGTGACATGGATGACGGAGATGGAGAAGGCAAAATAGCTGACATGGACCCACCCAAGTAGGGAGAAATCGGCATCTCAGCAAGAGATGAAGCTGACGGACTGTAGTTCATCATACCAACTGGATGATCAAACTTACATGTGGTGCCGAATTTGCAATACCCGTTTTGCATATAGAAGGTGCACGGTTGGGTTCCCTGTAAAAAGCGACGGTAATTAGCAGAGTATAGCATAAAAAACATAATTATACAGTGTCTCGAGGGATACTGATATATGTGGCCTAACCTTTGAGCTAAGAATAAAAAGAGGTGGTTTTCGGATGACTCGTGATAAAAATTTCATAGAGAATGTGCAACGAATGACCGCTAATTACAATAGAAAAGCACATACAGTTCAGCGAGCCATTTTGGTTTATTTCATCATTATATCGAACCATAAAAATAGCGTGTCTTGGGATCCGTCAGAATGGAAACCATAGAAAACATTATCAATCAGCAGCTTCTCAATATCCGACATTTAGACACTATGACACTTCAATTCGAACCAAAACATGAGAATATTTCATATATTAGCCACACTTGGACATGCACTCGTGTCGAATGCTTCTAACCATATCTTAATCTAAGTAATATATTTCTCAACAGAATATTAGTCATGGACCATTATGATTAGATTCTGTGTTTGAGGCGCAATGCTGCGTACATTCGAACCCCCTACCCTTCCTAGGCAAAAGGGTTTGAAATAATGGAGCAATGTTGTATTGTTGTTGCATTATGAATATATTCAAGTTAGATTTGTCCTACAACTCATTCAATTAAGAAGACATCCACTAAACATGCAACTGTTATTTACTGGAATCTATCTAGGATTAAGGGTGGCCTATGTGCAACAAGCTGACCAATGAAATGGGACGAAGGACAACTACGAGTTTCAAATTCTGTACATCTACTTTGACAAAGGGTACCAGAAACCAAGTTCTCTAAAGTTAGGGTCAAATACTGCATGCTTCTTATAAACTTCACAAAATCATTTGCACCAAAAAAAAAACCAAAAAAAATCATCCATGCATGGAGTATATCATAAGATAAAATGCACACTTCTACACATTTCAGTAAAATACTCCGGATTGCTACTTCGTGATTTTTGTTTCTCGTATTTGTAGTATGTTTTTGGTGCATCCAATCCCACCGGCTTACATACGTTGGGCTCCTCCTAAACCCAACGTCAGTGCAATACTGCTAATCTGCTATCCATAATATTGCAAATAATGCACCAAAACGCTCATGACTCACAACAATAACAAATCCATTTTAAGGCTTATGGGAGGATATTATGTTCGTTTCACATGTAGAGTTTGTAAAAGACTAGAGGCCATCTCTGCCTTCAAAAAATTTCACACTCAATTTTTTTCTTAGGATGGACAGAAAATTGAACCTTTTAGCCCCCATCATTCCCCTAGGTCCAGCATGCCAACTATCCCCCCTTTCCGCTTTCTACCAAATTCACCCCCAATGCATGGTGTAAGCGAATCTTACTGAGCATTTTCCGAAATGACTACTTAGATTACAGTCATCAGATTAACACTAGCACTCGTGGACTCCATTGTTAAATGGACATCAAACAAGAGCTGTTGCAGAAGTTAACGAGTTTTCATAAGAAATAGCTTCCCACATTCTAAGTCTCAATTATCAAGCCATCCTCAAATCTTTACTTCCAAACAAAAAAACACGCTAATAGAACTGTATTTACTCTCATATCCTACGTGCATTACATTTCAACGTACTCAAACTAAACTAGAACCAAGATTCACTAACGAACTGAGGACACTTTAACAAGGTTACCCTAGTGCCTAGAAACCTCTCGCCAATTCAAAGTTAAACGCAGATCAGATGTACGCAGCCTTTAACTAATGTATTCACGACATAGAGAGGCTTAATTCTGAATGACCTATAATGAAAATTGCGTCGAGATTGAATCGCATCCTGCTTCACAATAAAATGAAGCACAACCAATTTATTGTGGCATTTTACTATATTCCAACATGATCCAAACAGTAGGTCTTCGTCAAACATACAAAGCATGAGATACATGTGACCACAAACCATGCATACCCAGATAAGGCTTTAATACAACCTTATCAGGGGTATTTAGTAGCAGTATGAAAAGAATCCGTGCAAACTGCTAGCAGTTAAAATTCAAATATCACAATGCCAAAAGCAGAAGTGAGGGTAGGGGCGGCCCTCTTAACCTAGATCGAGTCCCTTTATTGGATGTTGAACTGTGGGAAAGAGATACAAAAGTGGAAGATAAGACTTACAGGACGAAGAGGTAGGCCGAGTGGACCAAGGAAACAAGCTGCAGCTCTGTCTGGTGGATGATGAAATCTACAAGAGGCGCCAAACTTACAACTACCTGTTTTCAAGTAGTATTGACACTCAGGTTCACCTGGTCTCTCTGGAAAGCTAAATTCTTTAACACTACTCGCAGACTGCCCTATAGAAGTTGGTAAATTAGGATAAGATCCTGGTAAAGCATGTCTAGGGGTTACTCCATATACCGAAGCTCCAGCAGTTTGAGCACCAGGAGATAAAGCAGGCTGTACAGACCCCTGCATTCAAATAGGACAATAAATTATCAGAAGATTTTCAACTCCTGCTACAAAATTCAACTGATTTCTTAGAAAGACAGACTCGTGTTAATGTGATGAGAGACCAAGCCTTTTAACATGAACCCTACCCATGAACCCGCTAAATAATATAACTACCCCATTTGACTTCTTTATGGGTTAGTATCATGATAATATTAACTTAATATGAGACTGTCTAATATGAGACTGTCAAATATAACTTAAGGAGTGAAGACTACTTACTGAGTATGAACCCCAACCAGGCATGGGAACAACCCCTGGAGAAAGAAGCATGGGGCCGTAAGACCCTGGAACGAAAGAACCAGGTACAAGAGGAGGCCTTGTTGCTCTATAGCTAGTAGACGACCCGGAAGCTTGTTCAGTTATAGGAAGAGAAGGAGGCTGCACTGTTGGATAAAATGGAGGTGCAGCTGCTGGCATTGGCATGCCAGCTGGTTGAGGATGATGGAATTTACAAGTTCTCCCAAATTTGCACTGCCCCGTACTCAAATAATAGGAGCATTCTTTCTCACCCTGTTCGAGAAGACAGACATATAATTGAAAAAGAGACCTGAATCACATAAAATTAAGCAAGTCTATTGGCTAGCACAAATACTTATGTAAGGCGGTTTCACATAATTATTATTGTAAAAATGTGTGGTATTTATCCAAGAGTCCGCTATGAAAATAGTTACTACAAGTTTCTTATACAGGGGTATTTGGCAATTAACATGCAACCTTACAACATCTTTGTGTGACACCGCTTTACAAATTACAAGAGACTTCTTCATTTGTCAAAAACATAAATGGATGTAAGAGTTTAGTTTGAACCGGTCGTAACGGGAGACCGTGATAGTTTAGGGGTGCATCAGTTAGCGATCCACCAGCATTTCTTGGATGATTGAACTTGCAAGTTGCACCAAATTTACAAGTTCCCGTCTTCAAATAGTACTGCACAAGGGGGTGATACAAGTAAACAAACAGAGTGAAGCACTTAATCTCTGTACTGCACGTCACAAATTGCAGATCACCAAAAACTCACTTGACATGAAAGTTCGCCTGGACGTTCTGGGTATTCTCCTCCAACTAATCTAGATGCCACAACAACCTAGACAACAAGAAAAACCCAATTGTTATTGTTATGCCTGGAAACAGCCACACCAAGATTTGAATGGACAGAAATTGGGCCGACTGCTACTTCACAAAACCAAAAGCATGAACACCTTAATGAGCTGTTTTACTTTATTCCATCATTGGGCTGAGCTTGTGTCACAACAATCCTCGTCAGTCAAAGTTTCAGGTACTACCAACACAGTCTTTATAAGTTTAGAAAGATATCTAAGTCTGTCGATATTAATACACCCTTTCTTATAAACCATTGCCCATTGACGAGTGACAAACCATATTTCTCGTTCATTTGTTCATATTCTCCCATCAAACAACCTTCCAGTTCAAACGCATACTCCTTCACAGTTTCAGGAACGCTCTCGGCAATCTAGCAATGTACATGATATACCATAAGCCGTAAATAAGCCAGGGCTTACTGTGATGATCTTCCCCTTTAGGCTTCTATTGTCATTTATTTATATCCTTTACTTCATTATGTTATCACTTCACCCGGGGAATGTAAGCCTTTAAACAAGACATTATCATTACTCGAGAATTTGATAATCTACCAGTAAGTAGACTCCTATTCAGTGTACGAGAACTTGCATTCGCTCAAACATGCAATTTCCACACCAAATCAAAAACAATAAAAAACACCAACAAAGAAATTCACAACAAGAAGCAAAATGCAGGTGATTCAAACAAAAACAGAACCCATGAATGAGGTAAAGAGTAAACAACTGACCGCAGCACGGTCACGAGGATGGTTGTAACGGCAACGACTACCGAACCCACATGACCCAGTCCGCATATAATACACACAATCAGATACTCCAGGCCGCTCAGGGTACGCCTCCTGACCGGATATACCTAACCTCCACATGGACTCTGCATTTTCCACACAAAACCCAATCAAACATAAATATCACCAACACTAATTCACAACATAAACAAAACATTAAAAAAACTGAAAAATTACTCCTACATTTTCAGCAGAAACACATAATTTCACAAAATAATACTTGAAGATCATGATTATATATACATTCATACCCTACATAATTAAAAATTAAGAATAAATATCATCACAACAATAAACCCCCTAAAATAATAATTAAAATAACCTAACACAAAATTAAAAAAATCTAAAAAAAATTAGACAAAAACAAACAAAATCACACATGGACCCTACATTTCCAATAAAAACCCACATAATTTCATGAAGAAATACTCACTTTTACACCATAATTCATTACAACAGTAAACCCTAAACAGTAAAAAAAAATGATCAAAACAAAAAAATAACAAAAACCCACAAAAATTTACTACCTTCAAGTCCAGTTTCACCCCATTGGGTTGCAGGATGATCAATCTCAGACCCTTGATTCCTTCCGTACAACTCCATTTTTCACTTAAAATCACAGTAAAACAGTAAAATAATAATAACAATAATGATAATAATTGACAAAGTTCTTACCTTTTTTGGGTAATACTTAAAGATGGTGATGAAGATTGTACAGGGTAGTAATTAATTTAACAATGCAATGGTAAAAATTAAAAAAAGTAGGAGAATGTATATATATATGTTTTTTTTTTAAAAAAGAGATTAAAATGATGAAGAAAATTGGATAAATTTAAGGGGGGAATCAATACTATTATAGAACCCCAAGCTTCAAAGTGTGATCACTAGGAAAGTGAAACTATGCTAAAAATGTAATCTTTTTTGTCCTTTTATTAATATTATTTTTTTATTGTTTTTTTTTGGATTTTTCTTTTTCTTTTTCTTTTGTTGTTGTTGGGTGTTTTTTTTTCTCTCTTTGTTTTTTGGGTTCACAATATTTCTCACTTTTAATGTGACGGAATTTAGGAGTGAGGGAGTGGGAATGGGAGTGGAAGTGGGAGTGGGTGTGTGGCTTGTTGGAGTGATGTAGTGAGCGTATTGGCTAAAAGGAGTTACCTTGACTTGACACTAAAATTCATAATCGGGTTATTTTGATCGGGATTGTTGTATGATTTATTGTATTGATTAAAATAAGTTAGCTTGACTTGACACCAGAACTTCTAATCGGGTTATTTTGATTGGGATTGTAGTACGATTGATTCCAGTTCAGTTTACATTTGAATTTATGGCTTGAGGATCTTAGTTATGCCGGGAAAGACGTGACCTATGCTGAATTTCATAATACAATGTCAAATTCTCGGTCGTTTTCCCTTGACTCTTAAATATTTGTCCACAAAATCAGTAGTTTGAACCTCAGCCTCCCTTATTATTCACTTCAAGATCTGTCACTGGCTTATAGACTATTTCAATTGGTGGTTACGATAGTGACGAATTTGGGAAATGTTCTCACTTTGAGTACCATGAAGATGTTGGGGCTACTTTTACATAAAAAGGTACTCCTATAATGTATAAACTTCATTTGTTTTGCTAGTATTTGGACAAAGTAACCATATTAAAATTTAGAATTTGAGTATTATGAGATTCTAGATTTTTGTACATTGATCTGCCAATGGTTGCGGCTTGCGGGTTGTATCATTTATCGAATTATGTTACTTTTGACTGGTTTAAATATTTTTTACTATAACTATTATGTAACATATCGAAAAATTGATATTCTTCAACAATAGGTCTTGGTATAGACGGGTGGGGCGAATAGACGGGTAAGACCTCTAATAAAATGGGTAGGGGGGACAAGGTGGGGCACCCCCATGTGCTTTCCACTTTATGACAAATGGGTATTTTGTGAGGGGAAATGGTATCCGTCTATACGTATAGACGGATAGTGTCCGTCTATAATGAGAATTTGTGATTCTTCAAATGCTTGTAAATTACTTGCCATGGTTTCCAAAGGGTAAGAGGTAATTAAAGTAGTAAAGCCTAGTATCTAAATGTAAAGCAAAAGCACAAAAGAGTTGAAAAGGACATCCCAAAGTCCAAATGCACTTGACCCATCCCACTTCGGCACTTCCTACCTACTATTACTTGATTCTATTATTCCAATTTAAAAACTAATCAACACATATTATATACTTGAATATCATAAGACAAGTTTTTTATTAGTCCGCGAATAATCAACTTTTATTCCATCCATAATTCAAAATATTAGCCGAATTATATCGAATTTTCACTCTATCGTTGCAAAATATCGCCTGAAAAATCACTGAGATTCACTGCGATCCACCCACATTGGCTGTACTAAGGACTGATTATACCGCGACGACAGCAATTACGACCGATACTGAGATTTTGAACTTTTGTCTCACTCATATACACTGAACCGTTTTAAGTTTACGACAAATATAATCGTTTTAACCAATAATAAGTGTGGAGAAATTATAATAATAATTAATAAAAAAAAGAGGAAATTCTATGGGCGTTGAAGTTAGTTAGTTTGTTGGCATTAAGATACCCGCCAAAACGTGAGAAAGTCTTGGGCATTTATTAATACAACCTACCTTACTTAGAGGCTCTTTGTTTTCTGTATTAATTAAAGAGCTTCAACTTTTCGAATTTTTATTCTTCAACCGACATCTTTTTCTTCCCAAATTACAATACTACCCTTTTCATGAATAAAACAAATGCTAACAAATGATATTTCATGTACAACGGTACAAGTCATATTCCAACTGACCACCATCTGATTCATCACTCATCAGTCACCCCAATTCCCCAATTACTAACCCGCAAATTCTCGTGTAAGACGGTTTTACACAAAAACAATACGATATAAACAACAAAAATTAGAAAAGAACACGTTAAGATTATCCAAGAAAATAAAATAAAATTATACTACTGACACTCGAATTGAACATGTAATTGATGCCCGAAAGGCATATATCCAACTCGTGCAAAATCGATGCCTTTTGCAGGAAAAATTTGATTATGTTAAGCTCCCTTGTCGTCCCATAGTAATATTGTATCACGATTCGTTTGAGATTAGACTGGAAACATAGAGGGGTTGCTTCAGTTGATTCCCAACCCTGGTTTTCCAAATCAGCTACCCCTCCTTGAATATAAGCAAGATCCGCGAAGAATCCCTGAAATAAACGCAGAAAACACTTGACGATACAATTGCCACATCTATTCAATTAACCTGATGTTATTAAGGCTAGCTAACGCGCCAAGTTCCAACTAGAATTCATTATGTCATAGGCCTCATAGCATCTTGCGCGAGTGCTAACTCCTAAATCACCCTTTTCCGAAACATTCAAATAAATACGGCTTTAAACCCAACAATAAATAAACTGTAATCTATGATAGGCAGGCTTCATGCACTAACCTCTGGGAAAGAAGGTGTTTCTAAGTTAGGGGAACAGGCGAGAATCTCCAATAGCGTTTTATCCCATCTCGCAGCACATGAATTCCAACCCAACTCTAAGGTTTTTAAATTGTGAAACATGGGCAGTTGATCTTTCGACTCGCCTCCAAAATATATGTACTGCAATCATGGTTGAGACGGAAAGATTACTCTAAGAAATAGAATGTAAGCAAAAATGCAGAACGAAGAGCAAGGGACAGACCTCGACAAAACAACCAAGCAGAGATAAATGCTGAACATTAGACACGAGTCTGACAAGGCTAAGTTGGATCCGATAAGAAAGCACAGCATAAGAAATCCCAGCAGAGTCAAATCGCAAAGGCAACCTAACGTCCAGATTAGCTTGGACGAGAGCATTCATATTTGTGACGGAGTAGTGAAATGCTAGATTGTCATCATAGTGAAAATACTGCAAATTCGGGGTATCAATAACCACAAGGTCGGAGTTTTGTCGTCATCATGTCCATATTTATAAATAATTAATACCAATCTCCTAAGAGACTTGGAACAGACGGCCAGACGATCTGAGTGGATCCACTGACAACGAGCACATTCCAGATCTTCAAGGGAAGGGCAACAGGAGACTAATTTAGTAAGGAAGTCATCCCGAACAATGAGAAAGGAATAGAGGTGAAGTCGTTTCAAGTTAGGGAGAGAAATGAGGGAGATTTCAGTACCATCGAGTTTGAGATTAGAATCAAGCTTCAACACCTCCAAGAAATGGCAAACGAAGAGTTGGTGAGGAAGCCGACAATCAGATGGATTGCTTACATGAAAGGAGAGGTCAAGCTCCCTAAGGCCTCGGTGAGCCAATGGATAAGTAATCCATGTATTAAGACGGGAAGGATGCAAACCAGGGAAACACGCTCCATAACGATGACAAGTATGACAAGTAGAATTTTTAGTTTTGTCCCCACCCACATGAAGTCTAAACCAGGTAAGAGGGTGTGATAAATTATTGAATACATGATCGACAAAGGAGGCAAAAAGAGGGAAGCGATCAGGTAGATGTCGGCAGTGAGATAGAGGGGAATCATCCAAGTCTACAGATGTTATCCAAGTGAAAGCAAGTCTCCTCATTCGCTTACACAATACTCGCGTAGCAGCAACATCCTTGGTTGGGAGCATACACACTATTCTGCTCACCAATTCATCCGGTAAACTAGTTAACCTATCGACACTGCGACATGCCTTCGAAACTGGTCTACTTCCGTAGCTCCTTTTCGTTCTTTTCATCTTCCAATCCATACTTTTCACAATTGACCGAGACACCCAAAAATGGAAAAGGACAACAAATGACCAGGAGAGAGGGAGTATTTTTTAGTAGTGTGAAAACAAGCCCCTATGGGTGCTCTTGATATGCATGCAATGTCGAACAAGATAACAATTATCGGATCATAGAAGCACCAGCACTCCCATGAATCCCATCCCAAGCCATTCTAGTGCAAGCAATCAAGCATGTGTACTCTTAAATATCCTAATATGACCAAATTTATTGAGTAATAACGGCAAGATGGATATCAAATTATTCATGATTATCAATTTATCAACAATTTACTTATCGACTGCATTCTGGTACTTAATTTGGACCGTCTACACTATCTTCCCCTTACTTTAATAGTTTAATCATTCATATTTTCAATATTATAGAAGTGCCCTAATAACTTATCAATAATATGATATTCGATACAAGAAATTGAGAGAGAAAGACATAACTTAGCATTCTTAACATCATCAAAACCTATATGTATAATTAAAATGAATAGTTTACTAATTTCAAGAGGAAGATGATGATTGATGAATAATAAGAGAATTACCTTTAGGAAATGGTGACCTCTGCCGGAGTGACAACAGCAAGAAAGGTGGCTAGGGTGGTGAACCGGTGGTGACTATTAATATTATCGGCTAGTCTTGCTATAGACGAATATATCCGTTTATAGTTAAAGACGGGTCAAATAGCTTGAAAGTGGTGATATTTTTGGCCCCAATCACCCCACTTTGTTGTTTGTCCTATTAGGAATGTGGTATTGTATTTGACCCGTTTTTAGTTATAGACGGATATGCCGTCTATAATGAGATTAAAACATTTTTTGTTAATATCATTACGTTCACTACTCCCGTGGTTACTATTGTTTCTTTTACTAATTCCTCTATTTTTTTTATTAATTTCATTATTCCCGTTAATTTTATCCAGCTTATATTTAAATAAATAAAATATTTTCTTGAGTCGATTGGTTATTTAATTGTTCATACTTTTTCTCATTGTTACCACCGTTACTTTCACTACATTCGTTGTTACATTCACTACTTCCGCTGTCGTTATTATAACTGTCACTACTCCCACATTAATACCGTTTAATTTTATTAATCTCGTTACTGCTACTATTACTTTTACTACATTTAATTTAATTTATAATTCTATGATGATACTAATTAATTCCATAAGTGGGACATGTTAATTTTTAGGAAAATCACTATATTATTGTGTTTTCTAAATTTAATTACTTTAATTTTATGTAGTTTCCATAAATATTCTTCATCAACACATCTTTATATTATACTTTTAACTAAAACTTATAATATTTACATTGAGGTCCTTTTATCAAGTCCACCACACGGTGCTAGTGATTTAAAACTATATAGTATAATTAATTTGTATAACTTTCTTTAATTACATGAAAGTCCCTTGGTTTCTGAAATTAATATATAGTATTGATTGATTGATTGATTGATTTAACATACACAAATATAATATAAGTAGGTTGTATTTTGGAAACTATTAAAAGATAAATAAATCAAGCTAGATTTCCAAAAGATATAATATTCTATAATTATTTCAATTTGATTTAATGCATATATATAATATATTTATATAAATATATAATCTCTTAAAATTGTATGGCTAAATAGTAAAAGTAATTATGTTATTAGTGAAAATAATGGTACTAACATTGGATATAATAATATGTTAGTAATCACTCATTTGAATAGTCAAACTGTCAAAGTAACTATATTAGCAAGGGGAGTAGTGAAATTAATAGAAGCAATAACGGGAGTAGTGAAACTATCAATATTCATGCGGTAGTAGTGAAAGGAACAATAATTACGGCGGGAGTAGTGAAAGTAACCGTAATAATAACGAATGTAATAACAGTAACAATAATAACAATAAAATAAAGCATATATGAACAATTAGCTAACTAATCGGTTTAAGTAAAATATTAATAGCGGGAGTAGTGAATTTGTCAAATAATTTATTTCATCGTAGTTTTAAGATATGACATAGAAAAATATATTAAAGATAAATTTATAAATTATGCAACTTTAAAGTAGTTTTATTTAATTGAAAATAAATTTTAATGGTAAATAAAGGTAGCTCGGGCGTAGCCGGGCACCAATACTAGTATAAGTAAGATGTCGGGACATTTCTATAACATAAAAGTAAAAGTTAGATTATTCTTGTTAAAATAAAAGATTGAGTTATTTTCAAAATACTTGACAAAAGTTGGGTTGTTTTTGCCAAAAAAAAAAACCAGCAACACCAACACAACAAAACCTTAGAACCCATTGATAAAACAATCTATTGCAACAGTTTAAATTTCTCTCTGACTTACTTTATCGATAAAACACGGGTCCGGTCCGGAGCCAGGGTGGATGTAAAAGAAGTTCCGTTCAGGGGCGGATCCAGGAATTTATTTAAAGTACAGTGGCTAAAACTTGCAACGATTTTCCTACGGAATTTCCGTAGCAAAATTTTTGCTACGGAAATTCCATAGCAGCCATTCCCGCCATGTGAAAAAATTGATGCGGGCATAGGAAATTCTATTGCTATGGATGGTCCAAAATCCGTAGCAAATGGAATATAGATTAGCCTATAGCAAATAAATTATTTTTGGGACGCTGGCAAAATATCCGTAGCTAATGGCCTACTCTCTCCGTCCCGGTTAATTGTTGTCCTTTGGTTTTAACACAAAGACCAAGGAAATATAAGGGAACAAATTACTAAATGACAAGTGGAACAAATTGAATGTGAATGATCAAATTGCTCATCAAGTTCATTCTTGAAATAAAAAGGACAACCATTGACCGAGACACCCAAAAATTAAAAAGGACAACAAATGACCGGGGACAAAGGGAGTATTTTTTAGTAGTGTGAAAACAAGCCCCTATGAGTGCTCTATAACAATTATCGGATCATAGAAGCACGAGCACTCCCATGAATCCTATCCCAAGCCATTCTAGTGCAAGCAATCAAGCATGTGTACTCTTAAATATCCTAATATGACCAAATTTATTGAGTAATAACGGCAATATGCAATGGCTATCAAATTATCAATCATCGGTGGGTATCAAGCATCACTTTATCAACTATCATAGAATAATTATTCATGATTATCAATTTATCAACAATTCACATATCGACTGCATTCTGGTACTTAATTTGGACCGTCTACACTCTCTTCCCCTTACTTTAATAGTTTAATCATTCATATTTTCAATATTATAGAAGTGCCCTAATAACTTAATCAATAATATGATATTCGATACAAGAAATTGAGAGAGAAAGACATAACTTAGCATTCTTAACATCATCAAAATGTATAATTAAAATTAATAGTTTACTAATTTCAAGAGGAAGATGATGATTGATGAATAATAAGAGAATTACCTTTAGGGGGTGGTGAACAACGTTGGAAATGGTGACCTCTGCCGAAGTGACAACAGCAAGCTAGGGTGGTGAACCGGTGGTGACTGTGTTGAATTGGTGCTTTGCAGCGTGACGTTTGAGTTTCTTTTTCTTTGTTTTTCAGTTTTTTGTGTTTGTATTCACTACTCACTATTGACTTTTCTAACTTATATATAAGTGAACTTTTTCTTTTTTCATGGGTTGGGCTTAAGCTCAGAGCCCTTGGGCTAGATCCGCCCATGGTTCCGTCTCATATGTTTACCTATTTCCATTATATGTCAATTTTAATAGAGGTAAACAAATACTCCCTCCGTACCAGATCAAAGGTAACACTTACTATAAACGGACGTACTACACCAAAGGTAACATTCCTTATTTAGCCCACAACATTACCAAGTTATCCTTATATTCATTTGATATTTACACAAAATGCAATTACATACCTCCACCTACCAACCCACAATTAAACATACAATTACATACCCCCACCTATTTTTTTTCCTTTTTACCCTTACTTTTTCCACTTTTTCTTAAATACTCCATTTTTCCCTACGTTACCTTTGGTATGGTACGGAGAGAGTAATTGAAACAAAATAGAAGGAGCACTAGAAAAAAATATAATAAAATCGTGGAGTAAATTAATTCCAATTAAGTCTTGTGAGAGAGTCACTATCCGTCTTCAGCTTTTGAACAATAGAGTAAACAAAAAACGAAGAAAGCAATGAATAGATGAAGTGACGAGGAATACCATGATTGTCGCCTTCCATCTCTATTTCGAAATACAACAACTTTTCTATAGGACCGTTCTATAGCATAGAACTAGCCCAATAAGAGAATAGCCCACACTTAATAGTTAATTTTAATAATTCAATATCTTAGGATGAACTCGGACATATTTAAATTTGCAAGTTATCAATATATAATATTAGGTTATTAAAATAAAGTATTTTTATACAAATATATTAATTATTTTAGTTGACCTTTTGTAAATGGGCTAGTTTTATTTATAAAATAGTCCTATAAAATAATTTGTGTTCAAAATAATTAATGGTGTGTTCACTCACTCTCTTGTGTTATGTGTTGAGGACTTGGGGTGGGTTGAGCGAGAGGAGTAGAAGAACAATGCTCTTCATTAATTTTAATTTTTCTTGTTTTATAAAAATTTACGAGATATAAATCTAAAATCTAGAAGTAATAAGTAAAAAAATCAAACGTAATTACTCATTTACGAACGCATTTTACTCTTTTATGGACTTTTTATCATTTGTTTTCCATACCTTATCCTTCCTCCAAAAAAAAAAAAAAAACAAACACTCTCTAATTCTCTTCATCAGAAGATTAATCAAATTCGTCAAAATAATCAACTATGGACGCTAGTTCTCATGTCGAATAAGTAATAATTTGTACTTACTCTTTATTTACTTTATTAACGATGTTACGGGTAGATTAAATTATTTAAACTAATGAAATTAGTGTGTAGAAATAATTGTTAATTGAAAATTTATAGTCCGGGTCTTGCGTCGTATGTATGTGTTGCGATGGTAGGCAAGATGGTCGCCTATGGAGGGCACGCGACCACCAAGGTGGTTGTTTTATTGCGGTTGTGGTGGTAGATATTCGCCGTAATTAAATATGGACGCGCCTATTGATGGTGGTGGTGTCAGGTGATTCTCTTGGTGGTGTCGTCTGCCGGGATCCTGACCAGGGTAGCGTGAGGTGGTTGCAGCGGGGGGAGGTTCTAGGGTGGTCTACGGTAATGGGAATGTAGACAGTAACGTGAAACCTGTTGATTGAATTGGAATGAGAGGAAAATGAGGTCGGTGAAATAAATAAAAGGGGGAAAATGGTCATTTTCGTCCATAAAGGAGTAAAACCCGTCCATGAATGAGCACCATCAATCTCTAAACTATTTTCATCATTAACCAAGATTAAGGGAGTTAATTGCCACACTCACATATATACTTTGGGAGTCATCACCTACCCCAAATTAGCCATGGTCAAACATTAAGGTCCACCCGGACCGTCTGGATCCGACCCGTCTCTCGGGTTGATTTTTACTCATCCTCCTCAAGAGCAAAATCTTGTGGAGCGTTCTTGGCATGAGTCCATACCTAATAAACTTCGAGCATGTCACCCTCCAGTGGTTTACCTGGTATACGTGGTTTGCATGCTATCATGTACGCCCGAGGTTTTTACACAATGCGCCCCGCCGCGGGTTCCCCCGTCACAGAAGAAAAAAAAAAAATTGTATATTAACAACATCAACAATTCCATTTTATATCTTTCAAAAGAAGAAAATTTATAATTAGGTCGAATACACAGAGCGAGGAACCAAAGCCAAGGTGAATCTCTACATCCTTTTGACGTGATTGTGTAAAACCATTACATAGGCTTTTAGCGGGACAACAACATCAGAGCCTTAATTACAAAATGATTGGAGTCAGCTGACTTGCCTGACTATAATTGCATAAATAAATACTCTCTCCATTTTTTTTTATATATGACATTTTACATTTACGAGGTAAGCCTTTTAATTTAATATTTACAAAAATATATTTGTCCAAAAAATATAAGAATGATACCATTAAATTCCGTACGAAAAACTTTTTCATATAAATATACGTATCACAGTATTTTAATCTTATATTTTAAGAGATATTGAAGAGAGAAGAGAGGATCTCGAAATATGAGAAAGTCATATATAAAAAAACAGAGGGAGTACTAATCTTACAATAAGAGTTAGTAGAACCGTTTAATACAAGTATTCACGAGACCATGAATTTGTGAACTTAATAATAGTAAGAGGTTAAATACAAGGACAATACGAAGGAACTAATAAATTAGAAAAGAGCACGATAACAATATCCAAGTAAAGAAAGTAATATACGGAGTCTATGGCAATCGAATTGAACATGTAATTGATGCCCTTGGTAACTCCGTCAATGTGCTTGCAAGCTCATAGTTTTGGGAAAAGGATATAATCTCCAATTCCTGTAAAATTAATGCCTTTTGCAGAAGAAATTTGATTAAATTAAGCTCCTTTGCTGTCCCATAGTAAACTTGTATCACAATTCGTTTGAGATTAGACCGAAGACATAGAGGGGTTGTTTCACTTGATCCGCAACCCTGGTCTTCTAAATCAGCTACCTGTTCTTGAATCTCCTCAAGCTCCACGGGGTATAAGAATCCCTGAAATAAACAAAAAAATACACTTGACGATTAGGGGTCTTCATTCGGTGGTCCTGATCGTGTAATTTGGTCCGGACCATACTTTATTTGGTCCTCACCACAGTCCACCTATTTACGTTAGTTGGCCTTTCGTCCGTTTCTGGAAACCAAATGGACCGCGGACCAAACTTATGTAAGGAAAAAAAAAGGTAAACAAATGACACGGACGGAGAGAGTATATCCCATCTCGCCTCTGGGAAAGAAAGTAAAACAAATTTGAACAAACGACAAGTTTTGCTAAAACAAATACTCCGTATTGCAAAATAGCATGCAGTCACTAACCTCTGGGAAAGTAAGTGTTTCTAAGTTAGGCGAACAGGCGAGAATCTCCAATAGCGTTTTATCCCATCTCGCCTCACTTGAATTCCAACCCAACTCTAAGGTTTTTAAATTCTGAAACATGGGCAGTGGATCTTTCGACTCGCCTCCAAAATATATGTACTGCAATCATGGTAAATAAATGGCTGAGACGGAAAGAGTGCCTTACTCTAAGAAATAGAATGTAAGCAAAAATGCAGAACGAAGAGCAAGGGACAGACCTCGACAAAACAACCAAGCAGAGATAAATGCTGAACATTAGACACGAGTCTGACAAGGCTAAGTTGGATCCGATAAGAAAGCACAGCATAAGAAATCCCAGCAGAGAATCGCAAAGGCAACCTAACGTCCAGATTAGCTTGGACGAGAGCATTCATATTTTTGACGGAGTAGTGAATTGCTAGATTGTCACTGTAGTGAAAATACTGCAAATTCGGGGTATCAATAATCACAAGGTCGCTGTTTCTGTCGTCATCATGTCCATATTTATTAATAATTAATACCAATCTCCTAAGAGACTGGGAACAGACGGCCAGACGATCTGAGTGGAACCACTCACAATAAGCACATTCAAGATCTTCAAGGGAAGGACAACCGGAAACTAATTTAGTAAGGAAATCATCCCGAACAATGAGAAAGGAATAGAGGTGAAGTCGTTTTAAGTTAGGGAGAGAAATGAGGGAGAATTCATCACCATCAAGTTTGAGATTGGAATCAAGCTTCAACATTTCCAAGAAATGGCAAGCGAAGAGTTGGTGAGGAAGCCGACAATCACATGGATTGCTTACGTGAAAGGAGAGGTCAAGCTCCCTAAGGCCACGGTGAGCCAACGGATAAGAAATCCATGTTTTAAGACGAGAAGGTTGCAAACCAGGGAAACACGGTCCATAACAAGAACCAAAAAGACAAGAATTTTTACGTTTGCCCCCACCCACATGAAGTCTATACCGGGTAAGAGGCTGTCCAGACAGCGATAAATTATTCAAAACATGATCGACAAAGGAGACAAAAAGAGGGAAGCGATCAGGTAGATGGGGATAATGTTGACAGTGAGATAGAGGGGAATCATCCAAATCTACAGATGTTAGACAAGTGAAGGCAAGTCTCCTCATACTCTTACACAATACTTGCGTAGCAGCAACATCCTTGGTTGGGAGCATACCCACTATTCTGCTCACCAATTCATCCGGTAAACTACTTAACCTATCGACAGTGCGACATGCCTTCGAAACAGGTCTACTTGTAAAGCGCTTTTTCATATTCCAATCCATACTGCTACCTGAACAACAATAACGACCACCGATGATATTTATTACGAATTTTAGGAAACTTGAAACTTTTACCTCCACAAACTTGAAACATTTGGAAGAACTTTAAATAAAGTGTTCTTCCAATAAAATTCTTAAGAATATTGGTAATGGACAAAATTAAAATAAAGATATATATTCATTGGTCAATTTTTTTGGTTTTTGGGACAAACTTGGTTCTTCATTTAATAAACTTGGGTTGTTAAATGAAGAACCCAAGAACAAAAACTTTTTGTCACGACAAACTCACCAAAATAAAGTTCTTGTGACAAACTCAAAACAAAAACTACGCTATTGCTATTCCTACCATGATTATGAGATCGTACAAATATAAGAGCAATAGCAATGGAGAGTTTTTTTAATTGGGTTTGTCAAAATTAAACTCTAAAATCAAGTTTGTCCCATTGCAAACAAAAATTTATTCTTAAATTATCAAACTTGGGTTTGAAAACAAAAACTAAGTTCTTCCTTTGGCACATTATATTTTGACGGCTCTGATACCATGATTATAAAGTTCTTAAAATAAAGTTCTTCATTTACATGTCATATTACGGCTCTGATACCATGATTATATTTGTACGATCTCATACATATCGAAATATACAACAAACTACGGAGTATTTCCGAAACGCTTGTATTATCGTATCATGGTATCAAAGCCGTAATATTCATAATAGACAACGTCACGTCACGTCACAATAACAAGCTTTAGGACCGATTGACAAAACAATGTATTGCTAAAGTATACGAGAACAGTTTAAATTTTGATTATATTGTAATGCTATACAAATCTATTTAATAGAACTGATTAATTCGTATATAGAAAATTGTCGACTTTAGTCTATTTATCGATAAATTCATAAATCACAGGTCTGGTCCGCCATTGGGTGGATGCAAAAGAAGTTCTGTCTCGATTATATGTTTACCTATTTCCATTATCTATGCGGGATATACAGTATATTTTAATCGAGGTACAAATGATTGAAACGGAATAAGAAAAACAATGAATAGATGAAGTGACGATGAATACCGTGGTTGTCGCCTTGCATCTCTATTTCAAATTAAAAATAAAATCAATGGAATTTTATAATTTGTGTTGTGTGTTGGACTGTTTGGGGGTGAGAAAGGGGTTTGGCCTTCGTATGAGATGAGAAATTGAGAATGAGAATGGCAAGTTATCAAATACCCCAAATTAGCCCTTGTCAAACATTAGGGCCGACTCGGTCCGCCCCTTGGGTTGATTTTTACCCAGCCCCGCGAGGACGTGACTAACCCCAGCCGACCCGTCAGAAACTAGTGTTGGGCTTGGGTTGAACAAATCCAACTTGAACCGTTCCTTGACCTGCCTCGAGATCTGCGGGTATGGCCCGCCAACCTAGCCTATTGCCATGTGTCCTATTCTAGCCCAATTAATAGACTATACCACCAGTTGTAGTACAACCGGCGGTAAAGAATCCGAGCTTTATAATAAAATTTTCGAGTTTTGTTTTAAAGAATATGAGTTATACCATAAAGTTTCTGAACTCACCTACTTAGACATTTAAAAAAAAACTTTAAAAAAGCTCAGCAAAATTACACATAAACTCTGTTAAATGTATGATGGTTGTACGATGCTATCATACAACTTGCGGTATAATAGTATTCATTTTGAGTAAAATAATCATAGGAAAATCCTTTGAGACGAAAGGATGATATAACGAGAGTGTACAACCATACCTTATTTACAATGCCAAATTCCCCTATATTATAACAAGTGACGGCCTGTATAAGTTAAAAACTACACCACCATTCACCCTGTAAGGTAAACTACCAAAAAATTCTGTACGAAGTAACCACCACCTATTCTATGGAGCGGTACGATGATAGTCTAATCGCAAGTAAGAGACTCACATAAGAATCCATGGGTTAATCTGATACACAAAACGGGTCAAGCCACCTTGGTTGCATTCTTATTCAAAAGAAGAGCTGTGAGAGAAGCGGGATCTGATATCGGAGGCTTGCAAGTAAAGTTTTGGCAAACAAGAGCGACAACTTTATCCTCGGAATACACGCCTCTTGCCATTCGCATTATTTTTTCATTATTCGTTTCCCAGAATCTTGAATCCTCGGGATCACTCAGATCAATGTGGATCACCTACAACGTATATCATCAATGAAGATGCTGATTTACGAGAAAAAATTGGTAACAGAAACCAGTTAGGAATTTCAAGGATTTAACACGCAATAATACCGTTTTATTAGGGTCGTAAGTTGCATGAGAAGCAGCCAGCATCTTGCTGAACTGCTCTGAAGTCTTGGAGCCAACCAGGACAACCTGCTTTCTTGAAGGAATGGTTAGCATGTCGGCAGCACAACACATCAAAGGTACCGCCATTCCCATATCCTTCAATCTCTTCTCAAAGTTGGCCTGTAAATCATAACTTTCAATCATTAAAATACAAACTTTTATAAAGTCATTGAAGGAATGGACACAATGACCCAGGTTCAAATTTCATCAGTATCATAGCTGCCTTTATGGCGTCCCTTGCACCAGAAAAGTTGTATATACTCGACCACTTATGGTAAAGTTGATGAGCGGTGATACTTTTGTCCTAGATTCAGACTAGGCTAGCATCACAACTGTCATTTGTGATCTCTTGTAGCAAAAAAATAATAATACACACAACTACCCATATCGACTAAGCTAACGTTGAACTTCAGTACTCATGGTAAAAAAAATCATCAGCATCAAAGCAGCACTTGTGGCTCTATTTACACACAAAAAAAGGAAAAAAGAAATAAATAAACCCAACAGAAGTTTGGGTAGAAAATTAGGCAATAAGCTGAACATATTTAACCGCAACTTTTTTGAAGGTGTTTCACAAATCACGTAATGTTTTTTTTCGGGAAAAGGACTTCCATTTCTAAACCTTTGAGGATGAACAACACTAAGTAGGAGAGCACAAGTAAATAAGTATAATGGGTCAATTTACCAGTAGACGCTCAGCATTCTGCCGGTAGCGATCAGCTCGGCTGTCGGAAACAATAGATGCCAATCTGACAAGATTTATAGCAGCTACAGAGTTGCCTGAAGGTTCTGCACCATCATGGTCTTCTTTTACTCGCAATAGTACCGAAGGGTCTTCCCCTGCTGTATTGAAATATCCTCCACCTTCTTTGTCCATGAACACTTCATCCTGGAACACAATGCAGTAGGCTATGTTACTCCGACTCTTCAGTTTTGGGTCGACAATACTCTTTGGGGTATGTGTATGGACCATGTGTATGAAGCTTGTACCTAACCTTCCAATCTGACATTTCTACTAGTCCGGACGAAAAGGGGTGCTCGCATGCAATATTGCAATATAAGCACAAAAAGCGAATGTATGAAACATTCACGTACGGTTTTTACGGATTTTAAATCTTAATATCTTTCATAATCTTTCTATACTTTAAACAAAATTATTATTCACATTTCTAATTAAATTTATAATCTGAAGCTGTGCCCCCATACCAGTATACTCATAAAAGGTAGGGATTCAACAAAATGGTGTCCCAAAGATTAATGCATGGCATGGCTGACACTTGGATATGGATATCTAGTGAATCAATCCAGACTCAACGGTTCACTCGACGTTATTTTTATGTAGGCTAAGATCCTGAAAGTTTTATGTGTTACAGATGTACTTGCCTGAGTATCTTGCAACTCAAGAGCCCATTCAAGCCACTTGATTCGACCACCACACTCATAAAGATCCAACAGAGCAGATATAAGAAAGGCGTAGTCGTCTAGAAACCCAGGAGCTTTAGATGGTCCTTTACGGAAGCTATGTTGAAGCCTACGAGTTTCCTTGTTGTACAGGTGCTTCCTTATAAAAGATGTCGCCTTTTCGGCAACTTCGATGTACTCTTCAGGCTGAACAATTTACAAAGAATGCAATATAAAATCAAAAGGAACACAAATGCTTACTCATACCACGAGTCCACGACTTCTAATTTGATATAAGGAATCATGAACTCAAGGTAAAAAAAAAAGGTCCTCTCATAAACATAGCTAATATCCATGTCAACTAAGTACCTAATTTCTAACTACTATAAGCAAGCATACAAAAATCACAAAACATCAATAATCAACAAAACGTTTCTTTTTTGTTGAACATTTTTTAAAAGAATATAAAAAAAGATGAAGGTTAACAGACACAAACGGATCTTACATCAGTACCAACGACGGGAAAATAGTGTTTTAGCCCATCAGGTTCGCCTTTGAGAATTTGGGAAGCTCTAGCAAAAGATGAAATTACAAGTCCATTCCAACCCACAATCACCTGCAAGATCAAACAAAAAACCTTGATCAACCTCTAAACTTACAAAATACAAACTCTACATGTTTCCCAAAAAAAGTTTGAAACTAAGCACCACACACCTATTATCACCTGGACGACTCGTGAGTCAAATAATTATAGCTGTGACTTACAGATTTACTCGCGGGTCAAACAAAAATCAAAAGAAGTTATTCTTTAGAGTATGACTCACACACATCATTATCATCACTGCAATGTTACAAGTACTACAACATCTCCCATCAATGGCTAGCAATGTGTGTGAATATATGCAAGTACACAACCTCATCCCTACCCCCTGAGTTAACAATAGGGAGAGTCGGTGTACAATGAATCATAATGAAGATTGCCGGAGAATTACATCAATTGATTACTTCTTCAGAATTTCCTCCATTGGAAATGGAAATCCAAATCTCATAAGAGCAATAAATATAATTCACACACTAATACTTAAGTAGATAAACTGACTGCTGTGTAGGAACCAAACAGTTTGATCCAGCGAGGCTATACCTTGTCATCAAGATGCGGCCGGGGACGTTTCAGTCTCATATCAAAAAGCTTTCTTCTACATGTTCCGAGAATCTCGATGTACTCCTCGACTTGAACACCTAGCTTCTTTGCCAATGCTTCGGTACTGCTCCTCTGTATAAGGACATTCTTGCCCCTGAACTCACTGTGTGGATCACTCATTTCTGATAGGTCACAATTCCCAGAGTTTTTTACATAGTAGTGTTCCTTGAATAAGGTAGCATGCTCTCCGAGGATGTCATCAATCTAAAAACATGAAACTTTGTTCAAGAAGACAGAAGAAAGGGTTGAAACAAGTAGGCTGAAGTTGAAGCACGCATACAACTTAACCAAACACAATAGGACTACACCATCAAACAATTTCATATCCTCTCCGTCTATTTTAGACTCCCAAAACATCAAAAACTTTTTTCTGGGAAAGACCAACATTTCTACACAGACTACATACATTGATCTGCTCAAAAGTAAAGTCACTAATAGAACATAACACACAGAGACAAGCTCAAGACGGATATCTTAATGCCTTTTAACCATCGTATTAAATTTGGGCCATGACACTAAATCATCAAGGCTTCGGGGTTACCCCAATCATAATAAAAAAAAAAAATTGAGGCGGTCTTGGCCGCATTCATAGTACAGCGACAGACAGAGACCACGATGACCAACTAATCAAGTGTCATACTGAGATCTGATAGTCTGATACCATGTTCCTAACTAAACACTACTCCAGGAGAACAAGCACTACACACTTCGCTCCCCAAAGAAAAGTTCACTGTCACTAAAGTTGGCTCTCTGTTGACTTAAACATAAGTCAACTCAAATACACTAACACATAATGTCAACAACTTCACTTACCTCCTTGGAAGTCCAAACATAAAAAGCCCCTTCCTTCTTCCGTGCTGCATCGTCCGCGTCTGCACTATCCGCATCCTCTGCCGAAAATATTTCTCCAGCTGGCCCAATCATGTCTCTTCTCAAGTAATCGAGAATATCCCTTGCAACACTCGAGTATTGGCTGTCTTTTGTAATTGCAAAAGCATCCAAATAAACATTGACCAATTGCCCTTGGTCATACAACATTTTCTCAAAATGTGGAACTGAAACAAAAAAATGTATCCGTAAGTTACTCATGGGCTCATAGCACCGGGGAAAATGTATAATTCAAAGATAAAATGGAAGATCGACTAATGTTTTTTAATAAATATCAATATATTTTAACAATGTTTCCAACAAGGCAAGTAGATTGCAAATCTAACCATGCCAGTACTCGTCCACGCTATATCTGTGAAATCCACCTCCAATGTGGTCATGAACACCCCCTCTAGCCATGCATTGCAAAGTGAACTTCACCATCTGAAATCTTTCATTCGCTTGACCAGATTTTCCACTTTCTTCCAATTTTTTGGAATGATAAAGCATCACTTGGATCTCTACAGGCCTCGGGAATTTCGGAGCAGAACCAAACCCACCATTCACTGGATCATATCTTTCTGAAAACTACAAAACAATATATTTTATGTAAATATAAATCAGACAAAATATAATAATAAAAATAAGAAGATCCAACTTCTATTTGCTAGATGTTTTCATCTGCTAAATAGAAGAAACCAAAAGCAATGTAGTTTTCAGATTTTCACTGATTATGTCTCAAATATACAAGGAAAAACAGTCATCATGTATCTCCTATATTAGCACCACCTACAATAATGATAAAGTGAATATTACACATCTTACACAGTTGAAACCTAACTCAGATGATCAACGGTTAGCGAATATAACCCCCTTGATTTTGGGCTCATCTTTACTAATTTAGATATGTCTGGTCTACCAAATAATCCAACAGGACACAATTTAAAAGATGGCCGTACGACATAGTACATACTTCATCTGCGCACCGGGATAATGATTCCTGAGATAAACCATCAGGTAGTTTATCCAAACTCGCTTTAGTCGATAAAGCTTCAGATAGTTGTTCAATGGCATAGGCTCCACTTTTTATAAGCACGTCCTTTTTAGTATCCCAAGCCTCTTTGACTTTTCTGAGAAAAAAAGAAAGCAGCTATAGTATAGGTAACAGAAAATGGATGCAAACACTTGATAACATAGTCATTCAATACTCCAAAAAAGAAGAGGTGCCAGATATATTCAGACTACTTCAGTGCTAAATTTACCTCAGCACAGTTTTAAAACCAGGTCTTCCATACTGGTCATCTGGTGGAAAGTAAGTTCCACCCATTAGTGGCTTAAGATCAGGCGACAAGAATACGCTCAAGGGCCAACCTCCGCCACCATATAAAGCCTGAACATAAGTCATGTAAACCTGGAGGCAAGACAAAACTTTTAAAAGCACTTCCTCAACCAATTAGATAGAAAAATATAGTATAAACACAACAAACCAAGGCATACGAACACAGCAACCTGACCCCAATGCCTATAAGCTAAAATCTATGGAGGGTAAAGGGGTTCAGATGCACACAACCCTCTTCATGAGTTGAAATCATATAGATATTATTTATGGATAATGCATAAGGAATTTTTGTGGCAACCAACTGATATGATGCATGAAACGGAGATTGTTACTGTCAGTCAGTATAGTGAGCCATTTTTATATACTACATCATACTTCAATGCCCGTGCATAATAACTAACAAAAATGAGAAAATTTAAGGCAAACCCCATGGTATATATTGTTATCTTACAGGATACAATATCAAGTTCGCCTCTTAAAAGAATTTATTATAAACAGTTAGAGCCAAGCCGCTCCTTAGAAGATTCGGTCAGTCAATAGGGGATACCTTGTCAACATCTGGTCTCTCCTCCCTGTCCACCTGTTAAAGAAACGCTGTTAGAGAAACTAGAAATATATTAAAATCCCTGCTTTACTCGTCCTCAAAATTAAGCAACACTGTAAATAAAAAATAGATGCCCTCAGAGAACAGCAATAAACTGACCTTGACACTGACAAACCAATCATTTAGCAACTTGGCGACCTCCTCACTCTCAAATGACTCCACTTCCATAACATGACACCTATGAATGAGAGAGCACATGTGAATTTTAGTTCAACAAAAAGAAGTGAGAAACTATCGGAATTTTTTAATAAAGAAGATGGATTGGGGAAATCTAACCAGTGGCAGGTGCTGTAGCCGACTTCATCCAAAAGAAATGCCAAGCAAATGATTATTCATCAATTAAATAATACCATAAAACCACAAAGAATCAAGGAATAATAGACCGCTTCAAAGAAGGAATTATACTTGATAAGAAAATGGGCACATCTCTTCTCTTAGCTTCCTGAAATGCTTCCTCGCCCCACGGATACCAGTTAACCTAACATCACCAAATACACCATCAATTATGCAGCTACTAAAATTCATGTATACACTCGTAAAAGAAAAATTTCTATGAAGTTGATGATTTCCACCAAGAATTTGATCACCGAGGCGTGCGAATACCATACGAATCAGTACTTAGAAGCATGTGCCCATCGCTCCAGCACTAGGACAAGTAGCAAAGGCTAAGAGGCATTAAAGCTAGCTGCTTGTTTAGCATCATCATATTTTTTTATATTTTCGTGCACAACAACCTAATCGGTAAAAGATATTTTGAAAGATTTATGTAAAGTTCAGTGTTGAGGGTATATATAAAACATAATTAGAGTTGTCCATATATGCGCTCATATTGAACTTAAACCAATGTGACATAGATATAATCACTCATACAATAGTGATGAACGCATAAACTGATAAGGGCCATTTGCAACATAGATGTAATCACTCAAACAATAATGATGAACACTTGAATCCAACAAACGCACATGTTAATGTCTAAACTCTACAGTAATAAGGTAATATTCCAAAAAAGTTAACATGTTGCAGATTATAATAATAGCTAACATGTTGCAAAAGCTAGTAACAGTCGCGTATATGTTGTTCCTGCCTTAGATTAGCGATCAACTAAAAGAACTGAAAGGGTATTTAGACCAACTATTCCTAAAAGTATGACAACATTGAACCAATAAAAGCTCAATAACCTATGTCATTACAACACAAAGTAGAATACTCCGTATTACTTCTCCCGTTAGAGAAGGACAATAATGATCACCAACAAACAATCAACGCTAAACATAACTGAACCCTTCACCATTTCCACCTTCCACTACAATTACTTTCCTCCATTTTCTAAGTCATTTGATCACTATTACCCTAGTACGACAATTACTCCCATCCTGCACAAGCTCTAAGTGGGAATGGAATGTCAAGCAGTCTACCTTCCAAACCCTACCTTCTAAAATAAATACTACTCCTCTGTCCCGGTCATTTGTTGTCCTATTCCATTTTTGGGTGTCTTAGTCAATTATTATCCTTTCTAGTTTAAGAAAGCATTTGATGAGCAATTTGATCATTCACACTCAATTTGGTCCACTTGTCCTTTAGTAATTGGCCCCCTCCTCTTTCCCTGTTCTTTGTGCCAAAACCAAAGGACAACCATTGACTGTGACGGAGGGAGTATGTAGTACTAACTTTCCCACATACTAATATTACCAGCTGAAAGCCTGAAGCTGATATATCCTCCTTAATATGTCGTCATCAGCAGCATAAATGTACTGATCCAAAACATCCACCGCCCACTAACAAGATTCAAGACTAGTTCATTCATATTATATTTGGAATTCAAATGTCTCTTAACACCCTTGGGAAGCTTCACCCAACAAAAAGCCGATTCGAGCTACGAGTTACAACATTAACTTTAACTCAGCCCAATTTGACCTCATTTCGACCGTGGTTTAGCAAATAGGTCTAATCAATTGCAAGTCAAAATCGTAAACCCTAATTCCAGCTTACATCTTAGCACAACTCAGCAGATATACCACATTATCCAATACACTTGCAAAGTTACTAAGACAATACTGTATTGTCCAATTGTCCCAATCATTTGTTTACGTTTCTTATTCTTTGAGACGGTTATTTTAATCAAAGGTAAATAAATAATTGAGACGGAAAGAGTAAACAAAAGGGCAAACCCAATAAAATTAATCTACTAACAAACGAAAGTGTAAGACATACAGGATTATGAGCATGCTGAAGAAGGTAAGGACTATGCTCAGAACCCAACCGATTAGTATGAGAACTACTTGAGGAAGAAGAAGAATGAGCCGCCATTGAAAAAACCTTGTTTGACGAAATGGGTCGAGGAGAAATTACACTAAAGGGTAAAGAAAATGATGGTAATTGAGAAAAACACAAGGGTGGTTGTTTTCTAAGGAAGGGTAGTTTGGGAAGAAGAAAGTTGTGGGAGTGGTGAGAGGAGAAAAAACGGTGGAGAGAGGAAGAGAATCGAATGCGCATGGATGATGATGAAGATGAAGAAGGTTGGAGAAAGGAGATGAAGGAAGAAGACATGTGGAAGATTGTTAAAAGCTAGCCATTGTTGGTTGACATGTGGAAGGTTTGTAGTTCGATACTCCTTGAATATGTGGGAGAAAAAACTTGAAAAAATATCTGTCGATTTTTATTTTTTTATTTCGGATAATTCACGCGGTACCCCTGAAGTTTGCCACTTTTGCACGAAATACCCAAATTTTTGATCCGAAAAACTTAAAGAGGTCATAAATCGTGTTTACGAGTTCAGAAAGTAACGATTTTTTTTTCCAAATCGCTTATCTTTCCGAGAACTACAATTTGGAAAAAAAAAATTGTCGCATTTGGATCCGTTGCTAGGAGTTATTGTGCCTCAAAGTTTTTCCGACCGAACAAACTTTGAGTGATCATATCTCTTGGTCACGAGTTCCAAGTACGTCAAATTTTTTTATCAAATCATAGTTCTTGGAAAGATGATCGATTTGAAAACAAAAAATTTCACTTTCTGAGTTCGTAAACACGAGTTATGACCTCTTTAAGTTTTCCGGATCAAAAATTTGGGTATTTCGTGCAAAGTGGCAAACTTTAAGGGTACCATGTGAATTATCCGTTTTTATTTTGAGATATTCTACGCGGTAACCTCGTATTTTTTATTTTCTATAATCTTATTTTTAGCAAAAACACATTTGAGTGGACATAATTCACAATCGAAAGTTCTAAAAGGGGCGTTTTTTTTTTCAAATTAACTGGCTTTACGAGATCTTTAATTAGGGAAAAAAAAATCAGTTACTGAACTCGTGGCAAGAGTTACGGTCAGTCAAGCTTTAAACTTTGACTGACCGTACCTCTTTGTAGTGAGTTCCGAATGTGACATTTTCTTCCAAATTGATTGTGTTCATGATATCTTTGATTTGAAAAAAAAAACGTTGCTTTCGGAACTCATGGTTGTGTTTTGTGACCAGTCAAGGGCCTTTTCGGTAAAAATGAGGTTATCATGTAGAAAATAAAAAAACACGGGGTTACCACGTAGAATATCCCTTTTATTTTTGTGACGAGGAAACCCCATCCGCTTTCTTTAGTATGCACCAGGTAAACCCTCGATAATACATAATAGCCTCAAAACCACGTATAACAGGTAAGTCACCCGAATGTGACAAGTTCGAAGTTTAGAAGGCATTGACTCAAGCCATAAATATTCCACAAGGTTGGAGCTTTTGGAATGGATTCTAGTGTTTGGTTGGGGTGATTTGGAATGGACTTAGATACCCAATTGATTTTAACTCCACCCCAACCCATTGGAATCTCATACCCACCCTCCTACCTTGGATTCAAACTTCATTTCTCCCTTCTATAATTTTTGATGAACCAAACAAGATTACGCAAGTATGGATTTAGAACCACATACTACTATACTATCAAACTCCATTCCATTGCATTCAACTTGTTGAACCAAACGACCCCTTAACCACTAAACTCCACCCTTGCGGGCATATTTATCGAATTTTACTAATACAAAAATTTTAACCTCTAGATTTCACCCCAACTTGGTTTTGGAGATCGGCGCCAACGTGGTCGAGTGATCGGCTCTGGTGATTGGGTCGGTCGCTGTAGAGGTGGTGGCCGGTGGGAGCAGTGATCCGTGGAGGTCCATAAAGATTTCAGAAATCCGACTTGCGCTTTACTGTATAGTTTTAGGGTTTGTCTGGCAAAGTAGTTTATTTGACCAAAATTTTAGGCACCTTATTTTTTTAAGCGTCTGGCAAGTAGATTATTTAACCAAACTATCTAAAATGAAATGTTACCTAGGGTAGCATTTGAGATTTCAGGTACGTGATTTGATTTTCCATTTTTATCTCATAAATCTATATTATTAAATAATTATCATATCCTTTTACGTCATTTCATCAAATCAGTTTACATTTTCAGTTTGTTTGTCAAACACTCTTTTTATATAATCATCTATCTTATCAGATCCTAATTTTCATCTACCTTATCATTCTCAGGTTTAAGTTAACTTTTTAATTAGTCTTACCAAACAACGGTGGGGAAACACTAGCGGGAGGGTGGTGCATATTTTTTTTTTTATAAATATTAAAAGGGTATTGGATGTAAAGTTAATGATATTCCATAGTTGAAAAAATAATTTTGAAAAAAAAAAATTGTGTTGTGAAATAAATGCAAGAGAATTGTAGAGAGAAGTTAGAGGGAAAATAAGGGAGACCGAATTGTATATTATTCCATCATGAGGGGGTATATATACACATACAATGAGGATAAAGTTTCCATAAGATAATACTCTCTAGAATATTCTAAGATATGGACATCCATATAATATTATACCATAATATTTCATAACACTCCCCCTTGGATGTCCATCGCTGAAGAAGATGCCTCGTTAAAAACCTTCCTAGAAAATCCCGTGGGAAAAACACTAGTGAAGGAAAAGAGTACACTAATCTTCAAACACGCATAACAAGCTGCCTCGTTAAAACCTTTCCATGGAAAACCCAGTGGGACAAAACCATGGCTAAGGAAAAAGAGTACAGCACGTGTCACTCCCCCTGATGATTACATAACTTGATATATCTTGAAATAATCCATGCTTTGAGATAACTTCTCGATTGTTGAAATATAATCCATCTTCGTTGTTAACTTGATATTTTCAATTAGTATAAATTCTTGATAACTTCAATCTTCATATTTTATCGGAACTCACAATCTAGATATGATCATTTCATAATAACTCTTGGATCTTCATTTCAAATAATACCTCCATAATTATGATGGAGTTTCTCCTCAATATGTAACATAACATTATATGTCGAAAATAATTGTCATCTCAAATATAATGACGTTCATGACTATAGCGTAATAATACGCTTATAGTGCTACCTCGTTAAAAACCTTGCTAGGAAAAACCCTTTGGGACAAAAAACCTAGTCGAAGGGAAAAAGAGTGTAGCCATCATTCCTTAATCCTTGTCTTAAGGAGAACAATCCGATAATTATTGAATAAATCATCCAATACTTTTGAGCGATTTTCTTTGCTAAACCATATATGTATGGATTGACATTTTCCACTGTAGATTTCCACTACATTATTCTAATCGTTATGGTAATTCTGGACCATAAACTAATTTCACATGTTTAGCAAAAAGCTCATTTAAATATGAATTCCCATATGCTCAACTTCAGGTTGAGACAATAACTTTTCAAATAAACTCTATAGGAGTTTTGATGTTCCATTTTGGAACTAAGCACAATATCTTTCAATCGTATTGTAAAGGTTTATATATTTCATCAAGAGTTTTCAATAACTCAATTGATCAACCATTAACAATTGATGATCATTAATAAGAGGCTCCTAGAGGGAGTTATCCTCAAAGGAGTAGATCGTAATATATTTCTCCTTTCCAACATTATCCATTCAAAATTATATTATGAAACATGTGCATGCATATGATATGAAACTAAGTTCTAAATAACATATCCTAACAAATATGTAATAATAATAATGTAAATATTAAAACTAATATGCAATGATGAACTTACTCTCTATATGCACATGATGATGACTCAAAATGCAAACTGTACAGTTTTCTTTTCCAAGATTCATAATTTGGATTGACTTCAGGTCAATAAGTGGACTTCTAATCCATGAGCTCATTTATAATCATTGATTATATGTCGACAATCAAAATGGACGTAAATTTATGATCCCTATTTATAAAGTCCATAAAATATCGCGCGCAAATGTATGTAGGTTCCATAAATATATCGATATAATTTCATCACTTCTTGATGATATCGATCGTTTAATGATATCCGAATCGAATATGTATGTGGTACCATTATATTCATTTAAGCCATCTATTATCCTTCGAGGATATCGTGTCACTTGAGGACACTTCAAATATAGCAATTATATATCATACCAACTGCTTGAACTTGCTATTTCACATTCATTGGAACCGTCAATTCATCTTGACTTTTATTATACTACACTTAATGTGTACTTGTATTATTTTCTCGGTAAAACATTTACATTATATCAAATTCAAAAACCTCTACTCAATGAATTTAATGTATAACATTTTCTCGAACTTACGGTTTGTGATGGGATCATATTTGTTTTTATCAGCTTTTAACTCACATTTCTCCTCCTAAGGTGGTAAAAACTATAATCAATTTATAGTCCAAAATTTATCATAACCACCTTAGATCTCAATTTCTCATATCATCGATGAGAATTTATATGGGCATCTCTGTACAATAACAGATATTTCTGGAAGAAATGTGTAATGCGATTGGATTTTTAATGTGCTGATTTACAATGCCCAATTTAAGAGATCAACGATTTTATATAAAAATCTGAATGTGATTTTTAATCACGGGAACTACTCAGAAAAATCATTATGTGATTACTCTCAATATAATGTCAATCCATACACGAACATTTAAGTTCTTTATTCAATATCGAGTAGTGTTTAGATCTCCAACATCATACATACTCAATCTCAGTGTAGTGTCTTGCCTTTAATAAAATTTCTACACGAGAGAATTTCAGCACTTATCTTTTCTTGAAGATAAACTCAAGGTTTATCAAAACGGATATAGTAAGAACCCGGATGGCTTTAATTTGTCACATCTAAATCATTTCATGTCAACTTTCTTAGTTTGCCCACAATCAATGGCAATCTTTCAAAACAATTGGTTGTGTTCAATAATTTAACTTATCACACGCCACATTTTTAGTTGACTATATTTCTCATGTTAATCTTGTGGTTAACAATACTTCATTCAACCGAATAAATGATGTAACAATAGGACACAATAGGTGTCTCATAAATGTAGGCAAGACTCATCAATATTCCAATAGGGAATATATTCCTCTTTGAGTATTTTCATATGACCTTTCATGAAATATTCACTTTCATGAGATATTTTCATTTCTTTCAATGAACAAATTTGGCTCAATAAGGCCACATCATTAAGCTCAATTAAGGCTTCTTTACTTGGCTCATCAAATGCCATATTATTAGGCTCAATTAAGGCCGCAATGTTAGGCTTATCATAACGCCATATTTTTGATCTCTGCTACAGACAGAGTCTTTATGAGATGTCACATTCACTTCAAAGAATGAATCAAATTTCATATCTCATTATACTGTTCAATTTCTTAGGTGAACAAGAATCAATTCGCAAATAAATTTGCCTTTCATAAAGACCGCTTTAAATTGAACATACAGCGGTTCATATACTCATAGACGTGGACTTCTGGCCATTTACACTTATGCAATATTAATACATTGTACTGATGAGACGGTGTTAAATTATTACACACCTTTTAAAACTTTGAACTTCGGGCCAAAGTTATAATGTGGACATATCTCTCATCTTTGTAAAATAAATTTGTTGGAACTTCGGATCCAAATATTGTATGATATGTCCTTTCTTAAAATTTGTTTACCACATGTATGGTACTTCAAGTCCAAATTATGTAAATTCTACATAGATAATATTTTTCTTGAATAAAACATGTTTTTATTATACTTATTTATCCGAAGTAGCAACAATGATCAATAACAAACTAGCAATATAAGCTTGGTTAATTAATGATGTAGTGACACTATCAAATTTATAGTGGCTGCTATTCTTCAATGGTTAAAATATGTGATGCTAGCAAATTCACACGCCTATTTATACGTGAAACAGTGATAGCCATTGAAAGAACATAATGTTTGTATATCAATTCATTTATACAGAATGAAGAAACATGTTATAATAGAATCATTAACCAATTGTTTATAATCATTACAAGCATTCAATGATTAGCTATCATTAAAGAAAATTCTGAATTAATGATAGATGATAGATACTAAATCAAATAACACATGTAAATTTTATAAGTGACGGAAATAAAGTTCTCAATATTTTTTTTCGTTGTTCTTATCATTATTACACGTATATATTTAGCGTGAGTTGTAGATGATTGATCAAGACTTAGAAACACAGTCAATTTATGCAGAGTAAATACAAATTCCAAAACTATAAGCCAAAATCTCATCAAATACTAACATACTAAATCAAAATAATTATCAAACGTCCAGCGGCTAACTATTAATTACCATGTGAACAATTCAACATACATGAATATACCATATAGGTTTTAAACAAAACTATTATCAAACGGTTTTATGGAAATGCTGACATTATGTTATAGACTTATAGCAATAGAATTAAGTCAATAAACCCAGGTAATTGTCAAAGAAAAATCATACCATAAAGCAATAGTTGACTTGTAACCTCTATACATAATAGATAATACTCCGTATCTTAATCGTGTATAAACGACGGTCTACTAGCAAACAAGTAATATGTTCAAACGTGAAAGCGTACCTAATTAATTGGATGAAACCAATTATAGAGTATACGAAAACATACCTTCATTAGCGGAAAATAAAAATAAAAATAAGATCTGATATGAACCTTGTGATTATCAGATCTGAATAGTAGATGAATTATACTTTTATCAATAAAACTCAGTTGGTTAAAATTCGTGCTGATAACGTGTTGTGAAATAAATGCAAGAGAATTGTAGAGAGAAGTTAGAGGGAAAATAAGGGAGACCGAATTGTATATTATTCCATCATGAGGGGGTATATATACACATACAATGAGGATAAAGTTTCCATAAGATAATACTCTCTAGAATATTCTAAGATATGGACATCCATATAATATTATACCATAATATTTCATAACAAATTGGAATAGTTGAAATAAGTGGGTATCCGGGGAGGATCCAACCTCCTCGTCATCAAAAAAAAAAAAAAAAAAAAAAAGTGGGTAACCGCCTAAGCTTGGGTTTGACATTTACAACCCGCAAAAATTAGCCTCAGTCTCAGAGACCTCCAACAAAACCCCCAAACCCCTTGGTTTTATCTCGTCGGAAAATATCCCGGCGATCGACAATCACAAACCCTAATTATATTTCTGTAATTGCTCAACAGTAACATGGAATTAAAAACAGTTCGATCACAAAGATGGGGATACACTCGTATTATCGTCGGTACAATTGCAGGCGGAATGTTAGGGTTTTATGTCATGCACCGCCTTGAAACTAGCTACAAGGTTCAATTTTGATCGAATTTTTTTCTGGGTAATTTGATTTTGAAATGGGTTTTGTTGATTTTCAATTGGGTATTGATTAGTTTTTGAATTAATGCAGGCAAAATGGGATGAACAATTGAAGAAGTATGTGGAGGAGAAAACGAGGAAAGAGAATGAAAACATTCAAGCTCAGCATGTTGATTCGTCTGTTTTATTTTCTGATGATCACTCATCTTCTGTACAAAGTAATTGATGAATCATGTAGCAATTTTCTGTTGTTTGAGTGATTTTGTTAGTTTATGATGACTTTAATTTTGTTGTTTCGAGGATATTTAGTTTGATGATATCGGCTTTTGGTGGTGGTTGTTGTTGAATAAATATTTGAGAAATTTGTAATGAATGTTTTCATTGTAACAATCATTTGATGCAGTTCTTGACTCGATTTTCATATTGTTTTGTTCGGAAACAAACTCTTTGCGTTGCTACAAGACTAAGGCTGTGTGCATCTGATCGAGTTGTATTGTTTTATAGTATGATTGTATTGTGGAATCTGCATTTGTAGGGTAACATTGATCATATTCAAATGTAGTTTACAGAGATTACAATGTGTGCATACTGCATAGTATTATGATGTACATGAAACATTCAGGTATAGACTGATAGAAGTTTGACCATGAAATGCAATTTTCTGCTAGTTTGATGGTATTAAGATAGACAATAGAATTTCTTATATACTAGTGATATGGCTTCGGGAAGAGGTGTTTGTGAGTTCGTCAGATGGATCCCAATCTAATGATGAAGAGTAAATCTTTGAAAGTGTCATGGAGACTTCGGCCATTGATGGGCGGGAATTCATGTCACGATCTACACACTTATGAGCCAATTGAGCCATTGAATATGCCATGTCCAATGGGTATTCCTTGTGTAGATTAGAATCCATGAATTCCGTCAGCTTTTCCCTCACGTTGCTGCCCTCGAACACCCTCCTGATTACAACAAACAATAGATCATCTGCACCTCCATGGTTTGTTCCTGATGGTTTTACAGCTGGTTTTCCTGAGAGAAGTTCTAAAATTACCACCCCAAATGCAAACACATCAAGTTTGGGGGTGACGGCCCCGTTTTCTATGTATTCGGGTGCTAAGTAACCATGAGTTCCAACCACATGTTTGGTTAAATGTATTACTCCACTTTCATCTTCGTTTTGTATTGTTCTTGCTAATCCAAAATTTGTGATTTTTGTTCTGTTGGTGGCATCTAAAAGTATATTGCTGCTCTTCAAATTCTTGTGAATATAAGGTGGATTAATGTAGCTGTGCAGGTAATTGAGAGCATCTGCGACATTGCAGGCGATCTGCACCCTTTGTTTCCAACTAAGAACAGACGGAGCCTGAGAATCATCTTCAGAGTGATGTTTCTTTTGACGGAAAAGCCAATCATCAATCGACCCCTTCTCAGCATACTCATACACCAAGTAAGTGTTTCCTTCATGAATGCAATACCCAGATAGCCGGATTATGTTATAATGATTGATTCGCTTTAAAATATTAATCTCATCATTCGGTACATTACCTTTAAGGATCTTAACTGCTGCTTCATCACCATTAAACTCCCCTCGATACACAGAGCCTTTGATCCGATGCCCATCGCTGAAATTCCCAGTTGCCTTCTCGATTTCCCTGAACTTGTAAGCAGTCAATGACCCAATTGTGTTTTTGAACCCATCTAAGTCTGCAGAAGACGATTTTGTCGTTTGACTATTGCCGTAGGATCCTGGTAAGGATTTGTATAGGACAGATTCAGGCCCCTTTAGATTACCCTTTTCCTCACTCTTGATGGTAGAAACTCCCTTTTTTTCCAAAGGGCGAATGAGGAAAAACCAGGCTAAAACGGAAACCACAGAAAGCACTAAAACCCCAGCCGCGACTCCAACTCCAATATAAACCCCCGTCTTTGAAGACCCACCACTACCAAAACCTACAGTACTGTTTGATTGAGGAGCTGGCGCAGGCGTGGATGAAGCAAGCTTAAGATTATTAGGTTCGGATTTGAGAGGCACCAATATTGGATTAAGTGGTTGAATAACTTGATTAGGTTGAAGTTCATTAGCATCTAGAATACTTTGATCAGTAGCACCAAACATTGCAGCAATACTACTTACAGTATCCCCAGATACAACTGAATATGACAGCAAAAACTTAGCACCATATGTCTTCTTTTGTTCAGACGTTGGGCAAGCACACCTAAGAGGCACCAAGAAGGTCTCCCCCACTGCCAAATTAGTAGCTGCGTAGGGATTCTGAGCCATCATGGCTTGACATGTGGTCAAGCCTGGGTAAGTATCAGTAGCTATAGTATAATATGTCTCACCTGTTTTCTGCAAGGTGTAGTTTGCATTATGCTGATAGTAGCCTTCTCCACTTCGCCCGTGCTTAGTACACGAGCAGGTGACAGGAATCACAATGAGGCGACCAGCCTCGATTTGATTCACATCCGAGATGTTGTTGAACCGGGCAATGGCCGAGGAGGTCGAGTTCAGAAGATACGCTATAGTAGGGGGAGAGTTGTAAGGTGGATTTGATCTGAATGTTATGTAGGATGTGCACGATGATGAAATACCGTTGCAAACGAACCCTTTGGTGGCATTGTCGGTATTGCCACAATCTAGATGGTCGTTGTTGAGATAGGCTTGTTGAGATTCGGATAACCGTATTTGAAGGCATAATGTTGTGATTACTATTAGAAGTATCGTCACGTGTTCATGTTTTGAGTTCTTTAGGATGCTTGTTTTGAGCTGCATTGTTGTTGAATGTTGAGATTTGGATAAACTAGTTAGGTTGGTTATTGAGCATACTAATATGCTTCTTTTTTTCATGGATGGCGCCTGATTTGACCCTAAAAGTCGTCATGGAGGAATAAATAAAGGGTATGAGAAGAGTAATGGGTGCTGTAACGTGGTATTTGGTCTACTCTTGGACTTATTCAACCACATGAGTTGATCAGTTGATGTATTCGAATGTGCAACTGATTAGGGCCTACTTGCCGTCACCGTCATAGGAAAATTCTGATTATGTTTTACCTCGATCACGTAAGACTGTTGTATATATTGCATACAGCTCTTGTTGCCGGTTGAGCTGGTTCGATGGCTCTATATGAATTAGCCGCTTTTGATTCCTCTGATCCCGTTCTTGATCCAATGTGAAGACAGGGTATGTTCGGTATACTTTCATGACTCATTTAGGAATTCTTTATGGACGGAATAACCAATTAGACGTGGTCATCTGCCTGCAAAGGATGAGGTATAGGTAACTTATTTTCCACAACTACAAAATGTCCTGCCTATATGTTCATGTATGTCCGAGTTAAGCACGCATTTGATCACCACTAGTTATAGGTTGTATTGCGGTGTAAAACCATCTTATATTTAATATGAGACTGTTTCACCGTGATATAACCTACGTGCATAAGTGGGATTATTCTGTTGTATGACAATCACGTGCAAGAAATTTATGTTTAGATATATTGTAATATTTAGAAAGATCAAAATTTACCCCTTTCATTCTGTTTATATTGTCTTATTTTGACAATAGACAGTCATAATGTTGCCGTAGTGTTAACGTCTTTGAGGACTTTGACCCTGCTTTCCATATGTTGTTATCAGACTTATACATACTTCACATGGGCTGAATAATACTCTTTTTGTGTTGTGGAATCTGCATTTGTACTTTGTAGGGTAAAATTGATCATATTCAAATGTTGTTTACAGAGATTACAATGTCTACATGCTGCATAATTTTTTTTCGTGTTTTTTTAGAATCGTGATGTACATGAAACATTCAGGTATGCACTGATACAAGTTTGACAATGAAATGCAATTCTCTGCTAGTTTGATGGTAT
Source organism: Silene latifolia (assembly GCF_048544455.1). Taxonomy (NCBI): domain Eukaryota; kingdom Viridiplantae; phylum Streptophyta; class Magnoliopsida; order Caryophyllales; family Caryophyllaceae; genus Silene; species Silene latifolia. The sequence goes on from NC_133532.1 coordinate 23,054,250, forward strand.
TAAGGTAGACAAATAAGACAATAGAATTACTTATATACTAATGCTATGGCTTCGGGAAGAGGTGTTTGCGAGTTCGTCAGATGGATCCCAATCTAATGATGAAGAGTAAATCTTTGAAAGTGTCAGGGAGACTTCAGCCATTGATGGGCGGGAATTCATGTCACGATCTACACACTTATGAGCCAATTGAGCCATTGAATATGCCATGTCCAATGGGTATTCCTTGTGTAGATTAGAATCCATGAATTCCGTCAGCTTTTCCCTCACGTTGCTGCCCTCGAACACCCTCCTGATTACAACAAACAATAGATCATCTGCACCTCCATGGTTTGTTCCTGATGGTTTTACAGCTGGTTTTCCTGATAGAAGTTCTAAAATTACTACCCCAAATGCAAACACATCAAGTTTGGGGGTGACGGCCCCGTTTTCTATGTATTCGGGTGCTAAGTAACCATGAGTTCCAACCACATGTTTGGTTAAATGTATTACTCCACTTTCATCTTCGCTTTGTATTGTCCTTGCTAATCCAAAATTTGTGATCTTTGCTCTGTTGCTGGCATCTAAAAGTATATTGCTGCTCTTCAAATTCTTGTGAATATAAGGTGGATTAATGTAGCTGTGCAGGTAATTGAGAGCATCCGCGACATTGCAGGCAATCTGGACCCTTTGTTTCCAACTAAGAACAACCGGAGCCTGGGAATCGTCTTCAGAGTGATGTTTCTTTTGACGGAGAAGCCAATCATCAACCGACCCCTTCTCAGCATACTCATAAACCAAGTAAGTGTTTCCTTCATGAATGCAATACCCAGATAGCCGGATTATGTTATAATGATTGATGCGCTTTAAAATATTAATCTCATCATTCGGTACACTGCCTTTAAGGATCTTAACTGCTGCTTCATCACCATTAAACTCGCCTCGATACACAGACCCTTTGATCCGATTCCCATCACTGAAATTCCCAGTTGCCTTCTCGATTTCCCTGAACTTGTATGCAGTCAACGACCCAATTGCGCTTTTGAACCCATCTAAGTCTGCAGACGACGATTTTGTCGTTTGACTATTGCTATAAGATCCTGGTACGGATATGTATTGGGCAGATTCACCCTTTTCCTCACTCTTGACCACAGAAACCGCCTTCTTCTTCGAAGGGCGGATGAGAAAACACCAGACTAATAAGGAAGCCATAGCAATGACTAAAACCCCAGCCCCGACTCCAACTCCAATATAAACCCCCGTCTTTGAAGACCCACCACTACCAGGACCAACAGGACCAACAAGACTGTCAGATTGAGGAGCTGGCGCAGGCGGGGATGAACCAAGGTTAATATTAACAGGTTCGGACTTGAGAGGGACCAATAATGGAATGTAAGGGTAGATAACTTCATTAGGCTGAAGTTCATTAGCATCTACAATACTTTGATCAGTCATACCGAACATTGCAGCAATACTACTTATAGTATCCCCACTTACAACTAAATATGACAGCAAAAACTTAGCACCGTATTTCGTCTTTTGTTCAGAAGTAGGGCAAGCACACCTAAGAGGCACCAAGAAGGTCTCCCCAGCAGTCAAATTAGTAGCCGCATACGGATTCTGCGCCATCATGGCTTGACATGTAGTCAAGCCTTGGTAAGTATTATTAGCCATGCTAAAATACGTTTCGCCTGTTACTTTCAATGTGTAATTTGCATTTTTCTGATAATACCCCTGTCCGTTTTTCCCGTGTTTAACACACGAACATGCGACAGGAATTAAAATAAGACGATTATCGTCAATTTGGTCTACGTCAGAGATGTTGTTGAGCTTTGCAATGGCCGAGGGGGTGGAGTTGAGAAGATACGCGATAGTGGGAGGAGAGTTGTAAGGCGGGATTGATCTGAATGTTATGTAAGACGTACACGTTGATGAAATACCGTTACAAACGAACCCTTTGGTTACGTTGTCGTTATTTCCACAAGCGAGCTGGTCGTTGTTGAGATAGGCTTGTTGAGATTCGGATAATTGTATTTGAAGGTGTAATGTTGTGATTATAATTAGAAGTATCGTCACGGGTGCGTGTTTTGAGGTGTTTAGGATGCTTGTTTTGAGCTCCATTGTTGTGGAATGTGGAATGTGGAATTTTGAGATTTGGATTAATTAGTTAAGGTTGGTGATTGAGCATACTAATATGCCATTTTTAAATTTTTTTTTTCTTGTGTGGGTCCCGGGTTGACCCGAAAAGTCGTCATGGAGGAATAAAGAAAGGGTTGGAGAAGAGTAATGGAGGCTGGAACGCGGTATTTGGTCTACTCTTGGACTTATTAAACCACATGAGAGTTGCTGTGTTCGAATGTGCAACTGATTAGGGACCTACTTCCTTGCTGTCACTTGTCTTTAGGAAAATTATTGGACGGACACTTTTTTCCGGAAGCTTTAGACGTGCATATGTGATTATTTTATGATTAAATATATCCATAATGGTACATTCAGTTTATGATAACTTGTTTTTCAATAGTGGTTACTTTTAGCGGTAAAATAGTTATAAAATTCCGTCTTATTGCTTCAGACAAAAATGGCCCGTCTGAAACAAGACTAGCTGTTTACCTAGATCAAATAAGACCATTGTATTGTATGTAAAGGTAGAAATTGGGTTAGTCGGATCATATTGGTTTCCAATCCATATTGGCTCAACCAACCCTTTCGGGTTGAGTCGGGTCGGCTTCGGTTTTCAATGTTTTCGGGCCATCTATCCGAGAAAAAAAGGACCTACAGAATACGTATTTTCCAAATCTACAAAATACCGGGCCAAAATATTTCTGTATTTTCGACTCAAACCCGCATTTGATCACCTCTAGATACAGGTTGTATGACAATCGCGTACAAGATTCAGTTTTCAATGTTTTCGGTGTAAAACCACTTACGTTTAATAATGGATCATTTTCACCATGTATCAACTATCAACTATACGTATAACTGTACAAGTGAGTGTATTCTGTTGTATGACAATCGCGTACAAGAATTTGTTTTTCGAAATTGTATTTTTTTTGTTAGAAAAATCAAATTATACCCCCTTTTAATTTATTATATATTGTCCGTTTGTCCCATTTTGACAAGAGACCGTCATAGAATTATAAATTTCTTGAGTAGAAGCTTCAGTATGAACACAAATTCTAATTATAGACGGACATTATCTGTCTATACGTATAGACGGATACCATTTCCCCTCACAAAATACCCATTTACCATAAAATGGGAAGCACATGGGGGTGCCCCACCTTGTCCCCTCTACCCATTTTATTAGAGGTCTTTACCCGTCTGTTCGCCCCACCCGTCTATACCAAGACCTATTGCAGTATGAATATGTAGAAAATAAAATTAGTGCTTTTGTTGCCGTAATATTAACGTCTTTGACCTTGCTTTCATACCTTGTTATCAAACTTATACGTTGCGTAATCCTTTTTTATGTTTTTTTGTCTACCGGGATGAAAATGGAGTAAATAATAATCCCTCCATCCCGATTAATTGTTGTCTTTGATTTTGGCAAAAAGATCAAGGAAAATGAATGATCAAATCTACTCATTAATTTCATTATTAAAATAGAAAGGATAACAACTGTCTGAGATACTCAAATAAAATAGGAGAACAAATAACCAGAAACAGAGGGAGTATTAATTAAGGAAACACGTTGATTCCTTTTTGTCTTTTATCGCGTCGATTTTCTTTCCTCTTTTAGCAAGTTTTTCTCGAGTGGTGGTTAGATCATCATCCCACTCCTTATGCCCAAATGACCTAGATTCGATTCCTTTAAAGAATTGGTAGTAGCCGGAAGTTTTGCATGACAGTCCCTGCTCTTTTTGAAAAGAGCAGAGCTGAACTAAGAGCTAATTTGTGAAAAGATTAGCTTAATTGAGTTGAATGAAGCTGAACTGAAATGAACTGAAACAAGTTAATATAAGAAAATAGTTAAAAAACAATTATAATACTGCGTATGCCTTATATAAACGGTAAACAAAAGACCCGTACCGAGCAAGTAATCAGCCTAGCTCATATGCTCCTAAGAGTTCGACTTGACATCCCGATGTACTCTCTACACACTCAAATAAAGTTTGGCAAAATTGAGATTTCACCAAGTAATAATCATCACTAGGCCAATTCGGAACATGTGAATGGAGAACGAGCTTCTCCAAAACCTTGGCACTTCTTAGCAACCCTGTCACTAGATTCAACACATATTCGCTAAATCGATAGATACACGTATACAATTCTATACGTTTCACCCGTTGAACTAACATAAACATAGCTTCTGGATTCGGCATTATCAAGGTAAGATGTAACACAATAACCTCTAAATTCGGACAATGTATCATTTGTTTCTCAAATATTGCTTGAAATATTTCAGGGCTCAAAGATAATTCAAGACGAATCAATTCGGGTAACGTAATATGACGACAATTATTGTCGAACCTCGTTGTTGAGCCGGTAGAAAGCATAAGCGCCTTGACATTTGAAACCGAGTCCAACATTTGCATCGATAATAAGGAATTAGAAGAATAATTCAATTGTTCCAATATCGGAGTATCCATAATAATATCACGGAACAATTTCCCATCTAAATTTATTATTAATCGTTTTAAACTCTTACTTGTGATTAATAACGTCCTTTCCTGAGGATCATAAAAGGAATTGAATTAACATACAATCAAAGGTGAAATAAATTATACTTTTTACAAAATATACAATCAAAATTCAGAAAAAAAAAAACAATTAACAAATGAAATCATAATCGAAATTGAATTAACATGAATTACAGAATATTTTAAATTATTTTAAAGAAAAAAATATTTGAATTTTAAAATAGAACTAAATACTCCATCTATTTTTCTATATATGACTTTCTCACATTTCGAGACACACACTCCTTTTTTTAATATCTCTCAAATTATATGCTTAAATATAGTGATATGTATACTCATATGAAAGAGTTTTTCATAAGGAATTTAATGGTATAATTTTTTAATTTTTTTATCAAATATATTTTTGTAAATATTAAAGTCAAAGGCTTGCCTTGAAAAAGCAAAACGTCATATATTAAAAAATGGTACCAATTGTTGGTTGGCGCAGTGGTAGCATGGGGCTGCGCTTGATAGGGAGGTCGACGGATCGATCTCCCACAACTGCGATTGGGAAGGGTTTAAATACCGTAATCCTTGGACACGCTCAGAAATCCGGATTAGTCGGCCCAATGTGGTTCGGATTACCGGATGGTTTAGACTAAAAAAAATGGTGGGAGTATTTCCTAAAATTGTTAACAATTCTTTTAAAAAATATACCGTATATAATTTTTTTTGACAAAAAAAAATGAATGAATAATCTAAAAAATATATGTGTCTGGTTTTAATTGTCTAAACTTTTCTTAGATAACAAAGAATTGTTTTAATAAAAAAAATGTTTTAATACCTTCCTTTCCTGAGAATGGCAAATCGACAAGAACAAGTCTTCAAGTGACGGGCAACAACTTAATAACCTTTCCAAATATTTATAATCGAATTCATCGATACATACATCATCCGACCTATGGATACTTAGTTTCTTGAGGTTCGGAAGAGTAATCGAATTAGGAAGTCTCCAACGAATGCCGTCGGAATGACGATCCAATTCAAGCGTTACGAGGGAATGCATACGAAAAACGCTTGGTGGGCACATCAATTGATGATCAGATTGACCGTAACCTGCAGAGCAAGAAAGCTTCATATGTTGGACGTTACAAGAACGTAGTTGACGAGCCCATGTATCGATGATTAGCCAACAACGAGGTTCGTCGTAGTGGTTAGCTTGAATATTAAGACAAAATGTGTCGATAATGGGTGGAGCGAATAAGGTGAAGAGGTTATCAAGGGTTATCCAATATTGGTAAATATTGTAAGTAGGTTTGTTATATTGTCTGTAAGATTGTTTGATGATGAAACTAGTAGTGGAAATTGTAATGACCGTGTCGCGAAGAAGGTTAAGGCGGGAGATAATGTTGTTGACGATGTCGTCCGGAAGGGAGCTCCATCTATGTTTTTGCTCCATTGTTGAATGTCTTTGTCAGGAAAGCTAGGGTTTAATGGTTTATGGTATGCTAGAGTTTATAACAATCCTAAGAACTTTTGTATGTTTATACTTGATTGGACGAATGAGAAGATCAAGATATTATTATCGTCTGGGCTAGGGCTCTGTTATGGGCCTAGCCCAGAAAATAATTGCTAGGACGTAGCTAACACGCCGATAATAAACTACGTAAGTGTAAAGATGGTAATGGATCGGGTTTTGCAAGATCCAAACTCGATCCACTAACTTAGTGGATCACCGATTCATATCTAAAATTTTAAATTCATGCCGAACCCATTATACTTTTTCAGAATTCATACCCGATCCACCATACAATCAAAAACCCAATCCAAAACTTGATTTGACTACATAAAAAATTTATTTTATATGACAAAATTGAAATTTCAAGAACAATATAGCCTAAATTTCCAAAAATATTTGATAGGATTGGATTTGGGTACGAATGGATCGGGTTTGAATTTGGTTCGGGTTTTTCAATTGTGGATTTGGATATGGATTTTTAAATAGTGGATCGGGTATAGGTTATTAAGAGTTGGGTTTGGATCATATGTTTTCCTTCGAGTCGGTTCGGTTTCGGTCCGGTTTAGGCCATAATTGTCATCCCTACGTAAGCGTGTGTTGCTTTCTTTGCGTTCTGTTTATCTTTATCGCTTCTTTTTATAACAGCTAAGGCGCCACCGGGTGGTACTGAGAGTATCACCTTAATTAAAAGAAAATAAGGAAAATACAAATGCTTAGAAGTTACATTTTTATATTTGAATAATAAGGAAAACCAATCAAGCATCTTCTTAACTACAAATATTCTTGTTTAAAACGGTGGTATCCGTCTTACCGTCTTAACTAATGTTTATACACAAGTATCAGTAATCCTACTAACAACAATCAGAACCGTTATTCTTATAGTACTTAGCTTATGAATTTTCTCAACTTAGAGATCACATTTTTTATATTTCATACGTCATTCCAACCTTCAGCAATCTCTTTCGAGGAATATCAAGAGCCTTATCAGTTTGTCTCAAATTTCTCTTGATAAAATTATACGCCAAATCGATCACAATCTTCTTTCCGACTCCGGCTCCTTTGCCGGAGATAATCTCACTTTCTCCCATCATATGTACAATCCCATCACAAGAAGCTTTCTCGACTACTTCCATTTCTTTTTCCATCTCTTCTTCGTTTTCCTTCGTTATTTCCTCCTCATTCTTCGTCTCCTCGACTATCTCTACAATGTCGCCTTGGTTATTCTTAACATGATGAAACCAAAAATCTTCCCTCATGAATTCCTTAAGCTTTTCGACTAGGAGCCTTTCAAAGGGCTCAACCTCGTTTCGACCATCAGTATATCCATACCGTACTACACAACGGAAAACATAAAGTTCCCTCGGATTCACCCTACGAAACAGAAACCGCTCCTCAGGTGGAACAGTACTAATCGGAAGTGATTTAATAGACACGAACACAACCACCGATTGCAATGCTGGTACATTCCCAAGATAATGCTCGAAAATAGGTGGAATCCCATGAACGAGTTCAGAATAAAAGATCGCCATACCAGGAATTCGACAGAAATTGCTGTGACTCGTTATTTCCCTTAGAGTTTCGGGTGAGACTTTGTTCTCGACTTCATAATAGTACTTCTTCCGGTACACGTAGTTCCAAATGTACATTACGGATAGTAGAAGGCACGCGAAGGCTATTGGAAAATATCCGCCATGTGGGAATTTGTAGAGCACTGATGTCAAGTAAATGAATTCCACAGACATTATACAACAGATGTATATTATCACCAATGCTATGTTCTTTTTCCATATTACTAGCATCACCAGGATCATGAACGACGATGTGATCGTCTCAGCGAATACCACGGCAATTCCTGCATTTTGTCGGTAATTCAGTCAGACACATACGTAATGTATGAAATGAATTATATAGATGTCAGCTATCTTAATTGGTAAATTCATTATGACGGGTTTCATGATAGTAGGGTAAAATCGCGGATATTTCAGGCCTGAAGTATTGGTCCGAATCTAAGTAACTAATAGAAATAAATATAATAATCGAGATAGTTCATCCATCATGACCCACAGCTAGACCTGGCAAAATCAACCCGACCGATAAGACTGACCCGAGACCCGAAGTGAGCCGAACTACATCACCCAAATGTGACCTGCAAACCCGAATTGACCCGACCCGACCCGAACATGACCCATAACTGACCCGACCCGATAATGACCCGATCCGAAACCACCAAACCCGAAAATGACCCGACAAAATATAACTATAATTGAACCGAAAAGATTTGAAATGGCTATTTCTCTATTATACATTGACCCAAAATTGATCCGACCCGAAACAACCCGACTCGCTTGACCGGAAACAGACTGACCAACAAACCCGAATCCCAAAATGACCCGACCCGAATTAACCCGAAATCAATGGGAGACTCGAATTGGCCCGGCCCGAACCCGACCCGTTGACCCCCTTTTTGCCAAGTCTACCCACAGGCAGGTCCTAGGATCGGAACCTGGCTCTGATACCATGATAGATGAACCATCTCGACCAAAACTTCAAAGTGATGGTTGAGACGCAACTATTATATTTATTGCTATTAGTAACCTCTATTTTCCGTTCCAATAACAGCAACTAGTTAGCTACCCATGACCAGAATTCGAAACCAGTTGCATTAAAATTGCAGTCGGGTTTTTTATGCCAGAAAAAAACATGTAGAAAAGATAATGCTTGTAAAGCGGAATGAAGGAGCTAACCATATGCATTTCCTATCTTCTCTGTAGTTCTAAAAGCCAGAGTGACGAGAACACTAGCAATCATGATGACGTAATTCACTTCCGGGATATAAACCTGGCCTTCAAAAGTGTCTGAAGTGTGGACGATACTGACCCGAGGGAAACATCCTAGTGCCAGGGACTGTTGAATAATGGAGAAAGTACCAGAAATCATAGCTTGGCTTGCTATAATCGCTGCAAGAACCGCTATCACAAACATCGGCCAGTACAATGGACCTGCATAAAGAATTGAAGAGTCGATTTAGTTTGGCGTAAATCAGAAAAAATGCATTTTAGAACAGATAGAAAACAGGACAACAACATGTATCTAGTATTAACCTGGTATAGCCTTGTAAAAAGTATTGGTGACGTCATCTTGGTGCAAGCGGAGGAAAGACGCTTGGCCGGAGTAAGTTAGCATAAGCGTAGGGTATACGACTGCAGACATACTTATTTGGATAGACCTTACAGAAAAGTGTCCAACATCAGCAAATAATGCTTCAGTCCCTGCAGCATTCATTTAATTGTCACTTATAAACTCAACGAACAGTCGAACATGATTAAGCGCCTTGATAACGGTTAGAAGGATAACCTGTGATACAAAGGACAACGCCGCCAAGGGAGATCCAAGCTTCTTTTCCATTCCTTCTGAAGTACTCAATGATATGCCATGGATTAAGCGCCTTGATAACGGTAGGATCATATTTAATGAAATTGTAGATACCAATTCCAGCATTCATTACGAACCAAACACTCACAATTGGCGCGAAACTGTATCCCACTTTGTCTGTCCCAAATCTTTGGACCGAAAACAGCAATATCAAAATTGCAACCGATATCCACACCACCCTTCCTTTAAAATTTAAACCAGATCACAACTAAAGTCAGAATACCAATCACCACAATAATTTCAAAAACAATACTTTCGACCTAGACCTGTACTCGGGCCGGGCTAGAACCGGGCCAGGCTGGCTAGGGGGCTGGCCGGGCTCTCCTGGTCAGACTCGGGCCAAGCCATGGGAGGAGCGGGCTTGGCCGGGCCGGAATATGGTTGACCCGGACCATGGCCCAGGGCGGGCCAGGCTGGCGAACCTTACCAATTTATTTACGAGTATTTATTTTTAATTTTTGCTAAAATGGCAGGTCAAGGGTGGGCCGGGCCGGGCCGGGTAAGCCCGTGCTGATGGCCAGCTCTACTTTCGACTATACACGTTAGAATTTCGAGAACAGTAAATATTTACCTTCTGTAAAGGTAGATGCTGAAGCTTCTTTTAACCCACTCACAGCGGATAAAACTGCGAAACAGATTGAAATCAGAAAACTATACTAACCAGTAACGAAGGAGCTCCATAAGTTATATTTTTAAGGTTTGATATAAATGAAACGAGAAAACGAACCTGAAATGGAGGGGGTGAGAACACCATCACCGATAACCAAGGATGTAGAAAGCATGGTAACGATCAAAAGAACGTATTTGGCAAGAATGCTGTTTTCTAACAAGTTTTTGAGCTTCAATGACAATCCTAAATGATGGCTTGGCAACTGCAACTGGTAATTAGAGACTTGTTGATCTTCAACTTGTGTACTTGGAAGTAATCCTACCTTTGCATTTCTACATAGTAGAGAATACAACGCAAATGTTCCTCCTATTTTAACAAAGATTGTTTATTGTTAGTACAAAAATGAGAACGTTTTTCACATGTTACTCGTACATGTTAGAATTGACATTACACAAATTCTTAAACATGAGACGGACCAAATAGATAGATGAGACAGACCAAATAAATAAATGAGAAAAAGTATTATGTCGAGGAAATTGCAATAAATATGTCACATCTATCTATATTGATTAGTACTTGCGCCATTTTAAGCCCTAAGAAGGATATTGTCGATTTAAGGTAGATCAACTGTTTTAGTGTTATATTAAAGCATGTCACATACTCACATGTAGAGTTGGTCAACAACACGGCCTGACTCGGCCCGACCTGCCCTTGGCCCGTTATTTTAGGCATTTTGGCCCGGCTCGACCAGCCCATCAGCAGGCCCACCCTTGGCCCGGGCCCTAAATTTCCAGCCCGCCCCGCCATTTTAGCAAAAAAGTTAAAAAATTGGTAAGACCCGCTAGCGCGGCCCGCCCAAACCCGCTTAAAATTGTACGCGGGCTTGGTCCGGGTTATATCTCCCACAGCCCGGCCTGACCTAACCCCTCACTCACGGGCCTGATCAGAAGAGCCCGGCCCGCCTAGCCCGAAAACACCTCTACTCACATGTTTGTAATATTCTGCTTTTGTCGCATCCATCGACTTGACCTATTTTATTATTGAAGATAGGACATCCGTCTTAAGACAAGAATTTATTTTAAAAATTACAATTAAAAGTTGAAGTAACACGTGTCATTTATAAGGCCGTTTTAGTTGACGAATTGTGATAAACGAGGGAAAGTAAACGATGTTTGTTTCAGACAAAAGTATGATGCACAAAATTGACGTCTTTCAACTTAAAGCTGGCCCACAATGCCGATAGTAAAATGTTAGATATAGTTAAGATCAGTCTAGTAGTACCCAAAATCAATCACCCCATCTTGGTATATTCTTTGAATCATTTGACTAATTAAAATTGGACAAGGTTTACTAATCATCAAAAGCATATTAAAAATAATCAAATAAACTCTTCCTAGTGACCTAAGTGTCACCTACCACTTAACAACAAAACTAGAGCTTCTTACTAATCACACTTGTCATTTCCTCATTATTCGTAAAATTGTACTTGCTCTGTCTCAATTATTTATTTAACTTTGATTAAAATACTTCTCATAAATAATATAACGGTAATGATAAATACAACTTTAAAATGGAATTAAATTAGGAATTTATGACACAATTACGCGTAAATTGATGTCATTAATGCTTGATTTAAGGTTTTTATTCCTTTTTTGGCACCTTAATCATTTTCCATAATATAAAAGATAAATATATAAGGCTATTAATATAAACCGAGACACAAAAGAACGAGGAAGTAATTAATGAAGTTTTAAAATAGTTATTGTTAGCAGCAAAAAGGGGTTAGTTGTGCCTACTCGCCCTAAAGCATACTCCGTATTACATATGTTTTAATCATTTATTTGTCTTTTTATTATTTATGAATGGTATTTTAATTAAGGGTAAATAAATGATTAGAACAAAAGAAGTACTAAAAATTAATTAAAGAACATATACATATAGAATAAATATAGTGAATTAGTGATAAGAATATAATGAAAAGTCATGAAAAAAGTAAATAAGCAAGAAGATGGAAATGACGAACGTACCCTTTCCATTATCGTTGGCCCTTAGGACAATGAAGACGTACTTAATCAAGGGTAGTAAAGTAATTGTGTAGTAGATGAGGGAAAGAACACCCAAGATATCGTTTGTGTCTTTAATCCCATTTGGGAAGGTGCTTCCAAACACGTACAACGGCGACGTTCCGATATCTCCGTATATTACACCGAGGCTTTGGAATGCAAGAGACAATACTACTGCCCAACTCATTTCCTATAATATTCACCCATGAATTTCCAATAAACAACAAATTTATCTTATAAGAAGGCGAAATTCAAAGAAAAATTAGTTAATCTTGTATAAGAACATACATTGTATGTTTATGATCTACAAAAGAATTATTACGAAATACAATTACACTACAAAATGCACAAATACTTATTTCAGACAGGCATATCTCATCGTAGTAATATGATTCTAATTTAACATTATTATGCTTAATGGAAACGGTAATTGTTATGCGAATGTTGCCATAAGCATTAAAATGAATAAAATAGTAAGGTGTATAAATTAATAATCAACATGCAGATTTATTATGTATTCCATATATCAATGAAACATTAATTTTCATATATATAAGACGGTTTTATAAAAATTTACTGTAAAATCATTAATTTTGTGGTCCCTTAACCAACTTGATCATTTCACTAATAATAATGTTAGTTTTAGAAGAAGAAACTAAACACTACTTGCACCTAGAGTCCTAGATTTAGGACGACCCAAAAAAAAGTCTTAAGATTCCTTAGAATCCTACGAAGAAACCAAAATAACACGAGTAAAAAAGGCGGACAAAAGTCTAATAAAACGCTAAGTCTTTATTTCATACGGGTTATTTTGTGTCTGAAATAATTAGACGCATAATTTTGTAATTATTTTATAGGCAAATATAACTATAATGGTCCATCTAATATTATGATTTATTGGTAACTTTTTTTTTTTTTCCATTTGGTTGATCATAATGGTCTCAAAACTCCGTCTAAATAATTAGACGAAAATGACTCCTCTTAGGTGAGACCAACTTCTAATAATATCATGCAGAAACTGACAAAACAAGAAAAAGGCATAGTAATTATGGGGTAAAATGATGTTTACATTGAGATGGTTTTTTTTTATATAAAAAGAGAATTTATGTAAAATGTATCACTAATTAATGATTTTTTTTGTAAAAATGAACTATCACGATGTGAGATCGTAAAAATGAATGGTATAGTGATATTATATAGCGATTGCATCTCATAAAAACATTAATGGTGTACTTTCTGAAAGAAACATATAAATGTTACTTCCTCGGCCTCAGTTATATATTTATCTTTTATTATAATAATCTCACAAAAAAATAAAATAAATAAATAAATAATTAGACAAAGGGAGTAACAAGGTCGACGATCAAAACATAACATATATACTCATAACTCATATACAATCGTATCTACGATGTCACTAACAAAGGTACGTAGTCTTAACTCGTAAAAGATGCATGGTGACATGATATATCGAGTGTATAATTAACGAACATATCCGAAAATTTATATCTCTACATACAAAAAAAAAAAAAAAAAAAAACTATTGTGGACGTAGAAAAGTACCTTGGAGGCATGAGCATGATGACCTTTAACACTAGAAGATTCAAGATCAAGGGAGTCATAACGACGTAGTTTCGTCTTCCCTTTAATTTCGATATATTCTTCTTCTTCATTTTTATTATTTTTGCTTGTATTTTCTCCTATCGATGTCATTTTTTTTTCTGTTCAAAGAAAGTGATCAAGATTCATGGGAGCTAGGAAGGTGATGAGGGTATTTAAAAGGGTTTTTAATTTCCATGAAGTAGGGGCCCACCAATTTTAAGTTTCTTGATTTTTTTGTTTTATTTTGTTGAGAAATAATTAATTAGTGAATTACAAAGAGGGTTTCCCAATTAAGAAAATCCAGGAAGAAATTAATTGAAGTTAAATGTATTTCTGGAATGAAATGAGTTGTCTTAAACTTACTTTGTTCTCTGTTTACATTCTTAATATGAACACATAATTAATAAGCATTTTAATTGATTCTTTTAACAATAGTAAAAAAAAAAAATTCACATGTATGTTGAATTACCCGTCTCATTTTCAATCAGATCGTCATAAAACTTATACTATGATATTATAATTTTTATTGTCGACTTTGTGTCGTGTTAATAATACTACCAAATGAATTTTTATTCTCAAGTTTTGACGCAACTAACCTGATTGTCAACTCTAAATTTCAACGTATAATTTTTAGTATCACAATATGTAAAGTTGCAATGATTTTAGTTAAAATATGGAATTTTTTCGAAATATTAATTAATTGAATACTCGAATATGTTAAATTAATGTTCAATTGTCGAATTCGATGAGTATTGTAATCGAATTCGAAGTATTTTTATTTGTTGTGAACCCTAAAGTGTCCCGTCATCGTCATCTTTCACAAAGCTTCCATACATTAAAATGGCTAATTCTCATTTTGTATTTATATGTGAGTACATTTAATATAACACGTGCTGGTTTAATAGTAGTGTATTTTTGTCTTTGTGTCATCCCAAATCCAGCAATGTTGTTCTACTTTTCTTACTTACCACAATAATGTACAATCAAGTTTCTACTTACAAGTTACAACTAGCTTCAAACACTAATAATAATAGCAACAATTAATACGGAGTATTATTTTAATTTGGAATAATAGTAATTTTTTTTCTACAGGAATAAATCATAAATAGTCTGTAAAAATTGACTTGGTTAATTAAAAATATGAGTAATTCATGGGTACCGGATTAACAGTAAAATTTTTTCTGCAAGTACGTAGCTCACCATTATTAAGGTATCAATCAATCAATCAATACTATATATTAAATCCAGAAACCAAGGGAGTTCAATGTAATTAAAGAAAGTTATACAAATTAATCATATTATATAGTTTTAAATCACTAGCACCGTGTGATGGACCCGATTAAGGGACCTCAATGCAAATATTATACATTTTGGGTTAAAATTGAATTATATAAAAGCTTGGTAATTTTTCTAAATATTTGTAAGAGACTAAAACATGTTCAATTTCCTTAAAATAAAATAATTAATTAAGATGGTCAATTTCCTTAAAATAAAATAATTAATTAAGATGGTCAATTTCAAGGAGACTAAAACAAAGAAGATGCTTGGTAATTTTCCTAAATATTTATAGAAGATGGTAAATTTCCTTAAAATAAAATAATTAATTAATATAAACATGCACACTTATGGTATTAATTATTATCATCATAAAATTATATATTAAATTTCAAATCTATGCAATTTTATTAAACTTTATAATTTATTAGATGTATAGAGATATTAATTATTTAACATACAAAAATATAATATAAGTAGATTATAAATAATTCAAGTTAGATTCCATAATATATAATATTGCATAATTCTTTCGATTTGATTTAATGCATATATGTAATATATTTATATAAATATATAATTCTCTTAAAATTTCACGACTAAGTAGTAAAAGTAATTTCGTCAGTAAAGAAAAGAATTGTTGATACATTGGATATAGTTATATGATAGTAATCGCTCACTTGAATAGTAAAAGTAACAATATTATCACCGAGATTAGTGTAAGTGGTAGAAACAACAATGTGAGTAGTGAAATAATCAATATTAATGCGGCAATAGTGAAAGTAACAATAATTACGGCGAGAGTAGTGAAATTATCAATATTAATGCGACAGTAGTGACAGTAATAATAATTACGGCGGGAGTAGTGAAAGTAACAATGATTACGGGCAAGCAGTGAAATGTTATTACTATTGTTTCACTAATAAGAGTTATTAATAGCGGGAGTAGTGAATTTGTCTCAAAATTTATTTCATCGTAATTTTAGGATATGTCATAGAAAAATATATTAATGATAAATTTATGGGTTATGCAACTTTAGTAATTTTATTTAATGAAAAAAAAAATTAATAGTAAGTACAGGTAGCCTGAGCGAAGCCGACACTAATACTAGTGTAACTTAAAAGTGAGGTTGCTAGAATTACCTATACGATAAATCAGGCTACAATAAATTGTAACTTAACCATTAGAAATGCTCATTACTATAAACCAAAATTTAATAACCAAATCACGTCATGATACACCCATTAAGTTAAGTGTCTAGAGTTAATTAATACTCAATTAAAATAATTGAGGAAGTCAAATGAAGATGATGAGTACTTGAGTAATGATAATATGTGAGATGCCAAAATGCCATATTTGTGGAATCGTGGAGGCATCTAATTGTACGTCGACCAATTTGACTCACATGCAAAAATATTTTAAAAAATAAGGGTTGCTTGTCTGCTTCTGCTACTAACTGGACCGCTAATAATACTCCTTAGAACACCCACAATAATCCTCTTAATCCTCTCTCTTCTAAAAGGACATCCTCAATATTGTGGGAAACATATTAAATGTCCTCTTCTATAGAGAAACATGGATACTTCCTCTAGTTTCCTCTAGTTTTAGAGAAAAGAAGACATAGGCCCTTGTACCCACAAATTAATATTTAATTGTATAACTTTTAATTTATTTTTTTTATATATAAAAGATGGAATAAAAAAAGCAATATATGAAAATGAATGTTGTGTACAGTGGTTGTTAGAAAAAAAAAATGAATGTTGAGCAATGAGCATAGCTTGATTACGTACAAATTACAAAGCAATAATATTGAATGTATACATGCATGCTGTGTATACATACAATACAAAATTAAAACAATATACAGTAATTTGACTAATGCGGGTTGTATATATGTACAAAAGTAATATGAACATTAACATAAACTATGTTTCAAGGCTTGACCATAGATTAATATGTATCGGAATTTAATGTTCAATTTTATGTATTTTTATTTGATGTATTTTGTTTTATGAATTATATGGTATTAATTTTAATTTAGCAATTAGCAACACTATCTTTTTTTTTATATAGTTTATTAATTTATAAATTATTAAACTAAAATAAGTGACACATAATATTAAATATTAAATAAGTAAAATAAGAAAATTAATGTAAGAGGATCACATGAGGATCCTCTTTATTGTCGGAGTAAAATAGATGTAGAGGAATGAATATGAGGTAAATAGTGGAAAATGAGGTGGATGAAAGAGAGAGTGAGGTGCCAAAAAGATAGAAAGAGACAAAAAAAAGGATGAAATCATCCTCTCTATTGTGGATGCTCTTAACAACCTTAGTAAAAAACTGAGGTCACTCCTATAAGCCATGCTACTTTACCTATTTAATTCACGTCATCGATCCTTATTTAAGATGATAATATCCGTCTTATATTTACAACAATTTATCCTATATATACAAGTCCACTATACATTAATCTTAATCTTTAGGTTAAAATCTTTAAGTAGTGAAAACGAAATTATGATCAAATCTAAAATACCTAAATTAGAATACAAATAAATATCAGGGGCATTAAACTAAATTTTTGTTAAACCTTAGACACCCTGGCCAAATAATTTCCAAATTAATATTCAATTTTACCAGTTATATGTAAAGTAAATACAATCCTCATTTAAAATCGTTGTAAATTTAAGCCATAACTCAACTCATACTCTATACCACGAGTTTTAATTTTTAAAAGTGTGTGACACTTGACATGCACGGGTAGAAGGGTGGCTTGACTTGTATATATAAATGCATTATTATTCCCAAATTCTCATTGAAGACATGACATATCCGTCACAAGCTGAAGACGGATATTATTTTATCTCATAATGTACCCACTTTTTCTCTCTCTGCAACACTATTCATGTGGTTCCCTTTCTCCACTAACCCATTTTGTTACCATTTTATCTCACAAAATATCCGTCACAAATGATAACCCGTCACAAGCGTGACCTTGATTATTATTTCATGCTTGAGAATTGAGATGTTAATAGTCTAGAACTCAACAAAGGCGGCTTTCTTTTTCCAAATAGTGAAACACCATCTCGTATTTGTTTTCTTTGTGTCAACCTCATTATTATATAGGGCACCATGATTAGGGAATGTCAGTTGCTTTTAATTAATTAATTAATTAGTTTAGATCCCGCGTAATGAATACACAGTATTTATAGACTTACTAATATAGACCCCGTGCAATAGATGCACGGTATTTATAGAGTTTTACTTTCTAGTGTATTATTTTAGAATTTAAATCGACAATTCACTTATTTTTCATGTTTCTGCTTAATGTATTTTGATTGGATAAATAAATAAAAATTTAGATCGTAAGAAGTAATAAAATGGGTATTTTTTTTTGGTTTTTACCGGGAAATTAATGATGTTAACTTACAAATATTTACTTTAGCTGCAAATTTTTATCATAAAAATTCAATGAATTTTTAACAAATATTTACTAATACCATATTTTTTAGCCGCAATTTCTTATCATAAAAAGTCAATAATTTTATGATTAAGTTCTTTAAAAAAAGAATTTTTTTATCCTAAAAAATCGGAGATAAATTTGTGCAGAATGTGAAATATTAAATGATATAAATATTTAAATACAAAAGATTATGTCCATTTATAACTTATCATGTCCACACCTATAATATATGTTAAAAATATCACGCAATATTTTAGGAAATATCCTTTAGGCGGGAAAAGTGGTCGCATATTCATTTAGTAAATAGGGGGATTAATTAATTAATTAATTACGTCATAATATTATTTAAACAGAAGCGATTATAATTATATTGCTTGTTATGCCGCTGAATTTTCTCAATCAATAGGCAATGCTTGAACGATTAGATATACAATCGTACCAGATCAATGGTAACACTTACCTAATACGGCTGTACCACACCAATGGTAACATTTCTTATTTGGCCCACAACATTACCAAATTATCCTTATAACCATTTGATATTTACATAAAATGTCACTACATATCCCACCTACCAACTCACAATTAAACACACAATTACATACCCCACCTATTTTCTTCCCTCTTTACCCCCTTTTTTTACCCTCTTTTCTTAAAAATCTCATTTTTTACCACGTTACCATTTGTATGGTACGGAGGAGGTAAAATACGTGCAAACTCCCAGGGTTCACGTGAACTTGGACTAGTAAACAAGAGTCAAGTGCACGGACAGGGAAAGTAAAATTGGATTTTCTTTGATGTTACATCAACATGTGACTCAATTTGCATGTGAGAAAAAATAACAAATGAATAGAGTAAGTCTCTTTTAGAGCATCCGTAAAGGTAGGGAGGTGCCTCTCCATATGTCCTCTCTCTTCTTATATGGGGCTCCTTATTGTTGCACAAAGCTCCCCAACATTTGGGGTTCCACTGTTTTTAGAGGAGCTCCCCAAAAAAAAGTAAGGCAATTTGTTATTTTTTGTTCCCAAATTTTTGTGTGTGAATTGGGGAACCCCATTGTTGCATAAATGTAATTATGAAATGGGAGGGTAAATGGAAAAGTTAGTGGAAAATGAGGTGGACAAATAAGAAAAGGAAAGAGAAGATATGGGAGCCTCACCTTTGCGGATGCTCTTAAGACGAGTTATTTTCGCCTAAAATAATAAGACGAGATGTGGCCGCTTTTTTAGAAAAAAAATAATAATAAAAAAAAAGCACCATAAAACTGGACGGTTTGGACCATTGTCACACATTTGACTATAAAATAATCACAAAACCGTGCAAAATATCATAGCATCAAGTAGTGCAAGTGTGCAACTGAAGTTTCAGAGATGGATAGGCACTTTTAATTTGGACTTCTAGGTTGAACAGTTTTTGGAAGCAAAAAAATAAAAAACTCTTTATGTTTTGTATAGACTACACGGGTCAAACCGTCTCATACAATTGCTCTAGGTTTTGGACTTCTAGGATGCATTATACAACAGTCTTATAGTATAATTTGTGAAAAAAATATTTATTATGTTTTTTGACATTCAATCGATAATTATATATTGTGAAATATTTATAGTGAATGTCAAAATATTATTATGAATTTGTTTTAGTGAAAGTCAACAGTATTTGACCACTAAATTCTTTCGGAGATGATAAAAATAGGATAGAGGGAGTCCTTTTTTTCATAGGATAATATACTTCTAATCGAGTTGAGTAACATGCATTTTCACCATTTGACAGGAATCGAACTGTTGAACAGTATCCAGCTTGCATTGATAATTTGATATGGCATGGCCAAAACCACTGAAACATGTTACACATTACACATTTACAAAATTTGCACCATTGAATACGGCAAAACTTGGTGCATATAGCCATTGAAGAACATAAGTTATATGAAACTCATGATCAACTTTTTCTAACCTCGGCGGGTTGCAAGCTGAAATCTTGGCATTTTGGTAGGTCTTTTATAATTAGACCTTTCAAAATCTCCGATGAACCAACATGGCTTACTTGGATTTCACGGCTTGAATGGTTTTGGAAAAAATTGGATTCTCGATTATTTGTTTTGCTGAAGGTCTTTGAGCCGGATCAGGATCCACCATCGCCTGTTATATGTCAATATATGAGAAAACCAAGGTATAAGAACTGGACAGTGAACGCACATTGTGGCTTAGTTGTCACGATTTTGGATCAGGATCCACTATTTGCGCCATTTGTGGCACAATGACCGATAGTGAGATTAAGTCTGAACATGAGATATTCCGTATAAGATGATGAATAAAACACAGCAGAAGGCAAACCTATTGAAAGACTGATCAACTATCTCGCTTAGAAACACTATTTTTCTTCGCATACACTTGACAGACACTTGAAAGGGAGCCTTGGCGCACCGGTTAAGGTGTTGTTTTGTGACCGTGAGGTCACGGGTTCAAGTCCTTGGAGCGGCCTCTTGCCAAAAATGGCAAGGGAAGACTTGCCCCTGTTACACCCTTGTGGTGGGACCCTTACCCCGGACCCACGCCTAGCGGGGACGCCATCGTGCACCGGGCTGCCCTTAACACTCGACAGACACTTGACAGTCCAAATCAGTTCAGCAACACGAAATTTCTTAGAATTAGCCGAGTGTGACAGTTAGTCATGTAATCGTGTGGGAACGTAGAGCAACATTCTTGTTTAGTTAGTTAAATTGAACTGAACTATAATTACCTTGAGTAAATTCTGCAATTGAAGTGAATTGGTAGGAAGCAATGGCAGTTTCCCCTCCTTTAGAAGCTGATGACCAGTATCAGGCAACGACGACCCTAGCAAAAGCTCATAAATAGAGACTCCGAGTGAAAAGATATCGACTTTATCAAGATGATCATACTTCTCATTCAGAATTTCTTGGGGCATATAGCGTGCATCGCCCTCTTCAATGGGCAAACTTTTATCAAGCAGTGTAGCACAGCCGAAATCACCAAGCTTAAAGATGCCACTCTTGACATAAATATTGTCTGGCTTCAGATCGAGATGAGCAATACCTTTCTCATGTATAAATTTCAGTGCTCTGGCTATCTGTATCAAAGAACACAATAACTTATAGTATGAGATGGTTCTACATGTGATGTGATGCCAACTCATTGACCATACAAATTAAATGCATATTACGTATTCGGGTTGGTCTAAGAATTAAGACCTTTGTATGAGAGTCTGCGACTATCTCGAACATTTTAAAGCTTGCAACATCATTTTACTTATCACGTTCACACAAAAGAACAATTCTGAGCAAGTGTCTAACTGAAGACAAATATATACCTGGTATAGAGCTTCCAAAACTTTTTCCTCATTCTGCAAGCAACACGAATTATGAATAGACAGGCTATAGTCACAGAGCTCCATCTGTATGTACAATTTCTCATTTTCAAACCAAGATGTGTGGTATGCTACTAGATTTTCATGGAAACCTGCAATTACCAAATCAAATTATTCAAAAATCTTACTGAGGTGGCGATAATTGAGTAACTAGACTTGGCAAACGGGTTGTTCAAGTTGGCCGTGCCATTTCAAGCACTTTGTTATAGGGTCAATTTTAGTACAGATCATTTTCGAGTAGGTGGTAATTGGCCAGGCCCAATTCGGACATTTTCAATACAAGTTTTCTCGGACTGCGTTGATTTAGGTTTGGATGTACTTTGGGGTGTTCTTTCCAAGTCCAGTCGGTGTTTGGGTCATTTGAATCTTGGTCAGTTCTACCGCGTCTACTACTAACTACATTTTACAACATATCAGACTTTTTCACATACCTAGAGCAGCTAATGCTTGAACTTCCATCAAAGCTTTCCTCCTGCAGTTATCATTTCAAGATAAGTTAGTTAGACAATAAGAGAGCTGTCAAGTCGTGGACTGCAACGAGCAAACAAGTTACCTTTCTGTGTCTTGGTACAATTGCCTGATGCTATGTTTTACAGCATACATACAACCATCAATTCTCTTCAGCACTTTAAATACACGGCTGAAGTTCCCATTTCCAATTTGCTAAGAAGAAGGAAATCAAGTATTAAGTATGTTGATTTTTAAACGTAAAATTTATAAGCTGTGTGGAACTGCAAGTACCTCAATTTCTTGAAAGTCTGCTCGATATCGTGACATGCTGTCAGCACCAGCAGAAACTGAGAAAAAACCTGAGTGCCAGAAAAGCAAAGTGGATATGACATCACTTCTAGAAAAACAGAAATTTTAGATGGTACAAATATCATCATTATCATCACCCGTTTGTCTCCAAAGAGACTCTACACCTAGAAGAGTAGAAGGGTTGGGGAAGAAGCGCAAACTGAAAATGCCATTAACTCATTATGCAAAACACTATTAGAGAAGGAAGCAAACAATGGCTCAGAAGTAGCTACCTGGGCACTTAGTTCTCCAACTATCAAACGGATCCACATCCGTTTCTGAGGCATCATCTATATACGGGTTCCTTATACAAGGTGGTGGCATGACACGACAACGTAAAGCAACTGCTGACGGAGGAACATAACTTCGTCCTTTTCCCAGTGTAGTTGATAGGCTTGTTTTTTCCGTCTTTATTTCATCAGTGTAAGAAGAATCTTTTGAGAGTTCCTCAGTCTTCTGACTATCAGACAGGGAATCTGGGGATTTCACAGGGACGATATCTGGAAAATCATAAAAATTCAGCGAGGTAGAAGACCAAAAAGCGCAATAGAACAGCTGCTCTAGTTATACTGAAAACACGCAGCTATGTACATGCTCCAATTCAATAGTGATACATTTCAAAGAGTTGTATTAGCCTATTAGAGAACATATTGGTAGGTTTCACTAAATATTAACAGAAGTTACCAACACAACATTCATTCTCGTACTTTTTACCCCACCTTTTACGGGATCCCTATAGCCACTAGGGTAATGTTGTTGTTTTCCGTAGTGAAATAACACTCATGTCCTTGAGAGTTCAGAGCCCTACATAATAAGCAATCTATGGTGCTAATGCTAATATAGTTTCCACTGCTGTATGTGAAGTGGAAAGACGTCAAGGATCCTCATGGGCATACACAAGAATCAACGTCATTTGGGTACATCTCAACCTTCATATGTCATAGCTAACTGGTTAACTACTCATTTTAACACATCAAATCAGGTACATGGACCGAATTAGTAGCAAACTTCATGACTTCAATGCAGATTTTTAAACAAAGTTAAAGTTGTCCTGGTGTAAGCAAAGAAAGAAGTATAATCCTAAGGCTCTAAAGTCTGAGCTTCTAAGTAGGCAACTACCTTGTTTATGTATTTTACGCCAGGTAGTCTTCAACTTCTCCGGTGAAGGTGGACAAGCGTTAATTTCCTGCTGTAGAAGCAAAGACATCTATAAAACCAATAAACAACAACAAGAACAAAATCTGGATTAATATACCAAGAGAATCTAATCATCATCACTACCTTGTTCCCATCCAAATTGCTGAAAAGATTTTGACATTCGGGCGTAATGTAATCAGGTGTGCTGCAATACATTTCCACAGACAGGGTCAATATTCAGCAAACCAGACATTTATAAAACCAAACTTTGTTACAGATTAATAAAGGAATGCATCAAGACTCAACAGTCAAACTCTTTGAAACCCCAAGCTCAAACCATTGATTTGGCTTCAACCATCAGCTTAAACTTTTAGGGTGTGTTTGGATTGGGAGTTTTGGAGGGAAAAGAAAGGGAGGGAGAGTAAGGGATTTAAAATCTCTTGTTTGGATAGCAAATGAGGGTGGAGGGAAATGGAGGGGGAGAGATTTGGAGGGATCCAATTTCCCTCCTCCAAGCCTAATCAAAATCTCTCCACAATAGGCAAGATTTGGAGGGAAATTGTATCCAAACAACTACACTCCATTCCCCCTCCCCTTCCCTTCTCTCCCTTTCTCTTCCCTCCTTCCCCCTCCCCTCCCTTTCCCTCCACTTTTGTTATCCAAACACACCCTTAGGGTGTCTTTGGATTGAAGGATTTGGAGGGAAAAGAAAGGGAGGGAGAATAGGGGACTTAAAATCCCTTGTTTGGATAGCAAATGAGGGTTAAAGGAAATGGAGGAGGAGATATTTGGAGGGATCCAATTTTCCTCCTCCAAGCCTAATTAAAATCTCTCTACAATAGGCAAGATTCGGAGGGAAATTATATCCAAACATCCACACCACATTCCCCCTCCCCTTCCCTTCTCTCCCTTCCCCTCCCTTTCCCTCAACTTTTGCTATCCAAACACACCTTTAGTCGGGACGATTCTCACACACAAATACACTGACAATTTGAATCAAATAACCACACAAAACGAGTCATTTCATAAATCGAAATACAACACCAATTAATACCAGTTTAACAAAAGCTTACTCAATCAAAGCAATGCATCAAGACTCAATACTCAAAACTCTTTGAAACCCGGAGCTCAAACCATCGATTTGGCTCCAACCATCAGCTTAAACTTTTGGTTGTGACGATTCTCACACATAAATCACACTCACAATTACCAATTTTATCAGCATATCAATTCAGCAGCCTATCATATTAAGCAATTAAATTAAAAAAATAGCTAAAACTGCAGAGAATGTTGAAATCAAACAAAAACAAAAACATGGGTAATGATTAATAACACAAAAAGATTAAAACTTGAATAAAATAATGAGATGGGTACCAAAAAAAATCCTGACTAAGGATGAAATCTTTATCATCAGAACTACCCATAACATTATCAACAATTAAATCAACATCATTTGAAGCTGAACTAACTTTCTGCAACTTAGAACACTCAACTCTATTAACATTAATATTGTTATTAATATTAATATTAATTTTATTATTAATATTATTATTAATAATCTTTTGAGAATGAAGGACAGAGAGTTGGGTAAGCATGGGTTTCAAAGGTCTAGTATTAGAGAGTGTTTTTTGGAGTTTTTTAGAGTCTTTTTTGGTTGAATTTCTTCTACCTCTCTTCATTTTTGAGCAATTTTTGGAGATTGGAAAAATGGGGAAAGTTTAGTGATTGTTAAATTAAGGGTTTGTGAGAGTGTGTAAAAGGATTTGCATTTTCGCGGGGGATTAAAAAATTTGTGGGATTTGATTTTTAATTGTCTGTTGGGATTTGGACCATTTGGTTTGGTTTGATCTCAACGGTTCATGTTCTGTGTACATTCTCTTAATCTGTTCATGGTTCGTCTTGTCCATTAACTCGATTCGTTTTGTTTGTAACCCGATTCGTTTGGTTCGCCTTGTCTATTCATTTCCTCCAAGTTTCATAGCTTGAGATAATTACTCGGTTACTCCTATCTAGACCCGGTAAAACTGACCTGATCCGAATGCCCCGGCCGGATAAGAATGACCCGAAAGTGGCCTGATAGACTCGAAAAGACCCGACCTGAAAACTATCCGACCCGAAGTGACCCGACTTGAGTGACTGAAATGACCCGATTGAATCAAAATACTAAATTAATGCAAAATCATGACCCGAAATGACAAAACGACCCGACCCAAAATGACTCAATCCGAAGTGACCCAACCCAAAGTGACCCGAGAACATGTTGACCCGAAAATAATCCGATCTGAAGTGACTCGACCCGAACCTAACTCGAATGACCCATTTACTAGGTCTACTCCTATCTAATTCAATCTACCCGGTTACTATTTGAAGTCAACTTTAGACAATTTGGTCTTCATTTTTGTGAGAGAATTATGAAAAGTAAAATTTTGATTTGAAATTAAAAATCAAATACTAAAGAAAATCAACTTTAGAAAAATTTGAGCTTGATTCTTACTCCTATCTACAATAAGGTTGACCAGAAAAGAAAATGATCGACCCGAAGTGACCCGACTTAGTAACCCGAAATGACCCGACTGAATCAAAATACTAAATTAATGCAAAATCATGACCCAAACGACCCGACCCAAAATGACTCAATCCGAAGTGACTTGACCCAAAAGTGATCCGACCCGAAACGACTCAAGAACATTATTGACCCGAAAATGACCCGACCCGAAGTGATTCGACCCGAACCCGACCCTAATGACCTATTTCCTAGGTCTGCTCCTATCTAATTCAATCTACCCGGTTACTATTTGAAGCCAACTTTATACAATTTGGTCTTCATTTTTGTGAGTGAATTATGAAAAGTAAAATTTTAAGTATGATATTAACATATTTACATTTGTAATAATTAGATTTTTTTTTTTTTTTGGTGACGAGGGAACCCGCAGCCGTTACCTTCGGTGCGCATTGGGTAAACTCTCGGGTGTACGTGATAGCCTGCAAACCACGTATACCAGGTAAGTCATCCGAGGATGACAGGCTCGAAGTCTATCTATTTGGCATGCACTCATGCCAATAATGCTCCACAAGATTTTGCTCTTGGGGAGGCTTGGGCCTAGATCTCCTGGGAATTTCACCCAAATTTTAACCACTAGACTCCACCTCTTGCGGGAAATCATATCTTGATAGAAGTATAATTTCAACAAAGAAAAGTAATATAGATGGAGAAAATTAGGGTTAATGTGTTTTCTTGAAAACCGTGAAAATTCAAATGGGTAAAATGGATTGGATTGGATTTGAGGGAGACAGGAAGTAATACGTCAACCTCATTTCACCATTCATTATTTGAAATTATAATCGTTTAATCGTTTAAGAATTGAATTGGGATCGTTAAAACAAAATGACAAGGGAAAGAAATGAAAAGGATGTCATTTCCCTATTAAAATATACGAGTACGTAATATAATTTCTTTTTATTCTATCCTCTATCTAAAATTATTGGGTAATATAGATTATGGGGGGTATTATTCATACTAAATCAAATCAAATTGAGATTCTTTAAAAGTTCAAAAAGTCTGTGCATGGGTAAGGTTTGAACATACTGTTTTCAACTCATGCATGCAAAACAAAAGCAGTTCATAGATTATACATACGATGTAGTACCTTTTATTATTTATTTTTTAAGTTTTATTTTAAAGTTTTTGAGTTCTGCTTTAGTATAAAGTTTTTGAACACATTTAGTAAAACATTACACTAAAAAAATATAATATTGCTCAAAAAATATATTTATAAATGGTAATATGTTCGGAAAAAATGTATGTATGCTCAAAAACTACAAGGTCTGAGGTATTACATCAGATGCGTAATCCTTTTTCTCAAAAGAAAAACAATTGGTCTTGCTATAGACATGCCATTTTGATTTGAAGCAATAAGACGGAATTTTATAACCATTTTCCAGTCAAATATGAGTATGTGACCCTTATTGAATAACAAGTTATCACAGGCGGTAACAATGGCTACATCTATACCATTGTGGTTACATTTAACCATAAAATGGTCACATATATGACTAACATAAGGAGTACAATAATTAACCCGATTAACTCACTTTTTGTGATAAGGGAAGTTGGTCCATGGGGCTAATTCATAATTATCCAAGACTCGAACATTATTAGTTTCAACGAGTTTGTGTCAAATTATGATAATATTGCAAGTCAAACTTTTTTAACGAAACTTAATTATCTTAAAGATTTAATCCCAAAAGATGATTTCATTAAGATTATTTTTATTTGGTGGAATGCATGGTTCCATAGGAATGTCAATAATGTTAATTTAAGTATTAGCAAACTTATTACTTTATGTAATAATAGCATTAACACCTGGAATGTGACTAGATTTAAGGATCTAAACAATCCCGAGATAGAAGAGTCAGCTAGAGACAACTCTAGTAATAAAGCCTAGAAGGTAATAAAGCTGCTTTAGGATATTCTATGAGAGATCACAATGGTAAAGTTGTTTTGTTAGGAGCAAAAAAGTGCGGATCCAATAGCATCCTTGCTGCAGAAGCTCTCGCTCTAAAAGAAGGTATTTTAGCAGCTAAATACTCAGGAATACCAAAGTTAATTGTGGAAGGTGATAACTTATGTGTTATTAACTCAGTTCGAAATACTTGACAAATTTTTTGAGAAATTTCTAGTATTATCAAGGATGTGAAATTAAACCTTCATTTTTTCGATGAAGTGATAATTAAACATTGCTTTC
Source organism: Silene latifolia (assembly GCF_048544455.1). NCBI lineage: Eukaryota > Viridiplantae > Streptophyta > Magnoliopsida > Caryophyllales > Caryophyllaceae > Silene > Silene latifolia. The sequence goes on from NC_133532.1 coordinate 23,082,873, forward strand.
GTGAAGCCAACAAAGCTGCTGACTTCATGACTTCTATTGGTCATACATGTCCAACTCTTTCGAGGTGGTTTGATAGCCGGTGGCTTCAACTTACCTCCCTCATTCGAAAGGATGAGATAGGTTGGTTCTACCTTAGAGGATCAACCTAGTTTTCTTTCCTAAACAAAAAAAAAAAAAAAAAAAAAAATGGGGCTAATTCATACGGAGTATGAAATAGAGGGAGTCGTTATCTACGTTTAAGAAAAGACAATAGATAGTTATCTATTGGAACAAACGGCTCGCGTCTTCATGTTACTTGTGGAGTTGTGGTTAAGAGTTCGTTCTGGCATCAATATGGAGTTTATGCCTATTACAAATTTACAAAAATCTTCTCCCTCAAGCAGTCTAACTGATATAACGGCTAAAAAGACCGTGAACCATTTTATTACCCAAGTACAATAATTAACTACATAATAATCCGATTAACCATGGATAAATAGTTAAACCATGGCATAAACAAGAACTAATACGGTACAAGGTTGCAATCAACCTCGGTTAGGTGCATGAAAGCTTTTTCTCGAACAGATTAGATAATATGGACTATTAGATTAGATTAGATAGGATCGATTGCAGAGCTCTTAAGGAACCCAGATTGGATTCCGGGGGCTAAAGAAGCATTCTTCCACATTAGCATCAAGCAGCTTCAACGCGGTCTTAGACTTGATGCACCTTGGTGTCTTGTACTGGTTCATTGACCCTCCGCGACTTATAAACAAGTCCATCAATGCCTCAAACGTGCCAGACTTGACAATCCTTATCTCCAAGGGCCCAATGCACTTGTCGTGGGTCCTACACCTTCGGTATATGTAATCGAGTTCCTCTTCGATTGTGATGCAGCATTCTTCAAGAACATCATGGAGGCTCAAGTGTCCGGGTTCTGGGATTTCCTGCCTAATTTCCCAGTACAGGATGTAGTGGCCGGGCACAGTGGATGCATCAGCATAGCTCGTGTATTCTAATAACATGGCATTGTGAGGTTCTAACAGCTTCTTTGCCTCTGTAATGCTTTTGTGAAGGTCTTCTTCACTGGTCTTGTCGTTGTCGAGGCTTAAAACAACGTTCTTCCGGCAAATGAATCGGAATTGTGGAGCCTTGTTGTGAAATCCGGTTACTTGGAGTACATCGCCAATACGATATCTATACAAACCTACAATGTAGCTCACAAACATCATTATGGTAGTGTTGAGAAACTAGGATAGTTTTCAGTTATGAATTATTAGGGACGACAACGGATCGGATTCATGCTCTCTAGACATGGATCTTTGACCATGACCCCGATCCAGGATCGACAGGTCCAACTTTTTTGGTTCTATACACAAGGTGCAACAGATCAACTGGAGATCCAGAGTCCAGACCAGACCCATTTTACTGACAGGAACTCTAAAGTCTAAACCATTTTGTCCAGAATTTTCAGATCTATAATCTATATCTGATTTGTTGGTATTGGTTCGCGATCCATTGGCATCCCTGGTCATGATTTCAAATTAAAATGCGAATTTGAAATTTAATCCCATTCTAAAAATAATGTTTGATACCTATTCATATTCTTAAAATTAAATGGGAAATGCAAGAAAAACAGAAAGAACAATATACAACCAAAAGCTGAGATTTATCTAGGTAACATACCAGCATAGGTGGTCACAACAAGTTCATAATAGCAGCCAACCCTTACTTCCACCAAACCCACAACATTGTTTGGTGGAACCTCGTCTTCGTCTCCCTCAAACGACCACGCATTTTCACCCAATGGAATAAACTCGAAGTATCCCATGTTAGGAAGAAGGGTAAAAGAGACCTCAGATGGACTGCACAAGGGTTTCAAATTCACACCAAAATAACACTCAGAGGAAGCATACATAGGGCAAACCAGAGGCAACTTCTTATCACTGTAGTACTCTAAGGACGGAATATATTGGGCCATAGATCCCGTCACCACCGCCTCAATGTACTTAGCCTTAGGCCAAAGCTTACACAAAATCCCTCTCCATGATGAAGAACCACATATTTCCTCAATCTCATTTGCTAGACAAGGGTTAGGTGATAAAAGCATACTGGTCATAGCCAATTGACACTCAGGATTAGTAATCGAAAGATCAAGTTTACCCTTTCTGATATCATTGCAGAGTTTCATCCAGTTTTTCTCAAGGAATGTTATGGCACGTAGAAATGCAGATGCAAAGACAGCTCCAAGGCGGAGGACTTGGTAACGAAGGACTAGGCCCGAGAGTAACTGACAGTACATGCTTTGGTTGCTGTCCTCACATAGTATGGCTTGGTCGGGACTGGTAAAGTCATTGAAGGGTATGTTTCGGGATCTTCCCTTAAAATGTTTGCTTTTATAGTAGCTTGTTAGAACTGTCCTTGCTGGTAAGCCGCAAGGAGTTGACATTTCTGCTTTCACAAAATAGAGGTACAAGGCTTTTCCTTCATCCAATCCTGGGACATACCTAGAGGTGCAGTAATCAGTAGCAGATCCAGAAAACAAGTTGTTTAAGTACATTATTATACGAACCTACATATATAAACAGGATTTTCAAGCAATAAAAAGGTCAAAATCCATGAAAAACTTTCTGATCTCCAGGGACACTATAAGACTAACATATATTAACAATAAACTAAATATCTACTATATCTAGTGTATTTCGGGCGACAAATATACTTACTGCCATTTTAAAACATTTTGCTTTTCTAAAAATGCCACTATTGAAAGATAAATTCATTACCTTCCAAATAATGTAGTTGAGTTATTAATTGACATTGGATAACCTTTTACTTACTAAGCCGATTTCTCTACAGTGAACAACTAATAGAAAAGTCTAAAATTAATAAATTGACGACCGCTAAAAAACTGTGAACCATGGTTTGGCATTACTCCTAATGTGTGCCAGGGAGGACGAAACATAAGACGCAATGTGAACTGTACATATTTATTTACTGCTAGCGAATAAGCAAGATTCAAGAGGCTGATAATTCTCTTCACTTCTTATTCAGGATGTTCCAATGTTATTAAACTTGCAAACTGACCCAACCAAATGACCGACCCTAAATTAACCTGACCCGACCATACCCAAACAGGCGAACGTGAAACTGACCAACATCTCAATTAATCACGTCGAAGAGACCAACCCAAATGATCATACCCGAATCGACTTGACCCAACTCTACCTGAATTTCGCTAATATTGAGCTGACTTTACCCCTACAGAATAAAGATCGACAATTACGCACCAGGACCCAAAATAAGGGTTAAGATTTCATACTTTTTTAAACCCTTTTTTTATAAGAAAAAATAAATCTAAGGAGGTTGACGTTAGCGGTTGTTTGAAGGTAAAATAAGTAAAAGGATTAGAAATAACAAACTTCTACAACGGCATTGAGTGTTTTTAGCTTTGTATTTCAGTGTCAAGACCATATAGAAAACATTTTTACATAAAACTACATTGTTATTATGGTATAAAAATGAAGTGCATTTGAAATAACGCAATCAACCATGGAACTAACTTAGGTCTCCTAAGAGACGATCTCTCGATAAATTTATTGGGAGACAATCGCTATTTGAAGTAAAAATGGTGCCAAAAGTAATAAAATGAGTATGCTCCCAATATAAAATAGTTTTCTTTAAAAAAAAAAAATATAAAATAGTTTACTAACAAAAATAGTTACAATTAACGAATAAATGGGTACGCTTGTTATGAAAACATGTACCTTATGAAAGAGTGATTTTGAGTCACAAACTCCCAATCAATAATAAAAGGGTTGAGAAAAACACATAAAACAGGGTCTCTCAATACTTAATGAGAGACCGTCTCTCACAACTCTTTCTGCTAACATAGATAAAAGATAGAGCAGGAGAACAGGGTTGCTTTCTCAGTAAAGCATTCTAGTCATTGTCTACCAAAATATTCATGATTATGTTTCTCGATTGATTTAACATCCTATGAAAATTAAGTGACCTCCACACAATTCAGAGTGCAACTAAGGATAAGAATCATTACTGGTAGAGAAAGAAAATAAAAATGTCAACTAAAAAGCTTTACTGCTCGTATCTATTGAAGAGAAGAGAAAAAAAGGGAACAATTATTTAAAGTGGAAATTGAACACAAATCTTACTGGTTCACTATTGGCATAATAAGGTTATACACAAAAGTCCTCCTGTCAAGATCTTCTGCAACTGATGGCATCAACTTAGGTTCCCCATTTGAAGTTCCGGAGCTGTAAATCAATTCACAAGAATAAAGACATGAGATTCTTCACTCTTCTGAACTTAAAAGAAAGCGTGGATAATAAGTTTGAAGAAAACACAAATAACTAACATGAGACGGTCTTACACGTGAACCAACCCATAACCTTATTAAATCAAGAAAACATAACGATTCAGGGAAATATCCCACGTGAAACTGTCTCATATAACGCTTACTGTTTAAGAAAAATGACAAAGTAAGACCTGCATAACATCTCTGTTATATTATGGCTAGTAATAAGCGAGGAGTCCTCCCCATTGGCGATCCTCTGGATGTATGGCTGAATGCCATCATATCCAATGACTGGGACTCGTTGTTTGAAAGTAGAAATATCTTTTGAGCCCTTCATATACTTATTCAGATACTCGGTATCTTTATTCCGAGTAATTATATCTTTCAACAGTTTTTCCTGAACCTCATCAGTATTAACTGTAAGCTTTTGTAACTCCATTAATGCCTCCTCACCTTTGTACTCCAACTTCTTACCATCCATGGGAGTTATTTGCAGGTCTAAAGAGGAAAGTCACAGAGAAGTATTTCTCATGCAATGCTCTATCCTTGTAGGCAATGCACCTATATATAATAAAGGACAGAGCAAAAATAATCCAGTAAAGCTCCTTTGTTTTCAAAAGAGAAAAGAGAAAAAAATAATGTAAAATCAACACTTTTCCTGACTTACAACAGTGATAATCTTTTATGAGAATATGGATAGGGTCTTTTCTACTTATTATTTAGAGCACTTTTCAATTTTTAACTTTTAATATTAAATATCAGACGTCAGATGCCAAAACTGTGGCTTCCATTTCTCGACAAGCACTAGACCTTCAATGTGGTGCGCAATCAAGGATGTCACTAGCTAATCAAGGAAAACTTATTGCATTCTCTTTATCAATTATCCATATAGAACTATGTTGTTACTTGTTAGTATGAATTTTCAGTCCTAAGAAAGTAATTAATTATTTCTAATCCTCTTTGATATTGTCAGCATTTAGATTTCTTTCCACAAAGTTTTAAATTAAACCGCCTAATAGCAACTTGTTGACACTAGTATTTGGCCATCTTGTTTGAGATTTCAACTGACCCAACTTACATTGTCAATGACCATCTTTACCATTACAGGTGACCCTGGTATTTGAAGGGGTCACTCCCTTTAGGAAGATAAAAATTCTAAAAACCCTTTATAACTGTGATTATGATGTGGTCTAGCAGCAAGTTATTGGTAGACTGTCAGGAGACTTGTTACAAGACAATAGCAGTCATATAAAAATGTACTACTACTCTCACTGTCCCAACATACCTTTCAAGATTATTTTGCATTTTGTAAACGTGTTAAGGTTGCCAGCGACCACGAGGTGACTCTCCAAATGCGCAAAGTAAAGGTCCTTAAAGATGTAGAGAGCTTGGCAGTTGGCTCCTAAACAAAAAAAAGAAACAAGAAAAATAACATCAATACCTCTACAATAATGCCAAGAATTAATGAAATATATTTTGCCACTTTGCCTACAAACTTGGCATACTCGATGTGATTCCCATCTCAGTATTTGATTATGGATCATTACATCTAGTGAGTTTTGTACAAGATGGTCCTATATGTGAGACCAATCAAATAATTATCTATTTCTCATTTAATTAGGGCTTGTTTGGTTGCCCATTAAAATCATGGGATTTTAAACTTCCTAGGAAGTGTAAAACCATGATGTTGTTTGGTTGCCAAAATCATGGGAAGTAGAACTTCCCACAGGAATCTACTTCCTCCATTATGTGGGAAGTCACTCACCAAGCCCCCCCTTGGTCATTGGAACTTCCCACATGAATTAACTTCCCACATGCAAACCAAACACTTTTTGGGAATTCACATGAATTGGAAATTCATGTGAACTTGAAGTTCCTGGGAACTTTAGTTCCCTTATGTCAACCAAACAAGTCCTTAGAAGGTTAATGGGTTGGCCCCATATGCAAAACCATCTCATATAAGTTGAAGTGCATAAGATAATAAGCTCATGTTTCCAAAACCAGCACCAATATGGTGATCAGATCCTCATCCAATTTCGTTCATGTTTGTAGCACTTGATATTGTAGTGTGTAGTGATTACACAAAAGAGCTGGTACAATATTGCTGCAGCAAACATGTAGAAGTGTGACCAGTATCATGTTACAAATTTTAATTAGTACTGTGACAAGATAGACATGGCAGTATCTGGTTCCTTCGGCAATTCAGCAACGCAAGTTGCATACTTATTCTTCCCAATACATGGAACAAATCGCAATGTATCAGCTTCTGGCCGCTGCCATTCACGCAACAGTATTTGATGCTTCATATAGCCATATATGACACCGGCCAAATCCTTAGGCATATCTCATTTAATTCTAAGATTAGTGGGTTCATCTCGTATGAGAGAGACTGTATCCTATACACTCAAGAATCAATAGACTCGTGTTTCCGAGACATGATAAAGCATACGACCACCTTCCCGGCATCCCCCACCATAGATGGGAGCTTTTGGGGTATATGGTTAATGGAGTTGTTAAGACTGTGGAGCAGTGGACAAAACGGAAAGCAAATACTCCCTTAGTCATTTGTTTACCATTGATTTTGGCACAAAGACCAAGGAAAAAGGAGACAGCCAATTATTGGATGACAAGTGGTCCAAATTGAGTGTGGAGGAACAAATTGCTCATCAAAGGCATTCCCAAAATAGAAAGGTAAACAATTGACTTAGACACCCAAAAATAGAATAGGTAAACAAATGATCGAGACGAGGGAGTAAAAAGCATCTCTTATTTCTTGAAGGCATATAACATCAAATCCTGTTATAGTTGACAGCATCTGTCCGTTTCTTTCTCAAGTGGCAAGTAAAAAATACAAGATTTAAGTGAAACGTGAGGATCTAATTAGATTACAAAGTACAAGCAACTTGCAAATCTGCCTTAATATGTATGAAAGCATCACAAAGCAATCCAGTATTGTAGGCTTGTATCACATATATAGGCATTTCTGGTCGGATTGATAACAATAAACATGCAACTAGTGTAGCTGCCTCAATCAATTTAGCAACTTGAAAGCATCAAAGGCATTCCAATAATATATCATATAACATAAATGAGCATTCCTAGCTACCAAATTTATGTACCACTAAAAGAAGAAAACAACAAAACCCTAGCCTCTAGCAAGGCTCTTGCCTATGGCAAAGTACAGCATGGTTCAAAAACTCGGTATTGGTCGTAGTCGCGGTAGCGGTATAATCGGTCCTTAATCGGCCGTCGCGGACGGATAGCGGAATTTTCTCGGCGATGTCTCATATCGGTAGATTGAAAATACGATACAACTTGGCCGATACGATACAACTCGGCCGAGATTTTGAACCATGAAGTACAGTGGTCGGATCATCGGATGTGGTTGAATGTACAGTGTTCCTTCACTATGCTGGAAACACAAAGTGGTTAATGAAAATTGCATCGAGAAGTGCAAACAATTTTACTAAGATCTTTTCTCATTCACTCCATTTTATCAGGACCCTGGTAAGAAACAAGGAAAAATAAGAACCACTAAACCCCACTACACCAAAGAAAAGGTGGCTGAGGTCAGAAAAACATCCTTATCCATGTCGTCCTTAGATATCATACATCTTTACTCTGTTCAAAAGGTACCACTCCTTTAGCACATGTACTCTTCAACAAGGTTGGTGCTCGCCGCATCGGCTTTGTTTTTTTATTTTCCATTAAAGAACCAAGACCTATACCCCCACAGCTAGAGTTCTCTGTCCTACTGCCTAATTTAGCCTATCATGGCGAAACACGAATGTGAAAGCATCTCAAATTGCTGCCCTGTATCTGCAAAGCTTGTGATAGTGCCAAAGGAAAGTGAGTATTTACGAGGTTGAACCATCCTTTTCATGCTCTAGGTGGAATACATAAGTGTGCCACCAATCACATGATGGTGCCCTACAATTATCAACCCTCTGGAGTCGTATTCTCCGTACTATACATCACCATTAGTTTTTCTTCTAGGAATATAGGTGTTCGTCACATCTTTATCAATATCTTACCCATATTCGAGTGTTTCTTAAGTATGGCTAATTTATGTGCATGGCTTCATTAGGAAATCATGTACTGAAGATTCTCAAGAAAAAATTAAGATATTACATCAACAAATGCCGTGTTCACTCCTAGGAGTTGACTTAACCGGACCCAACCACGACTCTAGAGAACTTGAAAATCATAACCAAAACTGATTCGCCCTGAAGATCTAGATTAAGCACAATACCCATGCAAGGCGCTAACTATCGCGCATCAAAATTCAAGGCAACCCGAAACTTAGCACAGTAGAAAGGACTCATAACCAGCAGCCTGACATTACAAAAAGACCTAACATATAGATTTTATTAGCAAGTATTTTCCGAAAATGAAGTCCCAAGTATTCACATCCATGTCAAAATGTCGAACATAAATCTGTACTAATGTAAACGTGAAATTAAGGTAACAGCTAATAGCAATATAAGTTGAAGCAAACTGTTGCCGCTTCAATTGGTTTTCTTAGCTTATCTAGAAAATGGATTTCATTATTCAGAAACAAGTATACATAAAAGTACAAATTCAGTACAATGTGCATCAAATTTTTCTTATTGTGGACCAGCACTCAGCTAAGGCCATGAGGCTAATGCCAAGACAAAAGTAGGAAATGAAAGGCTATGACAAGAAAATGGTGAGTGGGAGCATAGTCATTCACATAATGAAGGCACGCTTTTGACAAGAGAAAGGCAGAGGAATAAGCATGGATTGCAAATGTGCCTTAAGTTGAATTCAAACATGCTTTTCAGGCTTAAAGTTGATAAAAGTGGTTGCTTCTTTAGTTTGGGAAGTGTGTGGTTGGGGTCATTTCATGTGTTCTTACTCCCTCTAACAAAACCCAAAACCTTAATACCATGTAAAGGTTGTGCTTAGTAATCGATTAGAAGCGACTTTCGTTGTATTCAATTTGAGCCTCGACAAATAACGAACTGAAACAACTTTGTAACAGTTTGAAAGTTACCACCAGTGTATTATGAGGCAATATCGGTCTCATTTTAGTGCAACGTCCGAAATTTTAGGAGGTTCTTTTCATGTGTTGTTACTCGCTTTAAGACGCATATAGCCATATATTATTGATTCAACTGCACTGTCAATGGCTTGTGAGTTTCAAGAAAGTTGCCTGGACTTGATGGTTGTTTCTTGTCAATTATTTCTGTATTTAGCCAGCCATGGAGACACTGTATCTGATACCGACTTACAATACTGTAAGAAACCTCCGTTTCTCACCTTATAGTGCTTACAACATAACTCGGCCATGTCCACTATGAGACCAAACGATGGAATTTCACTCACCTCGTCTACATAAACTCCTAGTATTGTGTTGTTCCCAAAAAAACCTTCATGTCTCGCCTTATATTGTTTACTCCATAACTCGACCATGTACCCTAGGAGACTCAAAGATGGAATTTCACTCACCATGTCTACATGATGCCATGATCTACTAGTATCGTGTTGTTCCGAGAAAAAGAGCACTATTATCGTGCTTTGTATGCCGAAAAATCATTACATGAAACTTTTTTATATCAACACCTCCGATTAAGAAGAGACGAATGATAATGAGTCCAAAAATATACCCGTGCAATTTTGCACGGGGTTTAAGCTAATTATCATTAGGTTTCTGGCTTCGCCAACCCACCATTGAAAGCACACGTATAGTACGCGCAACAGCCTTTTCAAGAGGCATCAATGACAAATAACAAGCGCACATTCATTCAATTCATGACGTCAAAGCATATATGAGATGCAATCATGTACTTCAGTATGCTATTGACATAAAGGCAAAAACCATGTAGTGGTGTAGTAACAAGGGATTAAACTAGCAAATATGAGGATCCAGCCGTTTTTTAAGTTCTTGGAAGATTAATCTCTTGATAATTTCCTCTTAATTTTCTTTTACCAAATTAAACAGATTTTTAAACTATTCTCTTATCTTCAATTAAAACACTAAGCCTTAATATGCAATGGAAATTATTTTTACTGCAAAGTGTTTTCAAAATATAGCCCTCGTGAAGTTCCAAGTAGATTTTAAGATTTCAATTGCGTATTTAACGGTTAGGTTGTCTGCTAATGCACTCATAATTTTAGTTGTAAGAAGCTAACTTTGAGGTGTGCGGGTGCTCATGTACTTTGAGTGAAGTTTTGGTACAACTTGCTCACCGTAGGTCTGACCGGCTGGGGAGGATGAGACCTACGACGCTAGGTAGACCGACTTAGTTGAAATGGTGATGCCTATGGCTTACTTTAGAAACACCTCTGTATTGGGAGCATCTAACCTGAGTGAAGACTTGCACAAAATACATTGTCGGTGTGATGTGTGTTGCATACATAAGGTGAAGTGGACTACTACGTATGCTCTATACGTTTTCTTCTGGTTTGCTTATTATGCCTCCCAAGTCCCATCACCGCTGTTATCCATAGCTTTTAGTTCTTGATATGTTAACCTCTTTGTGACTCAAAATGTTTTTGATTTTGAAGAACATAAGTTTGTCTGAAAAAGAAAAATGTGTGCCTATTGTGCATTAGACGTGCATCTTTGCCTCAAGCTTTACGTGTCATCGCCATGATCCCTTGTCTTCTATATGTACCTTTCGCCTTTCAAACTATGGTCTAGGGCTGAAGTGATGGTATTGTCATATTGGCCGTTGCTGAAGGGTTGCAGTGGTGGGTCGACGGGATGACGTGGGTGAGGGTATGAGGTCCTTAACAAAGGGTATAATGCAACTTTGGCTAGTAAAAACACCCGAAATAAGTTTTATGAAGTGACCTTCAAAGGAACATGTAAACAGTTAAACCAACAGAGGTTTGGTTAAGTAATTTGAAATTTCAGGTAAAAAGGATTGTTTGATTGACTTAAATTTGGCTAGATGAGGGAATTATACATAACAATCAATGTTAATTGGCAAAAAAAGATACATTCAAATACCTTCAGTGCAAGCGCCATCGAATCTGGGCTGTCAGGAGGAAACGTACACTTGAGAATGCAAATGTATATCTAAGAAATTATCAAGGAAACGGTATAAGATAACAATTACCAGCAAAGCTGCTTTCAGTCAGTAGTTTGACATCTCCAGTTAAACGTAGTACTAGTAACGGGAAAAAAGAAAATATATGCTCAGCAAATGCAACGAGTCTTGTATGAAACAATTTTGGGTTTTTCTATATAGTACCCTCCATTTCTTACAAATTCTATATGGCACCCTTCGATTTTTAAAGTTCTACATGATACCCCCTAAATTCAACATGCAAATCCAACCGTGACCTTGAACTTTGAAAACAGTTAAGTTATTTGTTAAATTTTCTAATTAGGTAGATGAATGACTCTTATACCCTTATTTAACGTTTAATCCACTTTCTTCCTCAATCACCTCACCATAACTAATATTCTTAATCCTTCTTCTACCTCCCACCATTTTCACCATTAACACCATTAAATCAATAATACCCATATTTATTCTTTACTTCATCAAAATAACCACACACTGATATGCTCGTTTTTTTTGCACCAATACCACTACCTTCAATTCTCTTCTAAACTACCAAAAATATTGTTAAAATAAGAAAATAAAAGTTGCAGAAAAGTGGGTAGCAAAAGGAGAAAGAAAATCATGAGCAGATGATGGGATGGTGGTGAAAAAGATGAAGAGAAAACGGATCATTAATTGGGTTAATAAATATGTGTATTGATGAACATGGCGCTAAACAAGTTTGACGGAAAAATGACTAATTGACAGAAAAGTCAACGGAAATTATGATTAAGGGCACCATGTGGAACTTTAAATAACACGGGGGTACCTTATAGATTTTGAAAAAAGGGTACTATGTAAACTAAAATAATACGAGGGTACCGTATAGAAAATCCCAACAATTTTATTTGTAAGATCTACATCAATACTTATGCATTTAACAATATGATCATTGAGTTTATGTCACTTGTAAATCTATATCATAAAAGTTTTGACCACGAAATTTTAGGATACATTAACAAATGTTTGGACGCTCGTGGTTCAAGTTCAACCACCATACCCAGTCTCCAAGACTCCAAATCAACTTGAAGAAGCTTGTACACCCATCTCATATATTTTATGCCAAACGCTAGTCACAATCATGTCTGCATCTCCCTGCAATCCACCATAAAAATTACTCAGAAAATCTACTGCACCAGATATTGGCAATTTTGCATGCTGCTAAAGGAGCATTGAGAGTGAAGTTGTAAGTCATTTACATAATGAAGGCACGCTTTTGACAAGAGAAAGGCAGAGGAACAAGCATGGATTGAAAATGTACCTTAAGTTGAATTCAAATCAACTTAAAGAAGCTTGTACACCCATCTCATATATTTTATGCCAAACGCCAGTCACAATCATGTCTGCATCTGCCTGCAATCCACCATAAAAATTACTCAGAAAATCTACTGCACCAGATATTGGCAATTTTGCATGCTGCTAAAGGAGCATTGAGAGTGAAGTTGTAAGTCATTTACATAATGAAGACACGCTTTTGACAAGAGAAAGGCAGAGGAACAAGCATGGATTGAAAATGTGCCTTAAGTTGAATTCAAATCAACTTAAAGAAGCTTGTACACCCATCTCATATATTTTATGCCAAACGCCAGTCACAATCATGTCTGCATCTGCCTGCAATCCACCATAAAAATTACTCAGAAATCTACTGCACCAGATATTGGCAATTTTGCATGCTGCTAAAGGAGCATTGAGAGTGAAGTTGTAAGTCATTTACATAATGAAGGCACACTTTTGACAAGAGAAAGGCAGAAGAACAAGCATGGATTGAAAATGTGCCTTAAGTCAAACATACTTTTCAGGCTTAAAAGTTGATAAAAGTGGTTGCTTCTTTAGTTTGGGAAGTGTGTGGTGGGGGTCGTTTCATGTGTCCTTACTCCCTCTAACAAAACCTTAATATCATGTACAGGTTGTGCTTAGTAATCGATTAGTAGCGACCTTAGTTGTATTCAATTTGAGCCTCGACAAATAACGCACTGAAAAAACTTTGTAATAGTTTGAAAGTTACCACCATTGTATTTTGAGGCAATATCGGTCCCATTTTGAATAATAAACCACTTTCCAGGGATGTAAGATCCCTGCCTCGATTACCAGTCCATTCCATTTTGTTTCACAAGCCACTCCGCGAATGTAAGGATCCATGACTCAATTATCATTCTGTTCCGTCTTGTTTTGCTAACCCAAATCTCAGAGAAAAATCACGAAGCCTGATACATCAAAGAATTGCCAACAGCTCAAATACAGAAGACACCACAAGTCCACAACCAACTTATTGATTCTACTGCTCACGCTATAAAGGCATCATCTGGAACCGTCTAGGCGTCTATATAGACTCAAACACAGGAGCATGCAACTTTAGGTGAAGCAATGTATTATCCGATCACAATTCACATCATTTTACGAGAGTTAAATTACAGAATACTCACAAACGGAATGGTAAGGGGGTCGGATGTATGAAATCTTACTCCGGTGCATTTAACACGGAGAGACGGTATCCGAAATGACTTATTTTAAAGATCGCCTGATTAATTGCGTCAAATGATTGCTACTTCATAGTAAACTAATACAAATTCTCCATCAACATCAAATTAATCCACAACTAACCCTAAAACATACAATTGCAGGAACTAATTATTCAATTTAACATAAACTGAATCAAAATTATCAACATGCATCAACTATAATCACTGTTAGCTAAAATTCTACTTTCAAAACTACAAATTCTCAACAATTAGAACAAAATTAAATTAAATCCTGTTAAACAAACGATATGTTGCAACAATCTCTATCGAAACATAAATATCAAAATAACGTTAAATTTACGACGACGAGATTATCATTTATTTCCAAAAAAAAAAAATGCAGAAAAAGATGGAGTTAGTTGAAAGCTACAGTACCTGAAGACGGGTTAAGAGAGACACGCTAGACGGAATTTGCAAGTGTAGAAGAAAAGGGCCATAATATTCATTTGTAACAAAATATTTTACTAATTCGTATGTATCAAGTTAACCAAGAAGTGTATGCCAGGTTGGACACGAGAGAAGGAGAGAAGGATATCTATAAACTGGCTCGCATAAGAGACCGAAAGACGAGAGATATTGGGAGAGTTAGGTGTGTGAAAGATATGGACGACAAGGTTTAAGTTCGGGATAACGAGATAAAGGCTAGATGGAGTTCTTACTTTGATAATTTATTCAATGGACATCAGGAACAAGGTTTTGGGGATGTAGAGGTAACACCAAGCATGGTTAATCGGGAATTTGTGCGTAGAATACAAAAGAGTGAAGTTAGAAAGGCGTTAAGGAAGATGGGGTCAAAGAAAGCTGAGGGACCGGATGGTATACCTATAGAAGTTTGGAGGTGCTTCGGGGAGAAAGGGATTGAATGGGTAACCATGCTCTTCAACAAGATTTGGAGGAGCAACAAGATGCCATCGGCTTGGAGGAAAAGCACTCTTGTCCCTTTGTACAAGAACAAAGGTGATGTCCAAGAGTGTTCCAATTATCGGGGAATTAAACTTATGAGTCATACAATGAAGTTATGGGAGCGGGTAATCGAGCAAAGGCTTAGGAGATATGTAGACATCTCGGAAAACCAATTTGGATTTATGCCCGGGAGATCGACTATGGATGCGATTTTTATCATGAGACAGTTGATGGAATACCATCGGGACAAGAAGAAGGATTTGCATATGGTTTTTATTGACTTGGAAAAGGCATATGATAGGGTACCAAGAGAAGTACTTTGGTGGGCTTTGGCAAGAAAGGGTGTGTCGCGAAAATATATTGACCTCATAAAGGACATGTATGAGGGGGCTAGTGCAAGTGTTCGCACTAATGTTGGGAGAACGGAAGAATTTCCTATTACCATCGGGGTGCATCAAGGTTCAGCACTTAGTCCTTTTCTCTTTGCTATAGTTATGGATGAGTTGACAAGGGATATTCAGGACGACATCCCTTGGTGTATGATGTTTGCTGATGATATTGTGTTGATTGATGAGACAAAAGAGGGGGTGGAGAGAAAGTTGGAATTGTGGAGGCAGACTTTAGAGACACGTGGGTTCAGCCGAGCAGAGTAAGACCGAGTATTTGAGGTGTCGTTCACTAAGGTGGCGGGGTTGAGATCGACGAGAGGCGGGGAGTATTATTTTCGATGGGAATGTTGTTGAGGGTTCGGATTTCTTTAGATATCTAGGATCTATTATTCAAAAAGATGGGGAGTTAGACGGAGATGTGGCTCACGTAATTAAAACGGGATGGTTGAAATGGAAGAGTGCTTGGGGTTTCTTTGCGATAAAGATATGCCCCAAAGATTAAAGGGAAAATTTTATCGCACAAAGCAATTAGGCTCGCCCTACTTTACGACTCCGAGTGTTGGGCCGTGAAACATTGTCACATTCAAAAGATGAGTGTGGCGGAGATGCGCATGTTGAGGTGGATGTGCGGACATACAAGGAAAGATCGGTTAAGGAATGAGGTGATTAGGGAAAGGTAAAAGTGGCGCCAATAGAGGACAAGATGTTGGAAAACCGACTAAGATGGTTTGGCCATGTGAGAAGGAGACCTATGGACGCACTTTTGATTAGGAGGCGTGGAGACTTGGAGAACAGAAAAAAGGTCCCTAGAGGCAAGAGGAAGACCGAGACAGAGACATGGTTGAGAGTGATAGAGCAAGATATGAGAGTTCTGGGGCTTGAGGAGAGTATGGTGACGGAGAGGGCACAATGGAGGGAAAGGATACATGTGGATTTTTAGTTTTTTTTATTTATTTATTTATTTATTTATTTAATTTAAAGAATTAATTTATTTATTTTTCTCTCCTTTATTACACACTTTTTCAACAACTACTTTCTTATAGATTTTACATGGGTCATCCCGGATCCTTAACTCTATTTCGGTTTTTAAAAATCGTTTTAATCTTTTCTCTCGATTTAAATTTTGAGTTTTTATAAAAGAAAGACGGAATTCGATTTTAAAACCCCGAAGTTCAGCTTGACTTCCCATTACATTTTCGTTCTCCCTTTTTGTTTTTCATCTTCCCTTTTTTATTCGCATTTTGAGGCGTGCGTTCACCCATGGACGGTTCGAAAGGATGATTCATGTCAGCCGACCCCAAATCATTTTGGGATTAAGGCTCTGATGTTGTTGTTGTTGTTGTTGTTGTATGTATCAAGTTCAGGTTGTTCGGTTTGTAAGAAATTTTTTTTTTTTTTATATAAGCTAAAGAAATTAGGTTAACCGAAATTAATCTATGGCATTCTCTTGGATGTGAAGCGGTAAACGAAAGTGAAAAACTTTACATATACCATAGAATATTATAATTAGACCGAGAAAAATGAAGGCAAACATAAAACTCCCACAAGAAAGTCTGAACTCTTCAAAAGCCCAAAAGAAAATCCAACTTAAAAAAACCGGAAGAAACAAGTCTTCAGATCCAATTAGGGTTTTTTTTGTAACAATCACTCTCTGTCTCGAAATTACCTTATTGACTATTGAAGGTTATATAAGGCCTGAAATTCTCAACTTAGAGCTTGTACTGTTTTTGGGTTTATATATTTGTCTGACACCCATCAGCCATAACGTATCTAATGTGGTGCGACGAGCTGATTTTCAGAATTTACGATTCTCGTTTTGGTGTTCTGATTCCTAAAACAAAACTCCCATGTGTATATGAGTTGTGAAGTAATTGTGTTGAAAGGGTTACAAATGTGATTTGGTGTAATGAACTAATGATAACAGAGGGTTGGTGTTGACGAGTTTAGGGTGATGTTGTTGGGGTTTAGGTGGACTCGGGATGGGTGTTTACGGTGGTGAGAGTTAGGGTCAAGTGTGGTGGTTTTTCTGAAATCTTTTGTCCGAAACTCTTGTTTATAAGTCCTTTCACTGATTTCGTTTTTTTCAAAATAATATACTCTTAAAAGAGTAATTGGTTTAGTTATCACCTCTTAAAGGTGTTCTATCTTAACCTTTTGAGTTGAGATTGTTTTATGAAAAATTATGGCTACCATTTCTATAGATGAAATTTTTTTAAAGCATTTTGTTATTGCTCATGAAAATAGTGAGTTCAAGGAGGATGACTGATTACTGTTTAGCTTTTACCAATGGAAGAACCTCATTTGATTAAGGTTAAATTCCTTAAGGAGATGGGCAACAACTTCTTTAAGCAAAATCTTTTTGACTCTGTTGGCGGCTGCTATGAAATGACATATCGACTCTTATGTTTGGTTTTGGAATCCATGGAGGACTATGAGGTTGAATCTGTCTTGCAATTAGCAGTCTCTTTAAATTTGAACTTAGCGGCTTGCGCTAATAAGCTCCATGAGTATGAGGCGGCCATAAACTTCCGTTCTTTGATTTTGTCGTCCTTCCCTAAAAATGGTAAGGCTTTTTTTCGTAGAGCTGTAGCTTGTATGAAGACTAATGTGCTCATGGAAGAGCAAACTGGTCTAAAAACTGCGTCAATGATTGAAACTAAGAATAAAGATATCCTTAGAGAACTGAATGTTGTCAAGAATTTACGGGTTGTTAATCATAACGATAAGAGAAGTATTGATGACCAGTTGTTATGTGAGGTGGCTAGGGATAGTAAAAGACCTATCCCTAATAATAATACTGGGCACACCTCAGTAACCGATAATGGGGAGGGTCTTCTTGTGGCTCTTGCGCTACTCCTCTTTCTGACTCCACTGTCATAGATACCTGCATTTCAGATGATGGCCTTCCTATAAATTTCGAAGAAAATTCTTCTCCTAATATTGATTTGGAACACAATCACAAAGACTCTCAAATAGGTGAAAATCAGCATATTAAAAAAAACTCGTTTCTGGAGTTCTCAAAAAAGGGTGATGGCCTTCCTATAAATTTTGAAGAAAATTTTTCTCCTAATATTGATTTAGAACACAATCACAAAGACTCTCAAATGGGTGAAAATGAGCATTTTCCTAAAAACTCGGTTCTTAAGTTCTCAAGAAAGGGTGGAGTAAACTAAAGGCTAAGGATCTCCGGACAAGTCTATCAAAAAATGTTCCAAGGTAGTAAGGTGAGCTTTTACAATAAAAGAGACTCGTCTATTATGACAATTCAGATTCTTAACATCAAGGTCACCAAGGAGGGAGGAATTACAAGAGATCATTGCAAGAGAAAGAAGAGGAGGAGACGTTCTAACAAGCGGAAACTGAAGACGATGGTGGTAAATGATGACACGGCTTCTTGTTCAGGGGCCATCAATGGGATTCAAGGTATTAATTCGAGGGAGTCCTCTATTGGTGGCGTTAACTCGAGTTCACTCTCTATTTGTGACAACTTATCTCCTTCTGGTATTCAAATCTTACAAGAAGACCTTAAGGTTGTCACTCCTAATTCCTGCGTACGTGTTTCTTTAGCGAATGACACGGCCAACACCTCTATTTGTTTTCATGCCCATAATGATTCAAGTGAACATCAGTCTTTCCTCTTTTCAGCTAGTCCTAAGAAGTGTAAGATTTCTTCGTTTGGTAAATTGTCACGTGCCTCGTCTACAAGTAGGCTTAGTAGGTACCCCTACGTAGATTTTGCAGGTACCCTTCTAATCGTCAAGTGAGTGAGACAAAGAGAATTATTAACTCCAAGAAGAATCATAGCCAAGAAGTTGAATCTCCGAGACACAATGTATCTACTTGCTCTACAAGTAGGTCTTTCTCCCGTAAACTACTACGTCCTCGAGGCGTAGGTGTGTCTTGTTGCAGGTGTACTCTTCCGAAGCCCAATTGACAAAGAAGAGAAAAGAAATTTTCGCTCAATTGGCAAACTTATATCGTCCCCTCAAGAAACCTTTTCTTTTTGCTAACCCCATTCTTAGTTTAATTTCTTTTTCAAATAATGTAATAATAAAATACGGCTCGGAGAGTCGGATACGCACTGTATAAGGAATCTTTCTTTCTTGTTGCCAAAAAAAATATTTAAGTTTGGCTGAATAAGGTCGGATCAATTCGGGTTTCGGGTGAGATTCAAGTTGTAACACCCCCGTACACCATGACGCCTTACCAAGGACCATCCCAGTGTATGACGGTGTCACCATCTCGGTTTCCCGAGGAAGTAGATCAAATTAGACAATAAAAGAACAATTATAAAATATTAATATATCTCATACAATACGACTCAATACAAACTCTTTACACCAAAGATACAACTACAACACTCATGACACCGCATCTCTAGACTGGTAGCGTGATGACTCGATCCCTCCAATCCTAGCAGCCACAATCAACAAGACTGCTAAGCCAACTGCTCACCATCCCCGAATGGATCACCGCAGGTTTTACAAACACAACACGGGGTCAGTATTACTCAATTAATATAAGGCAAGCAATAAGGTAACTAGCTGATCATCCACACTCCCCAATCTCCCGATCTCACATAGTAACCGACTACACACCGAGGTGTGTAGCCCTGCCAGATTACCCATCGCAACAGGTAATCCACGCCGCCAGTGGGTGACCGCAGCCGATCTCACCAAGTCCAGCTCATCAACGAGCGACTAAAACAAATCCCTGTCCCTTAATGTGCACATCCCCTCCCGTGGCGGGTTCCACGGAGGGCGAACTAGGGTGTGAAGCCACTCCCACAAGTGACTCCACCACAATCACAACACACAGCATCACAGCTGTCACAACCTCTCCACACCAACACCGTCACCACAACACCCATACTCCGATGATCAGCAGTTAACAATAATCACGAAACAATCATGCCATAACAATTAACAAGAAACCGAGTAGGAAACCCTACCTCCGCAAAGTATGTAAGACATCCATACACAGCCACGCACGACTCCAAAAAGCATCCTAACAATAATAACCACCTCCTATTACACAACTATACTCAAAGAATCACCCAAAAGAACACAAGGCAGAGACTTACCTAACAATACGCATCGGCGGTGACATAGACGGCCACCACACACGTCATCCTTCGCTAGCGAATCCCGTCCTTCCTATGGTGGGGGTTTAGGCTATATACATTAGAGTGTGAAGAGATGGGGTGATAGGAGAGGGAGATAGGCTAGGGTTAGAGAAAGATAAACTGTCGAGGAAATGGAAATTAAATGAAATGAATCTCGCGAAGTTGCATTTTATATTAACGTGTCGACAGCAGCCATACTCGGTCGAGTACGGGAGTACTCGGTCGAGTATAGGTGATACTCGGCCGAGTAGCCTCAACTAGGTCGAGTAAACAATTCTATAAAGCTCATGTTACAAGCCTGATCCCTCACCCATTCATCCCTAAGGTCTATTTGGTCAACAAGGTCGGTCAACAGAGTTCTTAAATATCCTGGGTATTACAGTCTTCCCCCCTTAAAAAGAACTTCGTCCCTGAAATTCAGTCCACACTCCGCTCACCTCAGGGTCACGCACTGTGACACCCTCCACCTACCTAAAGGTGTACGGCCTCAAACCATTCTGACACTACCGCCACACCACATTACTCATGCAACAATTATCTACCACAGCTATTCCTCCAAGCAATACCAATCACTAACTATTACACATAACTTACGGAAATTAATGAATTCATCCGCACTCTCTTGTTAAAAGCAATACAACAACTAGCATCCATACAAAACTATAAAACAAAACCCAACCACCACATTCCATACACCCATACACAGTATTACATAGGTACAAAGTATAACATTCATATCACTTGAGTACGCTATGAATACAACTTCAAGGAAACATAAATGCAATTCCGAATACTAGCATACATAATATACATGTGATTCCAAATATTATAGACATAATTAAACATTTATTTCCGCGACATTACTCTTCCCCTCTTAAAGGAACTTCATCCCCGAAGTTCACCGCTAAACACTTTCCGTACCGTGAACCAACACATACGTGCCAACTGTGACATTACCCATAACTATAAATAACCTTACTTAATTTTACCAAGCTTACTCTATGGCATTACACGATTGTGACTCATAGCAACAGAATGTGACAGCAATTAAGTATTCTATATAGATCCAGAGGTGAGGTTAACAAATGATAACACTTTATTCGTTAACCTTTATGTTAGACATGTACCGACCACCAGGTTCATTTATCCAGTTGGGTTGATTATAACTGTAACCAAACAGGGAATTTACGATAGATAGCATTGAATCATCAACATGCAAATGTATAGACTCAGGGCAGTTATGACACGTTCTTACTATGTTTTAGTATTCCCACACTAAATAAGAACTCCTCCAGTACTATGACCAAGTTAAGATCCTTCATGTAGACCGTGACGATATGTCTAATCTTCATAAATCGATATACTACCCCAAGTACGTACATACCAACGTAGACCGTTTACGCAAAATGACACTATGAAACACCCACCCACTTAACATGTAGACAACCACATACATCTGATAGTTAATAAGCATACATCACAAGGGATCCCTGTAACAGTACAATTCGGCCGAGTATGAATGGTTACTCGGCCGAGTAAGCTCTACTCGGTCGAGTATAAGAGTATACTCGGCCGAGTAAGCCCTACTCGGTCGAGTATTATTTATACTCGGTCGAGTTGTAACAGGCATAGAGCCAACAATTGCAATCCAACATCCTGTGTTACCTGCATCCAAACATACTACCATAATACGGAATATAACCGATTCCACGAGATCCACAGTTAAGCCAAAAGAAAGGTAACGGCCTTAAGGCCAAGTACAGTCATCCATAGTAACTAATAAATCCCGAAAGTAAATATCCAACATAAAAGTAATAAGTCCAACACAAAAGAAATAAATCCAACATCAAAGAAGCCACTCCAAGCAATCTAACAACACAAGGTCAATAACGAGGACCTTCCTCCATGTCATCATCACCACCTGCGCCAGAAGTACCTGCGCCTGAACTGCCCACACCTGGAAAACCTCCTGCTGCTGCTGATGAATCTCCTCCTAGCTGACTGCCATAGTTGGCTCCCCACGGTCCCGCAAGGCAGCCAAACTCAGTCTCCTCCGGAGGTCTCCAATAACTCGGGTCCACTCCATAGCTGTGGAACACTCCCGTGTCCACTCCCGGTCCCCTCCACCGGACAGGCTGTGCTAGCTGTGTCCATATGCCCTGGTTAAGGGTCATCTCATGCAGGTTACGGAGCACCAAAGTAGTGGAGATCCGCTCAGCCAGGTCACTCGGCTGCATCCTAGGGTCATGCACTGTGGGGTAGGGAGAGTACTGGTAAGGGTAGAACTCGGGGGCGGAGTAAGAGGGCTCAGGTACAACCGGGTCTACCCTAGACTGCCTCACCCTACGGCGCTCTCGAGGTGGGGGAGGTGCTCGCCGCCGCCCCTCGTGCACGGTGACGATGCTCGGGTAGGTCCAGGAGGATCCTTGGGTCAATCAGGTAGGTCTGGGGCGCAGGCCTAGGAATAGCACAAGGCTCCCACTCAGCCAAATGGTCAACAACAGGGAGGCGAGCTGGGTCTGGAAGCACCATCCACATAGATCCCCTCACCCACCAGGCATAAGACCCGTCATCCATCCTCCTCAACCATCTGTTCTGACACAAGTACTGAGCGTCCATGGTAGGAACAGTCTTTACATACTCATCCCTGTTCGGAGGTGGGGCCTCAAAATCTGTCAGGCGCTGAGCTAGGCGGGTCACTATGGCCCCGTAAGCAATGTGTTGGGTATCGGACTGTGTCATGCGCTCAAGACTAGAGCACACTACCCCTGGAGCACTGTAGTAGAACGGTTTCTGACGGTGTAGGTTAAGATAAGACATAAGCAACATGACCTCGTGAGAATTAAGCTTGCTCACGTCGTCTCTCGAGTATAGCAAACAGGTCAACATCCTCATAAACATACGAAAGGAAACATGCTGCACATCATTGATCAGCATGGCACTGGCACTAGTAGCAGGTCTGTCAGTCAAATATGAAAGGTAAAGAGGTGCACCACTGTTCTTGGCCACATCACTAAGGTACCCCTCCCCCTCGGCCTCTAGACCCAAATGATCAGCAAACTCGTCTAGGGTAAGCTCATGATCCTCATTCATGAGACGAAAAGAGACAGTCTTTCCCTTCTTGTCATAAACATAGGAGCTCAAAAACTCCAAGGTCAAGTGGGGGTAGGATTTCTTCCTCAGGTGATATAACCCCTCCATACCCAGAATCCGAAAGATGTGAAATATGTCCTCTTTAATCCCTAAAGTCTCAAGAATTCCAGGATTAATACAGCGGGTGGGGCAGAATGGACGACGCATAAGGGCCACAAAAGCCTTACGGTGATTGAAGTCAGAGAATATTACCGATGGATGTGCCTCCACCGGTAGAACTACAGGTTCACGGCTTGACTGACCCGTCTCAAGCTGAACATTACCACGAGTTCTTTTGCTGGGTAAGCCTCTGGTATTCACCATACTGCAAAAGAACAAGTTTTAACAGGGGATTGACACAACCACTCTTATAGCAAAAGACGGACTGTTTTCAATTGTATACAGATTTTGAAACGATCTTTTAAGACAAGTTTTATCAGAAAATCACCAAATACCTTACAAATTATATGATTAAAAGCTTTGAGTTGCCTCAAACCAAAGGATAAACATCAATCAAAGAGGGTTTCGTTTGTAGCAACCCTAGGATATAGAAATCAAATTTTAAACCATGAAATTGCTTAAACGAGGGCATACACGAGGTTTATATACGATTAAACCCAAGAATTAGTGAGATGAATACTCGATTCCAGATGTTCACAAAGAGAATTCGAAGTATAGCTGAAATTATACCATAACTTCGGAAATAAAAAGAGAAATCGACTTAAAACCTTACCTTAGATTGGTTTATAGCAAGGAAGAAAGAATTAATCACCAAGGATTGACCCCAAAAGCTTGAGAAAGGAAGGGTATGGAGTTTTAGAGAGAAGGAGATATGAAGATGGGAGGCGGAAATAAGAAAGAATGGGACGAAAATAGGGTTTTTGTATAACCCGTGTAAGTCCCGCTACAGCAATACTCGGTCGAGTGTTGGGCATACTCGGCCGAGTGTCGACTACTCGGTCGAGTATCCCCCTTGCTCGGTCGAGTTTTCAAGGACAGTAGCGATTATAATTTTCACCAAACGAACACTCGGTCGAGTAGCTTTATACTCGGCCGAGTATGGTCTACTCGGTCGAGTACAGTACTCTACTCGGTCGAGTTTCCAACAGTAAAGAGGAAATCATAAATTTTCATTGTTCCTGCAAAATAAATAACATCGTTCGTAGTTCCGTGCAACCGGCTTGTCACTATTAGAGCTTAGTTCTACCACATAAACACATATCAACACGTATTTTGTACATCCACTACCAATTCGATCATCATTTCTACCTTCATTCCTCACTTTGCTATGACACGACTACACCCTACCTTTTAGCATACTTGGCAATTAATTACTGTACTTACATGGTTTAGCTCTTATAACACATCATCACAGATTCCCCTACTCACAAGATATACACCTTAACCACATTTGCCAGGCAGCAATCACTACATAACACAACCATCGTTGGACAATTGATTAACTTACCTCTGGTCGCAAATCGCAACCATTACACCTTGACACCTATTATCCTAAACATAGATGCACACAACAATCATCATTAAGCAATCAACGACTCTCACTAGCTACCTTTTTTCCCCGTGTCTGGCTTAAGTTCGATGGGGCCATGATTTTGAAATGAGGGCGCCTTCTCACCCAAAATCAAGCATCGGCTGGGGCTCCCAACGCACATACACCAGGTTCATTTTAGTTGACACCCTACATTCATTAGATTCATTGGTTCAGGTTCCAAAATCGTTGGCTCTGATACCACTTTGTAACACCCCCGCACACCAGGACGCCTTACCAAGGACCATCCCAGTGTATGACGGTGTCACCATCTCGGTTTCCCGAGGAAGTAGATCAAATTAGACAATAAAAGAACAATTATAAAATATTAATATATCTCATACAATACGACTCAATACAAACTCTTTACACCAAAGATACAACTACAACACTCATGACACCGCATCTCTAGACTGGTAGCGTGATGACTCGATCCCTCCAATCCTAGCGACCCACAATCAACAAGACTCGCTAAGCCAACTGCTCACCATCCCCAAATGGATCACCGCAGGTTTTACAAACACAACACGGGGTCAGTATTACTCAATTAATATAAGGCAAGCAATAAGGTAACTAGCTGATCATCCACACTCCCCAGTCTCCCGATCTCACATAGTAACCGACTACACACCGAGGTGTGTAGCCCTGCCAGATTACCCATCGCAACAGGTAATCCACGCCGCCAGTGGGTGACCGCAGCCGATCTCACCAAGTCCAGCTCATCAACGAGCGACTAAAACAAATCCCTGTCCCTTAATGTGCACATCCCCTCCCGTGGCGGGTTCCACGGAGGGCGAACTAGGGTGTGAAGCCACTCCCGCAAGTGACTCCACCATAATCACAACACACAGCATCACAGCTGTCACAACCTCTCCGCACCAACACCGTCACCACAACACCCATACTCCGATGATCAGCAGTTAACAATAATCACGAAACAATCATGCCATAACAATTAACAGTAAAACTGAGTAGGAAACCCTACCTCGTCGCAAAGTATGTAAGACATCCATACACAGCCACGCACGACTCCAAAAAGCATCCTAACAATAATAACCACCTCCTATTACACAACTATACTCAAAGAATCACCCAAAAGAACACAAGGCAAAGACTTACCTAACAATACGCATCGGCGGTGACATAGACGGCCACCACACACGTCATCCTTCGCTAGCGAATCCCGTCCTTCCCATGGTGGGGGTTTAGGCTATATACATTAGAGTGTGAAGAGATGGGGTGATAGGAGAGGGAGATAGGCTAGGGTTAGAGAAAGAGAAACTGTCGAGGAAATGGAAATGAAATGAAATGAATCTCGCGAAGTTGCATTTTATATTAACGTGTCGACAGCAGCCATACTCGGTCGAGTACGGGAGTACTCGGTCGAGTATAGGTGATACTCGGCCGAGTAGCCTCAACTAGGTCGAGTAAACAATTCTATAAAGCTCATGTTACAAGCCTGATCCCTCACCCATTCATCCCTAAGGTCTATTTGGTCAACAAGGTCGGTCAACAGAGTTCTTAAATATCCTGGGTATTACACAAGTTACTAATTATAGTGTTGGTCGGGTCGAGTTATTTGAGTAGATCATTCAGGTCAGTTTAGTTTTTTTTTTTTTTTTTCATGACGAGGGGACTCGCAACCGTTATCTTTGGTGCGCACTGGATAAATCCCCGAGTATAAGTAATAGCTGCAAACCATGCATACTAGATAAGTTACCCGAGAGTAACATGCTCAAAATTTTAAAGGGATATCTTTACACATTTACAATATTTCTTTTAGGAAAAACTTAAACCTGAATCCCGTGAAAATTTCACTAAAGTTTTAACAACTAAATTTCCACCTACTTTAAACCCATTTCATTCCCCTTTAATCCATTTATTTCATTTCATTTCTTTTATATAAAGTTATGAACCAAACACTCATGCCTCGAAGGTACTAAAATGAAATAGGCACACTAGTTTTAAACCCGTGCAAATTGCACGGGTTGCTGTATTAAGTTTTGTTATGATCATGGAGTAACGTAAAAATCATAGTTAAGTTTCTAGAGAATCATATTTAATATTCTTGATTTGAGTTATTAATTCATTTGCAATTAGCGAGTTTGTACATGAAAGACCTATCTATAATATGGCAATATTAATAATGTGTCTATATTCAAAACATAGCAAACATAATAAACATATATAAATTTGAAAAAATAAAATAGATGGGTACGATGTAAGTAGTAATAACACAATTATTAAAAGGGAAACCCGTGCTATTTTCATGCGCCGGAAATTTAAAGTTTTGTCATATTACTATACTTGTTATATAAATGATTTTGTAATAAAGATAATTACCCTATAATATAATCGTAATAAAAATAATTTTAGTTGTCTTGAAATATAATTAAGCTTGTGTAACTTCTATGAACGTAAGAAGATATATACTTGAGCCTATATACAAATACAATAACCCAATGTGATACCTACTAATTCCATACAAATCGCATAATGTAGGATTATATATAATAATTTGAACATGGGATGATATATTTTTTTCATTTTGTACAATGTCTTAACATAAAAGCTTGTACAATTGATTTAGTGAGCCCATATTCAAGGACATACATGAAATGATATTAATTTCCAAAAAAAAGTTCATAGGTTGTACCAAAACTTGGCTCATAATATACCACTAACAATCTCTACTAAGGTCAATAGGTCATGCTCACAAATATTCTATAAGATCATCTTTAACAAAAAAAAATACAACTAAATTAGTCCTTTAACAAAAAAATACAAATAAATTAGTTTACAAACACTTAATAATAATAATTATTTATGTCGATAACCAAATATGTTATATTGGTAACGGACATATTTGAAGATGTTAATACTCATTATAAGATTGCGAGTTGTTATAATAAATGTAAAAAAAAAAAAAAAAAATTGGTCTATTATCCTTTTGAGCCGTTGATGGTCTTATTTAGACTTTGGCAAAAGTGACCCGGTTCGAATAACTCAACCTACATCCGAACTGAAGACTCGAATCTTATATGAAACCCGAATTGACCCGACTTTATTCAACCTGACTCAAAGTTTTATTGTTGGAAACTAATTGTTATCCACGAATAACTTGAAAATAGTCAACCGAAATGTCACGAAACCGACTGACTCAACCCGAATTCTTATAAACCCGAACTCGAATTGACCCGACCCAATCCCAACCCGATTGACTCGTTTACCCAGTCTAGTTTTATATGTACTCTCATGAGAGAGTTACTCATCTCAAAATTAAACTTTGTCCATAATTACACTTAGGCCCATAGAAAATATAGCAAAGCTATAGTTAGCCCATCTATTTTGGTCTCGTAACCCATCTGGAAAATTCACAATTAAATCTGCAATAAGACTAATTCGAAATGAACTCCCAGATGAATCAGAAAATTTCTGAAAAATCCCATGGAAGGTTTGGGCTCCTCAGAGAATTAGACTATTTGTGTGGCTAATTTTACACGACATTAGTCGAGGAGAGGTTTTATTGAAGACCCGAGTTGCACAACGTGTAATGAATTGGAGGAGACCACTCTCCATCTTCTTCGAGACTGCAGGGAAGCACGCAAGGTATGGCAACTTTTCTCCTCGTCCATCACTGATCAATTTTATCAGGAAAATTCGTTGAGAGAATGGATGATCTTGAATCTGACGGGTCCAAGAAATGATGCTCGGGATACTTGGCCGACTGTTTTTGCAATTGTAATATGGTGGATTTGGAGGTGGAGAAACTGCAGGAGTTTTGGAAGAGAGGAGGGAATCCCGAGCTGCATCTTCACGTTTCTAATGCTGAGAGTACGGGAGGTGAGAAACGCGAAGGAATTAGTTGACTTGCTTGCTGATTTAAACAAACTCAAGTACCACGAAACTTTTGTGCGTTGGGTGGCATCACCATATGGGTGGGTAGTTTTGAATGTGGATGGGGCATGAAAAGGGAATCCTGGGGTAGCAGGAGCAGGTGACATTTTTAGAGACTCCGCTGAAAATATGCTACTCGCTTTTTCGGATAGGTTAGGAGCTGCTACCGTCACAAGAGCAGAATTGATGGCTCTTAAGAGGGGACTCATTCTGGCCAAGGAGAGATCTTTTCCAAGATTAATCATCCAAACTGATTCACAGGTGATGGTACAGCTTTTGGATGTAAGGGAGGAATTACCGGCAGCACACTATCATCTAACCCAAATCTGCAAGTGCTTCTTAAATGCACATCCATGGAACATAGAAAAACATCATATATATAGGGAAGCAAACGGTTGTGCGGATTGGCTTGCAAATGTGGGTGTGAGACAAAATCACCAGCTCAAAGTGTGGAAACCGGATGAAACGCCGGATCATTTATACCGTCAGATACAGCAGGACACTAGTGGAGTATCGTGGCCTAGGATGGTCCCCTCTTATACTACCTAGCATGTTCCTTGTAGTTTGTTTAGCTTTCCTTTGTTTTTTGTTTGTTTTTGTTTTTCTTCTTTATTTCTCTTTTGGGTAATTCCCGCTTCTTGTAACCAAAAAAAAAAAAAATAATAATACCGTAAAATTATCAGTTAGGAACCCTACATTATATTTCGTCACTTCTCACTTAGGTATTTGATTATCTCACTTCCGCCATTCCCTATCTCTTCTCACCGCTTGTCCTATCTCTCACACTATCTCTCATATTTCATAGACTTGTTCTTTTGATATGAAGATTATCCAAGTATATATATCAAAAGAAATCCGTCTTTTTCATCACCATTTATTTAGCTTAGAAATTGTTTCGTGGCTCAATTTTCTAGCTTAGAAATCCCTCTTTTCATCACCATTTTTTCAATTTAAATAAAATTTTCAATCTTGTTGATTTTTTTCTTGTACAAAAGGAGTCATTTGAATTTTTTCATTAAGCATATCTAATTTTATTTCCCTCCTTTTATTATTTTATTGTCGTATAAATTAATTGTAATCTGCTATTAATATTATACCGTATTAATTTTTTCACTTTTAAGATTTTTTTTTTTACTTTTTTCGATATTAATTGGGCTTTTTTTATATAAAAAATTGATGTTTTATTTCAATTTTGTAGTTTATATTCCGTATGTATTACACAAATATATATATCAATCATCATATTTTTATTATATGATTCTCCACATAAAATTATATACTCATCCAAGTCCGTGTTTGATTAATTCAACGTAAGTATCTTTGAAAGTCACATGCATGTGATGTCATAAAAATTCGTATCAAAAGCAAATGTAAAGAATATGATAAATGAGGGAGTATTGTTAATTATTGAAATGCGAAAAAAATGATAATTGACCCATACACATTTAAAGTGATTTAGACAAATCGTCAAATATTCAAACCCGTGATGTTATCATATAATATATAATAATCAATAAGTAACCGTTATGTTATATACATTGACAATTTTATTAAAATATAAGACACTTTATTAATAAAAATATGTATAAAAAATTGTGGGTAAATATTCATATTCACCCTACCTAAACCGACAATTAAAATAATTGACAAATTACTATTTCTCCCAAAAAAAATTGAAGTGACCCATAAAAAATCTACATACAATAAATGGTAAATACAAATTCTTATTTGTGAAGGGCATATTCATCACAAGCTTGCGACGGGTTAAGTATACCCACGTGGGATACATAAAACAATAACAAAGTGCATACGGAGTAACAATCTGTTTTGTCTTATTTACCCACATAGGTAGTACTTAGATCTTTCGCAAGCTTATGACAGATATACCCGTCACAAGGGAGAATTGCTTATTGGTAAATTGGATCGTAAGACTCGTAACTCCCTAGTCCATAAAAATTCAGCTATAAAGCCCACCAATTATATAGAACAATTTAGCCCATAATAAAGAACAATGTGCTTAGAAACCCTCGTTTCCGCTGTTATCCTTTTATCTTCTTCCACCCTCCTATGCACCTTCTTTTATTTTTACTTATTAGAAAACCTGAATTATTATTTCTATTAAATTATTAATTACCCCAAATCCCAATAACCCACAATATATATTACGGAGCAATAATTAAGCTGATTAAGTTGATAGTCAAGGTACTCCAAAATATATTTAATGAACTATTGGGGAATTATAGCATATGTGACAAATTGACAATCCATAGAAATTGGGTTGATGAGTTGAGAGTGAAGACCTTCAAATTTGTATATTTAGTGATCGATTTATTGATAAATATCATCCTCCAATCCGCTTCGAAGCAATTTATTTCTATTTTCCGTTTTGAATTCATTTTTCTTACTCTTTTTATATATATAATATATTTAAAATTCCGTCTCTTTTTAATTCTACGATTTTTGTAATTTGTAACTACTAATCGTCCTTTATTGTTGATATTTTTATTGTTAATTAATATTGATAGTAAATAGTATAATAACCGCCTCTTACTGTAATTCAATACGACATTAATTTTTTCGTTTTTGGGATGTTCTTTTGCTTTTTTTTTAAAAAAATAATTTTGCGTTTTATTTTCCGTCTTAATAAAGATATTATAAATACCATAGTAATTAATTTTATGAATTTTAATGTATTATAAGTGAATTTAGATGATTAATATTTCCATATCATCAGTTGTCCGAGGCAAAATAGCCCACAATTTTACCAATATTTAATTTTTAATGTGATGTATTTTATTAATAGAATATTTGTATATTTATTATATATAAGTCATATGTTTATACTATAAGTCATTATGTTATTGAAGCTGATGTATTAATGGAACAATTATACAGTAAAGAGAGAGCAAGTACTCCATACTTTGTAATTAATTCTAATGTTGAACGTGAACCAAAAAATCAGAAAACTAAATATAGACTTTGACTTGTTGACTTTCAACCACAGAGCGACACGTAGGCTTTGTGGTTGTTCTTTTAATAAATAGGACTAGTTTTTGAACCCGTGCACTGCACTGGTGGCAATGAAAAGTTGTATTGAAGGTTAAAACTTGCGTAATTTTTAGATTTAGTAAATAACTAAATTTTAGAAATTTTTTGTCTACCTATACATCTTTGATGAGTTTATGTTGAATTAGTTTTATTCGAAGTACTTTGACAAAAAAAAAAAGTTTTATTCGAAGTATTCTGCTTTTTTTGTTCTCGACTTTTTTACTTATGAGAGGTGAAATCGAAAAAGTGAATACAAAATCATTAATTTCATAACATGTTCATTTACGCAATAAGCAATTATTTTTACTCATTGTTTTACATTTTTTTTTATCATATTACCTCTCTTGTTTTCACCTCTCAAATCCTTACCTTCTCTCTCATTTCCTCTCCCACCCATCATTGTCCGGACATCACTATCTAACTAACTCGAGATCTACCAGCAGATCCTCCACCGCAGTGGTGACCACACCTAACATCGGACCACGACGTCTCACTCAACCCCTATCACAGCAGCCCCTTACACCCAAATCACCAACCTTTAAACCATATCATACATCCTCCAATTACCATACCTAATCTTGCCCCCATCCCCTCATCTCGTACGTCCCGTATCTCTATCATAACCATCATCCCAGCCTTACCCCATATATGACCCCAAGCCCTTCTTGCAACCTTATGCGACTCCACACCCCATCATTACCCATCCATCGCGACCCCTCCTATATCACGACCTCCCACCCCAACACTGCCTATTCATTCGTTCTTCAAGTCGTCAAATTGTCAGAATGTAAATTGCCTTTTTCACCAACAATAATATTGAAGAAAGTAACACATTTAGCAAATCAATCCATATAATCGAACCCATCTCAACACATTTAGAAAACAATTCTTACTAACCTCTATTTTCGTAGTTTATCTCCCACTTTATGGCGGTCCTTCTTAATCTCAAATTAATCAATGTTTCTAATAAGAACCAAGAGCAACCAAAACACAAAAGTTGTATACATTAAGTTTCATTACAGAAGCAACATTTAAATTATCAAAATGAATTAGGATGTCGAATAAGAAAAAATAGATAGTTTCGTACCAATAATTTGATAGATGAACCATCTCAACCAAAACCTTAAGGTGATGGTTGAGGTCCAACAGTTATATTTATTTCCTATTACGCCCCCTCACTCGAGTGCTCATTGGGCTCGAAGAGTGGTTAGTTATTGGAGGCTGCCAACCCGTGACTTATGGTCACACTGGCTCTGATTCCATGATAGATGAACCATTTCAACCAAAACCTTAAGGTGATGGTTGAGGTCCAACAGTTATATTTATTTCTTATTATAATTATATATGGATGAGAGTAAGACTATAGCAAATCGGCGGGCACTAACAATAGTGCAACTGCGCAAGCAACGAAAATTTGTTAAGCAAGCATGGGAAAATAAGATGAAGATGAATGAGAGGGTAACTTTTTCTCACCTAGTCTCACTGAAATGCCAAATTTCAATCCTATATCTTGAACTTTCATTTCTCAACCCTTCTATTTTGTTTAATAATAATTAAACCGTAAAAATATCAAAATATTAAGATTTGGTAATCTGACATGACACTAATGGTAGGAAAACATAGTTTTTTTACGCATATTTTTTGGAGCGTCATTAGTTACCGTAATTTGATTTCCATGTTTTTTTTTTACAATTGTGTATACGGTATCCATATATGGCCTTGAATCAATTAGCACTTACAAAATAGCTAAATTAACCGCTCACATCGATATTAATCAAGTTAATAGATCCTGGATTTAAAGGGTACGTTTGTTCAAAAATATTGATTTGATATTTAATGCAACTTATTTTAAACTATTATTGTGATTGAATTAAACCGGAATAACTGATAACTTAGATTTAGAGAAATAAGAATATTTCCAAAGATTGATTTACTTAAGTTTCTCCTACTCCGACTAAAAATATCTAATCTTTTACGTGATTGGCTCGAAATTAATTGTTAAATGGCTCAAAATAATACAATATCTAATCTTTTACATGATTGACTCGAAAATAATTGTTAAATGGCACAAAATAATACTCTAAAAGATATTGATTCCTCCTTTATGGTGGTAATTGATTGTTATGATAGTATAATGTTAACGCCTCATTTTTAGATTTTGGAATATATTTTTGCCATAAATAATGTACCATAATATATTTTTCTTAATTTGCGTCTTATATGTGTATTTGCCATAACTAATGTATCATAATATTTTTTTCTTAAATTACGTCTTATATGTATTTGTCATAATTAATATACCGTTTTTTTTTAAATGTACGTCTTAGAAATACGCAAATAACACATGGCACACTATAAGGCTATTGACACATGGCATCGTATTAAGCAAGAAAGAAGTACATGACCCATATATTTATTTTTCTCTAATGTACTCGTACACTTGTTGAATGTAGATCTCTGAAAAAAAAATGGAAGCAAACAATTGTAAGTAGTCTGTAGTAAATAAAAAGTACAGTACTCTGTAACTTATAAATTCATTTAAAACAATTAAACACGAGTACTTGGGTAAGGCCGTTTTACATATATTTATCGTAAAACGGGAATCTTTAATAACTACTTTTACTATTAGTAAGGTAGTATTTGGATGTATTTAACAACTATATTAGGATAAAACCGTCTTGCAAAGACTAACTCTTAAACGGTTTAAAATAATTTATCATTAGATGAAAAATTTAATGGAACTGAATATTAACTTTGTAAATTTCTAATGCCTCGAAATTATAATTGTGCCACAACTGCATAACATCAACGTTGAAGAGTTAATAACAACCCTGCAACATTTGATAGAAAATTACTAACATTTTACAGAAAACTACTTGACAAACAATGTTGAAGGGTAAGTAATAGAACATACATAATAATACTTTGTAAAGACTAACTAATATTTTGCTGTCATGATACTCTGATAGTAATATTACTCCAAAATGAAATAAAATGTAAGTCTTTAAAAAAGTAATAAAAACATGTAAGCAAATAAAGACAAAAACAGAACAGTGAAGTTCCCCGGCCTGATAGTTGTTAACTTGTTACTACTTGCGGCGGAAAATCATACCTCAAACTATCTGATAGGACTCTTTGCCCAGTAGAGGCGGGGAGATGATGGTGGGGGCGATACGATGGTGACCGCATGTGGCGTTTTTAGGCAACCATAAAAATGGTGGTGAATTATCTCACACACATATAAGATGAATATATTTCCTAATATTTTCGTCAAAGATTCTTTGTAATCTACTATCATCTTGAAAGTGCATAATATTGAGCAACCGTGATATTTTTTCCTTTGTGATATTGTATTATTGATAAGATCTATTAAATCTTAAATTATATGGTAAATGGCTAAGCACACATAATTTTTCACCTAAAATCACAGTAGGAATATAGAATTTCCTTCTAAAACCATCATGTATTATGGTAAACTTCTTTTTAACAAATATTCATGATGATTATTTAGGAATAATCAATAATTTAGCCATTTAGCTATATTTTTAGTAAAAATAATTTGAACATAATTCAGCCCTTTTTTGTGGGAATGACACGTGGCAATGACACATGACAATTGAAGGGGATACCGGTTTCTGCTTTAATATATTATATGATATATGATGATATGATTGAGTATACTCTAGATGAGGAGCCCAATCCATCTTACACTTATCAGCACATAACCACTTATAACTTTCAAGAGCTGTATACAAACCATTATTATCACATACAAATCATTATTATCAATCTATTAAAACTGCTTCCTCTGATTATATACCTCTCCTTCATTTTCTCTTGCACTTTACAAATCTGCTTTGATGTCCAGCTAGTATGAATGGTTGGTTCATCATATTCAAACCACTTCTATCCTTTTCAGATAAATGTGGTTATTCACAATATCCATAAGTGATCAGTTTTAAAGGTAATCTATCATACATATTTGCCTATCATGACAACATTCTACATCTTGCAATTCACAAGGCCGAAGCCCGCCCCAAAAATAGTTACTACAGTTTTAGGGGCAAATGCTCTTCCAGTCAACTGAGGTGCCTTACTATACTCCTCAAACTCGACCTAAAGATAGTTATTACAAATGCTCATAGTTATTTTGATAACGGTTATTGGGATTATGAAAATCCTTGCCCATTATGTATGTAGCTTGCATGGTGAGAATAAATTAAATTAGGATCAAACATGTGATCACATTTTGAATAACATCCTAAATCAACATTCTCAACAAGCTTAGAGCAATTTTCAATAGGCAATAGCCATTCTCTTTTAAGTAACATGAATCCCTAGAACATTACTGGTGAAAGCCATGCTCCGTAGTCCGAACATGTGATCACATTTTGAACAACATCCTAAATCAACATTGAAATATATATCAGTTTTATATTTATTTATAAAACGTACAATATATTTATAAATAAAAAAAATAAGGCTACAGGATTTGGTTGTCGTGAGATGATTATCGAAAGCAGTCTTATTAGTTTTTGATGCGTAGAAGCAGACAAAATTAGAGAGAAACAATTTTTTAAGCTTATGATATTTTCTCATTATCTAATGTTCGTGACCGCATAACTTGTTTTTTTTGTTAGTAGAATGTTGAGTAAGATATCTCAAACTTTGACTCGTTTTAGTCCTTGGTGCTTAGGTATGAGGTATTGACCTGATGCTCTACCCATTATTCAATGTGATTAATTAAAATATATACTTCCTCTATTCAATTCCATGCTACCACTCTACTTTATCACGTTTGTCAACACATGCTTTACGTGATAAATATCGTTACATATGTATTTGCAAAAATTATAAAAGTTAGATATTTTTAATGTACTCATAAAGACAAATCAAATAAGATCTCACGTGAATATATTTTCACTTATGTATTGAGAGAAAATTGAAATTAAATGTTTATTTGTGAATAGTGTAGAAAATTGAAAGTGTTAGAGTGGGGTTGAATGGAGGAAGTATTAGAGTCAACGCAAGTTCTTTTAAAAATTAAATAAAATAAATAATACTGTACCAAATTTTAGTTGAATTTCACTTTGACCCAAAGTGTATGTATAGTAAATTCTAGTCACAATACCTCTCTCCTCTCTCTAATTTTCTCTCTCCAAAAAAAACCCAAAAAACCCCCCAAAATTTACGTTTTTCTCCATCACTAGCCACCCACCCCTCTACATCCCCCTATATTTATACCGCCTCTCCGGAGATGTGGCCACGCTTTGGCCCGTCTCCGGAGGTCGGTCATTCACTCCTTGCTTAAACTGATTACAGTTTGATTTCCGATTGTTTTTCTTCGGATGGGTGTTTTCCTCGATCACCGTCACCAATCAGTTTATAATTTCGTCTTCCCTTGTCCGATCAGTCGAAGTTTGGTTTTTTGTTGTTCTTTGGTCTACTCCGTTGCCGGTGTCGTCACTTTTCTCGTTCACGGTGGTCTTGCTTGTCTTGGTGGTCTTGCATGTCCCCTCCCCCGACTCTTTGTCCTGTCTCCGTCCTTTTGGATTTCATCCCATAGGTGATCCCCCCATTTCCTCCACCTCTGGACTGATTTTCTTGCTGTGTCGATGAGTATAGCTCATCTGTGTTCTGCTTTGTTGTCCTATGTGATTTTGGGTCTGATATGGTGATCCTCCCATTTCCCCCACCTATCGGTCCTTTTTCGTTTACCAATAGTGTTTGTGAGTGTCGTCTATTTCTTTGTTCTGTTTGCATGTTTAACGGTGGTCCTGAGAGGAGTCGGTAGGTGTTATGAGTGGCTTTGTAGCGTGTTTCCCACCTTTTGAGTTTTGCATGCCCCTGTGTCGGGTTCTGTTGCTTCGTTTGGGGCTTTGGGGTGTTCCGGGTGTTTTGTTGTCTTGTGCTTCGTGTTTCGGCCTAGGCTGTTGTGGAGATTATGGTCTGATCTTGTTGATTTGAGAGAGACTCTTTCATCTTTGTTTGACTCGAGTTCATCCTGTTTTGGTCCTTTTCAGATTTATATTTGGAGTGTTGGTCTGACTTGGTGGTTTCAATATGGGACGGGTTGTAGTGTCGGGTGGGTTGGTTGTGGTGGTTACTTTCCTTTTATTTCATAACTTTAGTTATAAGTCTCCTATTTATTTTTGTCTTTTTAATTTGTTTTTCCTTAATAGAGATTTCCTTGAGTAAGCGTTTCATTCAAGGGTTTAGGGTGTCCTGTCCCTCTATCATTTGGAGTTTGCTTCCGTCTTGGAATCATGTTATGGATCCTCTCAGTCAAGCGTGGGTTGGTCCCGTCAGAGGCTGGTGCCTTTTGGAGTCTGTGGAGGGGTGTTTGGTTGTGGGGTTGTCCTTGTTCTCATCTATCTACATTCTGATTTTCGTGGTTTGCTGGTCTTACGATCCAAGGGTTCGATCTCTAAGGTGTAGGAGAGTTATCTCCACCGATGGCAGACTTCATCGTCTTGCTTGTCACCTTTTATTTCTACGTTCTTTTCGCAAGAGCGTAAGTATACCTTGTTATTGTCACCCGGCGGTTTTTATGTATCAGCGGTTTATGGAAGTCAAGTGTGATGGTGAAGCTGGTTCAAACGCTCGCTATCAATATTCCGTTCTACTCCATGCTATCATAGTTTTATTAGTTTGTATTAATAATGTTGTTTTAGTTTCACACAATGGATATATTATGGGCTCTGAGAGCCAAAACATCATGTAATACATCTTTTCCTCTCCGACAAAAAAAAAAAAAAAGTATGTATATGCCATTAAATTTCAACCAACTTGAATACACTAGTACAACTCCGAAACTAATTTTAAAAATCAACTAAACTAATCACACCAAATTAGTCTTTCACCGAAAGTAAATCAAAAGCTCTAATACAAGTTCTCTAGTGATTTACACAACTCGAAAAGATTCATAAGTGGAATATGAGAATTGATAAAGAAAAATACGCAAACCGATCAGCAAAAAATACACACATACACATCATCCTATACACTTTATATTCAAGCATATCAATTCTATATTTATGCTTGCTAATATTATTGACAATTCTTACTCAAACCCACACTATTTTTAGTCAATTTCAATTATCACTACCACTAATACTAAAAATTTAAATAAGGAGGTAAGAAAGCAAAATAAAATTCTCTTTATTATATTATATATACTAAATTTATTTAGAATTACTATAAACATATATAATATGAACTTTTTATTAGACAAACTCTTCCAAAATTAATAATAATAATAATAATAATAATAATAATAATAATAATGATAATCTAATAATAAAATAATAAAATTAGACGGAAGGCCCAAAGTTGAAGTTACTTAATCCCACCTTATCATTTCTTTATCCCTCTTTCAATCTTCAACACTTTCATAAAAACTTCATTCATTTATTATCCTTTCTTCGTCCATTACTATATTCTCTTATCTCAATTAAAACCCCTTAAACCCTAATTTCCCCAATCAGTTTGATTGAGGGAATTCCCAATTTTGATAAGCTAATGGACCCAGAAACCAATTCTCCTATTTCACAGCAATCCTCAGGTATTCAAACTTTACCTTCTTCTGATACTGCAGTTTTTGATAATTTTGATAAGTTTTCCGATGATAAAACCAATAATTCTACTGAAAAATTGAATAAAATTGATGAAATTAATAAAGAGGATAAAACTGTTGAATTGAATTTAGATAGTGGTAGTAATGATATTGATACTAGCAGTAAATTGAGTAATGGTGGGGAATTTGAGAATTCTGTTATTGACCCAGATGAGGAAAAGGGTGAAAAAATGGTGGGTATTCCTCAAAATGATGTTTTGGGTAGTGAGTCTGTAATGGGTTCGG
The DNA here is from genome assembly GCF_048544455.1 of Silene latifolia. Taxonomy (NCBI): domain Eukaryota; kingdom Viridiplantae; phylum Streptophyta; class Magnoliopsida; order Caryophyllales; family Caryophyllaceae; genus Silene; species Silene latifolia. Next base: position 23,122,666 of record NC_133532.1, read on the forward strand.
AGTCGAAAACCGGTGAGAAGGATGTTGATGATGATGAAAATGAGGTAGGTAGTGGTGAGGTGAAGGGGTTAGATGGTGTTGAGAAGGATGTTCTTAGGGTTAGGGTTTCAGGAGGAGAGGAAGAGGAGGAGGAAGGGGGAGAGGAGTGGGGGGATCCTTTGGAACGGTTGGAGACGGATACGCCTAAGGGGGAAGAGGGTGTGGAGGAGGATACGGGTGTCGAGTCGTTTGAGGAGGTGGATAATAGTGTTGAGCTTGTTGATGAGTTGGATGAGGATGCTGTTGTTGATAGTATAAATGTGAATGCGGTTGAAGCTGTGAGGTCAGGGGTTGCTGTTGTTGGTGTTGACGATAAGAAGGAGAGTGAAGTTGAACCTGTGGGTGACGGTTCTATTGGTGAAAAGTCTTTTGAGGTTGAATCTGTGGAGTCTAGTAGTGTTGAGGATGTTGTGGTGGCTTCAACTAATGAGGATGATTCCGTTAAGGATTCAAAGGTTGAAGTAGAGAAGGCTTCTGTTGTAGAAGAATCTGCTCCAGTGGATTCTGGAGTTACGGAAGCCACTAGTGCGAAGTACACTGATGAGGGGGATGCTGTAGTGGACTCCATTAAGGTCGATGCTGCAGAAGCTGTTAGGTCAAGTATTGCTGTTGTCGGGGAGGTAGAGGAAGGGAAAAGCTCTGTTGTTGAAAATGTCACTCCTGCGGTTGAAGATTCTGTTACTGAAAAACCAGCTATGGAGGACTCCGCAGCCATTGAAAATGGCGAAGCAAAATCTGTGGCTGAGAGTGAGGCCGTTAGGTCAGGGGTAGCTGTCGTTGGGGAATCTGAAGTTGACAACACAGAACATGAAACGAAGGAAGTAGAAGCTCCTGTTGTGAAAAATGTGACATTGGCCAACGACTCTGCACCGCTGGCTGACCCAATTACATCTGAGGTGAGTCCTCCTGACCTGTTACAGTTTTTATTAAATTTATTACCAGTGTCTATATCTTCTGACCCATTTTTTTATGTGCAGGTTGTTGATAGGTCGGGGGATGAGCTGGAAGGGGCTCAAACCAATGATGCTGAAGAACCCCAGTCTGTTGTTGAAGATGTGACATTAGCCAATGAGTTTACATCGTCGGCTGACACAATTTCCTCTGAAGTAAGTCCTGACTGCTGACTGGTATTTCTGTTAAATTTTCTTGCCAATGACTATATTCATTCTTCAGACACACTTATGTTTGGTCAGGTTATTGAAAAGCCAGCTGCTGATCTCGAAGAAGCTCAAACCAATGATGTTGAAGCACCCCGGGCCGTAGAGATTGCTGAGTTACTTAACACAGAAAAAACTAAGTCAGAGACTGATATTGTTTCCAAAGAACAGGAACCTTCTGATGATGAGAAGGCTAGTTCTGTTAACGGGGAAGGGGAGAAACCAAGTCAGCGTTCATATGCCAGTGTTCTAGTTGACGGGCCTGATTCAACTGCCTCTGATGAGAACCTGCTTGACCAAACCAGAATGGAAGCTGAGAATGAAATTCATAATACCCAAGAGAAAGATGATGATGAAGGCTCAGCTACAGATGAGGAGGATGGTCTCGTGTACTTTGGAAATGGAAGTTCCTCTAGAAAGGATATAGAGGAATTGGAAACTCATGATAGTTCTGAAATGATTGATGGTCAGGTTGTGACAGATACCGATGAAGGCGATTCTGATGAGGAAGGAGAGGGAAATGAGCTTTTTGATTCAGCTGCGTTAGCTGCTTTGTTGAAAGCTGCAACTGGCGCAGGAACAGATCCTGGCACCATCACTGTAAGATCGCAAGACGGATCTCGCCTTTTTTCTTTGGAGCGCCCCGTTGGCTTGGAACCATCACTTCGGTCTGCCAGGCCTACCACTGGTTCCACCAATTCAGGTTTCTTTAATCCCACAAATTTTGCTCCTCCGCCAGAAGAGAACCTTAGTGAAGAAGACAAGAAGAAGCTGCAGAATTTACAGCAATTAAAGGTGAAGTTCTTAAGGCTGGTTCAGAGAGTTGGTTTTACCGCTGAACATTCCTTAGCAGCACAAGTTCTATATAAACTAGCAGTTTTTGCCGGGAGACCTGTAAGTCCAGCCTATAGTCTTGATAACGCAAAGCAGACAGCTGCGCAGCTTGAAGCTGAGGGGAAAGAGTTGGACTTCTCCTTGAACATCCTGGTTCTTGGGAAGTCAGGTGTTGGGAAGAGCGCCATTATCAACTCTATATTAGGTGAAGAGAAGGTCAAAGTTAATGCATTTGAGACTGAAACAACTTCTGTAAACGCTGTCTATGGAGATGTCGATGGTGTCAAAATTCGGTTCATTGATGCACCTGGTCTCAGATCATCGGCAGTGGAGCAGGGTTATAATCGTAAGGTCTTGGCATCGGTCAAGAAGCTCACAAACAAATATCCTCCAGATGTCATGTTCTACGTGGATCGCCTGGACTCACAGACAAGAGATCTTAATGATCTACCCTTGTTAAAGACAATAACTAATTCACTTGGTGCTTCAATTTGGCGGAATGCCATTATCACTCTTACTCATGCTTCTTCCGCACCTCCAGATTCGCAATCTGGCACTCTGAGTTATGAGGTGTTGGTGGCACAACGTAGCCATATTGTTCAGCAGTTAATAGGTCAAGCTGTTGGTGAAATGCGTTTGATGAATCTAAATATGACGAACCCTGTTTCTCTTGTTGAGAATCACTCTGCCTGTCGAAAGAACCGGGAAGGCCAGAAGATACTTCCCAATGGCCAAGCATGGAGGCCACAATTACTGTTGTTGTGCTACTCGGTCAAAATCTTTTCAGAAGCTAATGCTAGCTCAAAAACTCAAGATGCTTTTGACCCTAGAAAGCTCTTTGGTTTCCGTTCCCGGTCTCCGCCACTCCCTTATTTGCTGTCTTCATTGTTGCAACCTCGGGCCCACCCAAAACTTTCAGCTGATCAAGGGGGCGACAGTGTTGACTCTGATATTGACTTGGATGATGTGTCAGACTCTGATCAAGAAGAAGAGGAGGAGTATGATCAGCTTCCACCATTTAAGCCTCTGAAGAAATCTCAGATGGCAAAACTTAGCAGTGATCAGAAGAAGGCGTACTTTGAAGAGTATGATTACCGAGTAAAACTTCTACAGAGGAAGCAGTGGAGAGAGGAGCTTAAAAGAATGAGGGAGGCGAAGAAGGGCGGGAAGGATGGTGTAAGTGAGAATCCAGAAGAATATGATGGTGAAAATGGAGCTCCAGCAGCTGTTCCAGTTCCCTTGCCTGACATGACTTTACCTCCATCTTTTGATAGTGATAATCCCGCTTATCGTTATAGATTCTTGGAGCCAACCTCACAGTTCTTGGCTAGGCCGGTTTTGGATCCCCATGGGTGGGACCATGACTGTGGCTATGAGGGAGTCAATGTTGAGCACACGATGGGTATTGCGGAACGTTTCCCTGCATCATTTACAGTGCAGGTGAATAAAGACAAAAAAGACTTCAATGTCCATCTGGATTCTGCAGTTTCGGCCAAACACGGCGAAAATGGTTCTAGCTTAGTTGGTTTTGATGTTCAAACTATCGGCAAGCAATATGCATACATTGTGAGAGGGGAAAGCAAGTTCAAAAACTTGAAGAAGAACAAGACAGCTGCTGGAGTTACAGTCACATTTTTAGGAGAAAATGTGGCGACAGGGGTAAAAGTCGAAGATCAGATAATGGTGGGCAAGAGACTGGTTTTGGTGGGTAGCACCGGAACTGTCAGATCTCAGAAAGACGCCGCATATGGGGCTAATCTGGAAGTACGTCTCAGAGAAGCAGATTATCCAATAGGGCAGGAACAGTCCTCATTTACTCTATCTTTAATGAAATGGAGAGGTGACCTCGCAGTGGGGGCCAACCTTCAGTCTCAGATCTCAGTCGGACGCAATTCTAAGATGGCGGTTCGAGCTGCATTGAATAACAAGATGAGTGGACAGGTTACAGTGCGTACAAGCAGTTCTGATCATCTCTCGCTTGCTCTCGCTGGTCTCATGCCAATTGCTGTAGCCATCTACCGGAAGATCAGGCCTGCCGATGTCAGTGAGAACTACTCTATTTACTAGATTTGCGTTTGTCTCGAGTTCTTTACATTTGCTTATAGAAGCCGATCAAATTGTGATGGATAATTTTGTTACTATGAGCCAGCCGCCTTTGTTAGTTTTTCCAATAAGGCTCCGTTCTTTCTTACTTTTTTCGCAATTTCTATTTTACTTTTGTTTTCTGCGGGTTATTGTATTAGACTGAGCAATGAGCATGCAACTTATCTTTTGTTGTTTCCCCTATATAGTCTTCTTATTTTTTGAAAATTCTTCTGGTGCTGAATTCATGCTTACAGCGACAACTGTCTATGAAAGCATAGCTCACTTCTGTAAGTTACAGAAGTGAGCTATGCTTTCATAGACAGTTGTAAAAGTATCCAGGCTCATTATTGAATGAAAAATGTGCATGTTTTTTTATTAATTAAACTCGTGTCATTCAGACTTGCCGACAAGGTGTCGGACACAACACGGTGTCTCCTTGCGTTCTTTGTTCTTAAAAAGTGTTTTTTTATATCATCTTCTTGCCATTTTTCTTCTCTTCTCGCTCTTATAATCTTATTTGACGCCATTCTTAATTTTATGAATATTAGTTGGTTGTTGGCAGTGGCGAAGCCAGGATTTTAAGGCAATGAGGGCGAAAATTTTCAGCGGGGGCGAAAGGGAAATATTATAAGGGGGCCTCGAAAAAATTCGAAAATTTTTAAAAATTTCGAACTTTTCAAACTTCAACGGGGCGACCGCCTCTGCTAGCCCCCCTCGCTCCACCACTGGTTGTTGGTGTCGTGTCCAAATTTGGTGTGTCGGACCAGGACAATTGCCCAGTGTCATATCGGCTGCAAATCATACTAGATTCACAATAAGTGTCTAAACGAAGTGTGAAAGTAACATAGACTTAGGCTGCCAATCATGCTGGATTCGTATTAAGTGCCTAAACGAAGTGTGAAAGTAACATGGACTTAGACTAAAAGTGTCATACCCATGTTCAAATGTCGAGTGTGTGACCCAGTTTAAGCGGGGATCTATGTTGTGGATCTATGTTGCTCCGGAGGAATATAGTCGTTGATAGAAAGTAACTTCCTCCTAATCTTCTCTAGTGAGTTAGCAATTGGTCTCGGTTGGGCTTCAGTCTGCTCTGAGTAGTTGTCAAATGAAAAATAATTATACACATAGGGACGACAATTTTAAGATTATGGACGTATAGTGAGTACAACCATAAAGGAGGCTTTACCGGATCAAATTATATTTAAGACTATTATTATTATGAACTAGTTTAGACCCGTGCAATCGTGCATTATATGCACGGTACTTAAAGTTTAAGATTTTTATAAAATTACTTATACAATATTGGCACCTTATAATTGTTTACATTTCTCATCATTGTATTTTATTTTGATAAATAAAAGATAGAACTGAAAATTAGTTAAGAGAATTGGTAATGAAATATATTTTAATGAAAATATTTTTATAGCACAAAGCTAATGAGTTTCAATTTATATTTTTTTTGCAATTATTTTTTTGTCGCGAAAGTAATAACAACGATTTCTAGTTTTGATTTTATACAGAATATGGGTCAGCTTATATCTCATCTAATAATAGGATCAATAAAAGATCGTAGTTGCTTATTCATGGACGGGTTTTACTCTTTCCTGGACTTTTTTTCATTATTTTTCCATGAAATGCCCTTTGCTAATTCTTTTTACTTCTCTCCCTCGAAAAAATAATCAAATCAACAAAATTAATCAATCCATCAAATTACACAAGTATGGATTCTAATTCTCGTATCATCAGGTAATTTCTAATTTTATTAATTATATTAGGGTTTGTTTACACTAATTAAAATAGGATTAATTAAATTAGGATTTGTATCGATCAGGTAATTAAACTTCCAGTAAAACAGCGAAACCAACTCAATTTGTGCATGAACATCAGACAACCAAATTGCATTGTACCCTGAAATCGCATGTTACTCTGAATAGTTAGCACTTGTTTGATATTTTGAATATCCTCCATCTATAAATATTATTAAAAGGCTATCATAAAATGACCAATTAAGTCCACGTAGACAATGCCACGTAGGATAAAAAAAAGCCACGTAGGATAAAAAAAGTCACGCAGACATTTGAAGCTCACGTCAACCGCATAACCCAAATGCCACACACACATTCAGACCCAATTAACCCGTTTATTAACATCATTGTTTCTACCGACAACGACAATCCCCCCTTTTCCGCTCATTTCGTCAACCGGCATTAATTTATTATTACATGGCATTAATTTAATTCATTTATGTATAAGTTAATTTAATTCACTTATCTATAATATTCAAAGATATTATCTATATTCTTAAATGATTTTTGTATATTAAATATATTGTTTTCCAAAATTTATGTAACCCTTAGAAATTTACATCAAAATTTCATAATTTATAATTAATATTTCCATTTTAATTGAAATTTTTGTGATAAAACATGTTAATAAAATTTATAATTTATAATTAAAATTGAAATTTTTGTAATAAAACATGTTAATAAATTAATTAAAACTTATTAATTAAAACTCTTCATATTACTTACCACCCACCATTTTTAATAACATTTTTTCCTATTTAATTCATTTTGTTTTATTAAACATGGTAATAAATTGATTAAACCTCTTAATAATACTTAAGACCAACCAAATTAATTAAATATTTTTCCTATTTAATTAATTTTTATAATATAATATGTTAATAAATTGATTAAAACTCTTTATATTACTTAACAGTTAACACCCATAAATTTCATTAATATTTTTTCCTATTTAATTCACCTTGTGAGTTTCTCGGCAATCAATTATCTAATTAAAAAATACCACAAAATAAATTAAAAATAAAATTAAAATATTGGAATTTATGGTTGTATAATGGCTATAAAACCTATAATACCTGTAATAGTTTCAATCTATAAAATCTTATTAAAAATCTAACGTAAAAAATGTGACATTGCAAGTTTAATTATGACGTGACAAATTTTAATGTGACAAGGTAAAAAAAAGTGATATGGATTACCAATTTAAGAAAATTAAAAAATATAAGGTAAGAAAATTTAAAAAATATATAAGGCATAAACACAAAAAAAGAAAGAAAAAAAAATTGTAAACCATTGATCTCCTCTCATAATTTTTATTATTTATTTACCTTATTTATTTAACCATTATTTCTTTTATTTAATGAAATTACCTTTTAACTTTCCTTTCATCATTACTATATATATACTCCGTATTTATGTACCATATTTTTTATTTTACTTTCATTCATAAAATTTTGAGAGAATTTGTAATATAATTTTTCATATATATATAACTATTATATCCACCCTAATTTTCAATTTTATTAAAAAAAATAGCACCTAAAGTATACATAGAAAAGTAAACTAATTGTTTCGTTTTTTATTTTTCTTATGTTTTGTATTAATTTGTTATTATTTTTTGTGTTTGTATTAATATTGCAGGAGAATGAATTTCCAACTTTATTCAAAAAGTTGGTAGGTAAGGTATAGCTAAATAACTTAAAAAGTTGGTAGGTAAGGTATAGCTAAATAACTAAATTAATTATTTCGCCTTTTATTTTTATTATGTTTGAATTAATTAGAATTTTATTAGTTATTTTTTTTTGTTTATATTAATAATGCACGAGAATGAATTTTACAACTTTATTCAAAATATTGGTAGGTAAACTATACAATGAGAACTAAATTAATTGTTTCACTTTTTATTTTTATTATGTTTTGAATTATTAGAATTTTATTAGTTATTTTTTTTTGCGTGTTTGTATTAATATTATAGGAGGATGACATACTCACATATCAATAACAATGCACGAGATTCGAAATAATGGCTATGGTTCTTCTTTACGGATTTTTTTTCTTGGTTTGGACGACTCTTTCATTTTTGGAGGTTTTCCTTTTTTCTACAATGGTGTATTTGAAATATCGAATGGTAGCAAAAATCTTTAATAAGTTGTTGACATGTTGTTACATTATTGTCCTTCACTCTTTCCAACACTTTAGTCTCTTTTGTAACACTTATGTTCTATTTTTATTTTGTGAAACATGTTACAAATCAAATTGTTTTAGCCAAATTGTTAAAGTACGATGCACATACGTCAATTTGATCTTATCATAGTGTCATAATATGCATAAATAGTAATTAGTTAGAAACCGATATTCTTATTCTCCAATTCATTGTTTCAATTCCAATGCTTCCAAGCCTTTAAATCGTTTTTTTTTGTTTTCCATCAAATATACTATTCTGTAACTCACAATATTTTTTGGATAAATATTTTTTTGAATGATGTGTTTGTATTTTATTTTCTCCTGAATTAGGAAAGGCCAATATTTCGTATGAAGTATAGTAGTATTGTTTTGATTATAATTTTTGATAACGATCGAATATGAAGAAGCTATATTTAGAATCGTATATGCACAAATCTCTATTTATTGCGTGATTCCGAGAAATGTGTAATTAGTTTTGCTCATCTTATACTACTAATAATAATTATTAGAGTTCACCTATAAAGTTTTGATCCTTACTTTACTCTCTTGCTTTTTGTCCCAAATCTAATCTTATATATACTACGGAGTATATTATTATAACACAAAATGTGATATTTTAAATATATGTAACCTTTCTTTGGAATTATTCGAAACAGTTGTTAAAGTTGCTCACATAAAAGTTCACGACCGTTTCTTTGCAAGATAAACATAGAGCCAAGTACTTTAAAATGCACTAAAACGACAATAAAAATAATATCTTCATTCAAGCAATGTTTGTTGGTGAAGAAACTATCCATATTCTATAATATTTAAGTCGGTCAAAGCAATGGTTAAATGATAAAGAGACAATTGAAGAATCACTAATTAAAGAGACAATTGAAAAACCATTAATTAAACAGACAATTGAAGAATCATTAGCAACTCAAACGAGAAGATTGGGAGTCATTGATTTTCTTTCTATAAAATCTCATCAAAATACCAATTCATATTGTCTTATTTGATACCAGGTTGTCCAAACCAACATTACTCGTCCTTACAAAAGTCAAATTTTTTTGTTCACTCTGTAATTTAGAGTATTTTATTGGAATTTTGTGTCTCCTTTTTCCTTTTCTTTTTCTTCATATATTTATATTTAATAGTCTTAATTGGAGGTGCCAATTCAATTAATTAACTTGATAATTTAATTAATGATGTTATTGTAGGAGGTATGTATATGTTAATGCGATCCTAAAATGGATGTGCTTTGAACTTCGCGTAATTATTTTGCATACCCAATAAGAAATATTTTTACGAGACTAGATTAATTATCCATATTTTACGAGTTTTAGGATTTTGACGGGAGTATTTATTTAAATTCTATATCTGTATGTGTACTTACTATAAGTGAAGTTATAAGAAGGTTATACTTTTGTAGAGAAAGAAAGGATATATAATGAATGAAAAGTAGTCACGCTATATATTTCGAAGTTATGAGGTTTTTAACTGCATATGTAGTAGAAAATAAATTTCAATGCAATTTGTTCATATATGGAAGGGTGACTTCTTTTAATGTTTTATTTTATTGTTAGAAACTTTTACCCATATTTTTAAATCCTTTGAAAATAAGGGACGGCAATGAAGAGCAAATTCATGTTCCAATACTTCAATGGCGTCAAGATTGTCCCTAAGACCAGAAGTACCCGAAACTTCAATTTGACGGATTGTGTCCTCGCTTCAAAACAACCAAGCTATTCACATTTTGGTTTGCGTACCCGAACCAAAAGTTTAGAGTGTATTAAACTTTTGTTTTAAAATACCGCTCCCTCAGTCGTGTTCATTTATTTACCTTTTTTTTTTAATTATTTGTGAGTGGTTTTTTAATTAAAATTAAAGAAATGATTGAGAGAGGGGGGCTACTCCATATAAGTTATTCACAAATTAAACACTTAAACACATTCATTTATTAACGATCCCGTGATTTTCACGGGCTCCAAAACTAGTTTAATCTCAAACACACAATTTTACTTTTTGCATAAATGTCAATGTCTAGAAATTGAGTGTAAATATTTTCATTTTCCATTATGAAAAAAGTATAAATGTTTGATATTTTTGTTGTACTCACAAATGAACGAAATAAGATTCCATATAATTATATTATTTTCTCTTATATATTGCAAAATACAGTAGTTTTAAAGAGAACAATATACTTTGAAGTAAACTTAAAAGCACCAAAAAATGGAAAAAGTTTTATCTAAAAAACGGAAAAATAATTGAAGGACAAATTTAAAAGTACGATTTTTTGTTATTTTAGTTTCCAAACGGGGAGTAAGATCTTAGGGTTAATGCATATTTCGAATAAAATCTTTTTTTGAGAGGAAAAGATCATTTCATTAATAAAAAGTCATACGACAATTACAATATATGTCAAAATCGACCGGATACAAATCGATTAAAACCAAATAAACTACAATCTCAACCAAAGGAAGATCTCTGAACTTGATGGGCTCATGTACCGCTTCTGAACATCCTCTAACATATCGCCTCATATGGCTTTTCACAAGAGGGTCTTCGAATCTTCTAAAGCTTTGACGAGAATCGAGTTCATCTGACCAAATTAATTGTAACCAACAATCTGACAATATTTGTAATACCATATAACGCACCATTATAACACTGATCTTCCGCATCCTTTGAACAATCAGGGATCCGTAAACTCTCATAAAGAGAGATAAAACCCACCAAAAGATGGGGACAAACCTCTCACAACAGGAGAGAACAACTACTCGGAAAAGAAAACTAACATACCATAAAATAAAAGGCATAAATGAAAGAAAAAACGTTAACAACATAAAATAAAAGGATGTAAATCCACCGCCTTCATAACCAACCACCACCGTCGCCAAAAACCAACACTACCCAACCAAAATCACTCCTCAAAACGATAAAGAACAGTCAAGCCCGTAAGACCACTCAGATCCAAGGAGCACAACCAACCCACGAGACCCAAAAGGACGACCCTCAGAACCACCAGACCAAGCCAAAGCCAAGCACAGAAACCGAAAGAGACAGTCCGACACTGGCCTACCAGGGACGGCAATCCGACGAGGGAAGACTCCCTAAAAAGCAGTGAGCATGAAGGAGGGATAGATCGCCGGAGATAGACCAAGGGGAGGCCTCATCTCCGGCGAAAAGGCAGGCAGGGAAGGGAGGCGAGGGGAGGAAGGAGAAGGCGGCGGAAACCAAAACTAGATTTTTGGGAAGTTTTTTCTAAAGGGAATGAGGAGTTTTTTCTAGAGAGAAGTTTTTTTTACTAGCTATTTCGAATAAAATCTAAATGCAATCTAATTTACCATTGACCATACTAATAGAAATTTCTTTTTATTTACTTTCACTATATGGGAGGTATGCAATCTTCTAAAAATATATCGTCATCGTCATATATATTTATATAAACTACCTTTATGAGATTAAAGTTTAACCTAAATTTTTTTTTGACAAAAACTCCTAAACAAAAACATAGCTATGGCGACTAGTAGATTTGTAGGCATCTTTGTGTGCCTATTCCTTGTTCTCTCATCCCTCCTAACGATTGTCAATGGTGAGTTTTCTATTTTTTAAGATTGTTTTCTTTTTCGTACATCCAACTGTCACCTTTGTGATATGCTGATTGTGGAATCTTGTGCTCATCTCTTTAGAGATTGCCCGTATGCTAACAAAATCTGGGCGGGTAGTATTTTAGGGATACGTGCTCATATTGGAAAGGAGATTAATATCCAAAGTTGGATTATTAACTGGTTGTCCCTGATTCAGAAATTGCCGGATTGGGAGTCTTCTGCCCTCTCCTTCCTTTGTTCACTATGGACTATTTGGGGGTGTCAATGTAAAAAGATTTTTCAGAAGGAAGTTATCCTCCCTTATGGAGCTATCAAGGTTTATGAATTTTCTTACAATATGGCTTTGAAAGCGGAGGAAGTAAGATCTTCTAGGTTGAATCCTAAAGGAGTTATGCGTCATTGCCGTGCAGACGACCAACTCTTGGATTTAAGGAATAGTATTACTTTTCCTCTTATTTCGGCTAAGTATAATTGTGACCAACTTGAGTTATTTGTAGATGATTCTTGGCACAAAAATCTCTCTGCTGGTTTAGGTTGGGTTATAAAGAGAAGCTCTAGAGAAGTGGTTTTACAGGGTGCCCGATCGCTAGCTGCACAAAGTGCTGAACAAGCTGAAGCTCTGGCTATTCGGGAAGGATTAATTGCTGCTTTGAAGTCTAATTATGTTCATATCGCTGTCTTCTCTGATTGTTTGCAGGTGTTATCTCAAGTTCTCAAACTTAATCAACTCCACCATGGAACCAAGACTATTATTGAAGATATCCTTAATTTGGTTCACAATTTCCATTGTATTTCTTTCTGTTTTGTCCCTAGAAACTGTAATATGGTAGCTCATAGATTAGCTAAGGGAGCTATACGTATGTAATATCTACTCGCTTTCCAATTGTCAAAAAAAAAAAAAAAAAATCTTATTAAGATCGTTTTAACTTAAGACAACAATCCACAACACTACTCACAATCAATTTAGATAATTTTAAAAATAAAAAAGACGTTGTGAGAGGTTTTAAGTTAAGACCGTTTTAAAAATACCTCCTATTTACCCTAATATATATTGATGGTTTTAACTTGATGATTCACGTTGATCGATGGTTAGATTAGAAACTGATGGTGTTTATGGGCTTAATTTATGTCCCTGTACTAGCACGTAGGTTTAAACGTAAATTTTCAAGGGTTAATATATAAAGACTATGACTTACAAAGTATAGTGCACTTATAAAAGGAAGAAGGGCATTCTGAAAGAAAAGGGAAAGATAATTTAATTTCTAAGCAAGATAAATTACATAGTTTAGGTCTTTATCTTAGGGTTAACTCTTTTTTATTTATATATATTCTCGTTTTTGATTTGAGATAAACTATTTACGCATTTTGCGTTATTGTCAAAGTTAATTCTGCAATATACTACTAGGAAACTTATAAAAAACTACTCATATTAAAATTATTACATAGACCTACATATTAATTTTACCGTATCATTCTTACGGGATAATTTCGCGCATGCATAGTCACTATAAGTTTTACGCTCTTTTTACGTATTTTCTCCGGTGGTGTTACTTGCAGGCATGCACGATCCATTTTGCGGACCTCCGAATGTGGTGGAAAATACAAATCATACAAATCATAAGTCAGGAAGTTGATAAATTTAAATAATTGCAGGTTGCAAAAATGTACCAATGGGTCTGATTGTTGGTGTTGCATGCAATGACCAGGCAGTTTAGCTCAATGTTTTCGTTCTCAAGATCAATGTCAGAATTGTTGTGTCCCACCCTAAATTGTTAGTCCGTAGTCGGTACCAGTTTGGGATTTATATAGCAAGCTTAAGCATTATTTATAGAATTCGTATTCGATCTATCCTATTTCGTTATTTTACCTTAAGCATGTTCTGGACTTATGAACGTGCATGAAATAGAGACGAAAATAAATTGAAACCTTTATTGATTCCGTTTTACGAAGATTATTTCTTATTGTTTAGATGGTTATCGTTTTTACTCCTCGTTGAATTCTCTACTGAATCCGTTGTGAAATTTTCTTTCGGAGTTGATTTAGCACAACATATTTCGCAGATTCTTGAAGAAACTCGAGTACAATAGCTGTATTGATTGACTAACCCTACTTCTAACGTTTTACTCTAATGGAGTACCAAATAAGAAAAATTACTCATAGTCGTGATTTTGTTTGGGATGCATAAAGCAAAGAGGATAAAGAATACTCAAATAAGACTATTTTTTATGTTTCAGTCATTTCCTTACACTTACTTGATTTTAGGCCATCCCTCCTTGGGTACGAGAAATCCATACCTCATGAGTTTGAGGTATGAGTATGAAACCTCCAAATTTGCGAAACAAATATTTGGTCCAAACTCATACCTTATATCTTTAGTGAATGAACCAAACACTCCCTAAGTAGTACAACGAAGTTTTGAAAAAGAAAATAACATTTAATGTGGGCCCTTTGTAAAAATTTCAAAGATGCGACTCTCATGTTTTATTCCTTTACCGCTATGATACAACACTAAAGAGCAAAAAGAACCAAGGTGCGTGGCTAATACGTACGTTCTAATTAACTTCAGTTTTCGTTTTTTTTAAATTAGGATTTAATTAACACTTCCCCTTCAAAAAAAAAAAAAAGGATTTAATTAACACTTCTATACATTTCAGTTAGGGATCTCCGTCCATAATTCCATTAACTTTACGTATGTTGTTTGGAACTTCTTTGACATTGTTAGCCATGGTATATATTTTATATAATAATTAGGGTAAATTTTCTTTTAATACGGATATATATATCTTAAGTTTAAAACGAGTCAAATATGTCATTGTAGGAGAAATAAAACAAAAATAGATTACATTGACAAAAACAAAAGATTTGTCTTATATTCATGTGGGATGATATCTAACCCACTTCATTATTAAGACGAATATCTCCGTTTTAAGAAAGACTGACTGATTAATTAATACTCTATAAGTCCATAGCAAGTGCTCGCGCTTCGTATAGCTTATTGTTAGCTATTTTGTGATACTCCAACTGATATATCATCTTATTTCTAGAATTCTAGAACCAAATTTAAGAAAGAAATGCAAGTGTCTTGAAGGTGAATTAGAATATTATTTTATTAAATTTTTGGAACAAATTATTTACTAAAATACAAATGTACATAATAAGGTGAACTTTATACAAAAAAAACCATTAGAAAACTCTCACGACAAATCAAAATAAATGAGTTACGTAAAAGTCAATCAGTTTAGTTCTTAGTTGTTTGGATAATATCCAGGTTCGAATATTATTCGATTATTATAAAACTTGGTGCAGTTTCACTTCAATTTGGATTGAGCACTCGGGTTTCGGCTATTATTTAGGTTACTCATGTCAGGTGTTTGAATGAAATTATAGATGGAGACCCTTAACTAGACGTTTTAGAAGTTCAGATCCTTAACCGAAAAAAAAAATTAGACTCTTGTCTTAGGTCTTAGTTCAATCTAGTACTCCCTCCATCTAGAGCTGTCAAAAGATGACCCAACCCGAAAACCAATCAAAACCCACCCGAAAATAATCCGCTTTTTTCAATCCGAACCCGAAGACTACCTGACCCGATAATAACCTGCACATTTAAAGGCAAAACCCACCAAACCCGTGACCCGACTCGAAATAGGTAAATTTATACTCCCTCCGTCCTATTTTTATTGTCCTCTTTTCTCCAAAACTTATCTCATTTTTATTGTCTCCTTTCTTAATGTAGTATGATAAAATTAGTAAACTACCACTAATACCCCTAAGTTTTTAACTGTCATTCACCTTATCAAAATTGGATTGTCCCTTTTGTTCTTAATTAATGGGGTAAAATAGTAATTTTATCCTATTTGTTAAAGCCTTCCTAAAAGGAAAGTAGGACAATAATAGTGGGATAAAGGGAGTGGAATTTTATTAAATCATATAAAAATAATATAAAATGATCAAATATAATTTGAATTTTATAAATTTTGGAATAAAATATGTTTATTAGTTTTAAACCCGTGAAATTCACGGTATGTTTTAAAACCTGTTGATACTTGCTTCATTTTTTTTTATCTTCTCATTTGCTTTTTAAAAGTCAAAGTTTCTAAACTTTAATCGTAAATATGTTGAAAATAAAATATTTAATTATTATCAAAATATCTTTTGCTAAATAATTTTTCGACAAAAAAACAAACAAATAGAAGTCGGAAAATATGGTCAAAGTTCTGTCTTGGAGATCATAAGAAAGCAAATGAGAAGCTAAAAAAATGAATGAAGTATTAAATAACATGAATAACAGTTTTGCAATTAATGTTGTACTTTGTACAATAGATAAAAAAATAAAAAAATTAAGTTTGATCTTCCCCATTAACAAAAAAAATTAAACATTATTGGTCTACATAGTATTATGTAGATCTGTCAAATTGATCAGAATTGCAAATCTGTCTAAACCTAAACTGTTTTTTCATGGTCATAAACCCTTAAATCTTGACCATCTATCCAAGACTAAGATACAACATAACAACTTGCTAATTTAGGACCAACACCTAGAGTTGTTAAATTATGACCCGACCTGAAATCCTAACCCGCTTGATGTGCTTTTTCCAGAGTCAAGACCCATAAAATCTTAACCCGCGACCCGTTTAACCCAAACCGGAAATGACTCGTTAATTTAGGGTCGAAACTCAGCCCGAACGGATTGACCTGTTAGGTCACAGATTATTCGAATTTTATTAAAATATTAATATTTTTATATTATATTTGAAATGATAATAATAAAAATATTCCTTTTTACTTTTAATTACGAAAATAGTTTAAAAATCAATATTATAAATTTTCATAACATTTAATAATAAAATAATAATTAAATTGACGTAATTTCTATAATTGTGTCAATATAATTAATACTCTGTATAGCCATTTCATATGATTAAAATATTAATATTAAATATGTTTTATTTTTTAAAAAAATATTTTCTTGATTTAATAATAGTGTAAAAAAGGCACTATATCTTTTTCTGGTTATAAGATGTTCTTACTTACTCATGAAATGACATGTTATATTAGGTGAAATTCACGGATCTGTTATAATGTATAAAAATGATTCAGGTCATATTTACGTTAAAGGTTATGGTTTGTAGTATTAAAGAGTATATTTAAATCTTATGAAATAATTCAGAGTTTAAAATTATACTATTGTCACTTATAGTTGTCCCATTGAAATTAAGAAAGATGTCGATTTAGTTATAAACCCCAAAATAATAAAAAAAAAGAAGTAAAAACTGAGTAGAATATCGATTTAGTTATAAAATGTAAAGAATAATTGTGTTCGGAACTTATACGTGATAAATATGAAAAATGAACTTAATAAAATTTATGTATTCGATTCTTTTGAATTGACCCACTTTTTTTAAGAGTTGCGAGGATATTTTAATGAAACTGGGCAATTCCTAAGGATATAGGTGTAGATAGTGCCCCATTCTTCTTGCCGTTCACCTCCTATTAGAATATTAGATGTCGCTTATATTTCTACTCGTATGTTTTTTTTTTTTTTTTTTTTTGACAATCGGGTTAAAGGGTTCTACAATTTAATAGCACGCTTAGCTAACCTATGAGCGGCTTTATTACAAATTCTAGGAACATACGCAAAAGAAACACAATGAAAGTTTGCCGCTAATTCAGTGATGTCTTCAACCGTATTCCTAGTCCAATGTTTGAGTTGAGAATACTTCAGGACTTGAGCAAGGACCTGTAGACAATCAGAGAAAATGGTAACATGAAGGATATTGTGAGAGAGCGCCCACTTCAAGGCCTCCCTAATTGCCAAAGCTTCCGCTTGCTCAGCATTCTCAGCACTTCCTTTGATACAGAATTCAGACACAACCTCATTTTCAAACATGATACACCCACCCAAGCCAGCAACAAGCTCTTTGGACCACGCAGCATCCACATAAATAAGAGATTGAGAGCAGTTCAGAGAACCCTGGATCAAAGGAAAGAGAGCTCCATTCCTAAGTCTTCCTCCAAAGGTGTTTGGAAAGATATGGACCCGATTTTCTATCCTCGGCCAAAAGAGCCAAATTAAGAGAATCTTGGTATAGTAAGATAGCTCCAGTAGGGGAGCATTCACAATTATCAAATACCTTTCTGCACCTTACCACCCAGATAGTCCAAATAGTACACAAAAAGGAAAGACAAGCCTCTTGTTTATTATCAGCCTTAAAAAGAACAGAAAGCCAATTGCAAACCCAAGACTGGAGATTCAAATTATTCCCTGATTGAGCCCGAATACCCAACACACTTCCAGCCCAAACTCTACTAGCAAATGAGCAATCGCGGAAAAGATGATCCGGCGTTTCCGTTTCCGGTGAGTCACAAAGCACGCAAGTAAAGGGGCCATCAAAACCCCTCTTTAAGAAACCTTCCCCACTGGGCAACGATTCAGTGAGAATTTTCCAAATAAGGATGATCCAACTTTTTGGCCCTGGTAAGTTCCAAAGGATTTTCTGAAAGACACCCATACACGCAGCAGGAACTCTTGAATGGTCCTTCGGGGTAGCTGAAGTATTCCATAATTTTTTTAGTGCAATGTGATAGCCAATCTTAACTGAGTAATTTCCGGACGACGAAGCCGACCAAAAGAAGTTATCCATGCCTTCAGAGCATCGAATCGGAATAGCAAGAATATCTCTCACAAAGGTTTCATCAAAAAACGTAGACACTAATCTACGGTCCCAACAGCTATTGTTGCTAATAAGATTTTTGATCCTCAAATTACTCAAATTAGGTGGATCAGTAAGAAGCTCTAGACATAGTGGTTTTGGCACCCTTCCATTGACCCATTTAGTATTCCAGACACTAAGGTCAGAAAATGGAGAGATGTTCCAAGCTAAAAGAGGTTTAATAAGTTCAAGACCCCAAGCAATACCTTTCCATCCCCACGAAGAATTACTCTTGCCATCATTAAAGAGCAGCTCACCATCTTGCCACCTTAGGCCATATTTAGCGCCAATCGACTTACTAAGGATAGAGTCTGGATGGATGATCATTCTCCAACCAATCTTTGCTAAGAGAGCTTGGTTGAACTCTTTCATACGTCTAATACCCAGACCACCATTCCCTTTAGGTTGGCTTAGGAAAAGCCTACTACACCAACTAATAGAAGGAGATTTCTTGTGACCTGCCCACCAGAAATGTGACAAGATAGCATCTAATCTTTTTGTCACACTTATCGGTATTTTAAATACCGATAGAAAGTAAACAGAAAGGGAAGACAAGACAGAAGAAATCAAAGCCAATCTACCAGCAGATGATAGGAGAACACAATTCCATGAGGATAACCGCTTACTAACCTTATCAATGATAAACTCAAAAATTTATCTTCTACTTTTATTACACCCTGAGAGACCCACATCAGTAGGAATACCCAAGTAGGAACCCATATTAGTGCCACACGGTATATTGAAGGTTTTCAAACATTTTCGAGCAAAGGAAAGGCTAGAGCACGAGCTTAGAGTCATAGAGGATTTGTTATCATTAATAACCTGACCTGATGCATGACAGTAATCCTTGATAACTTTGTCCAGGTTATCGCAGCTCTTAGAATTACCTTCAATAAAAAACATAGAATCATCAGCAAAGAGCATATGAGAGATAGGAATACTCTTCCTGCTAATCTTAATTCCTTGTATAAGTCCATCCTTCTCCATACGCAGAATGTTTAAAGAGAGAATTTCAGTGCACAGAACAAAGATATATGGAGAAAGCGGATCGCCTTGACGCAGACCGCATCTTGGATGGATACGCCTTGAGGGAACACCATTAACCAATATTTCATAAGACACCGTCGTGATACACTTCATAATCAGCTGAATGAAGTTGCAGGGGAATCCCATCAAAACCAGCGTACCTCTAATAAAATTCCAGTCTAACCGGTCGTACGCTTTGCTCATGTCAGCTTTAAACGCCATCCTACCCATCCTACCATTTTTAGATGATGAAATTTTTTGCAAAATTTCATTAGTAATTAAAATATTATCACCAATATTCCTCCCGGGAACAAACGCATTTTGGAAATCGCCCACTAGTTTTCCCATGAACTTCTTCAATCTATTAGTGATACACCTTGTAACAATTTTCATTATAACATTACACAAACTAATAGGGCGGAAGTTATCAACTGTTTCAGGGGCACTAGATTTAGGAATAAGAACTAAGAAAGTCTTATTCAGGAATTCTGGTGAACTATTACCATTCAGGATAGCCAAGACAGTTCCAATAACCTCGTGCTTGATGAAGTGCCAACATTTATGGAAGAAAATAGCAGGAATACCATCAGGCCCTGGAGATTTCAAAGGGCCGAGCTGAAAAACTGCCGTGCGAACCTCCTTCGGAGTGAAATGGATGCCAAGAGCGTCACTATCATCCGGAGAAAGGAACTCTTTATTGACAGTGAACAAGTTCTTAACAGTAGGGAAGTACTCATCAAATGAGACTTCATTCACTCCTTCCTTAAAAAGACCAGAGTAGTAATGGACAAATAATCCCATAATGTCCTCGGTGTCAAAATTCCACTCCCCATTATCCATTTTAATCCCAGCAATATAATTCCTACCAGCTCGACCCGTAACCCAATTAAAGAAGTATTTGGAGCATGTATCTCCCTCTAAATTCCATTTAATCTTGGCACGCTGTTTCCAATATTTAGCTGAAATCTACTCGTATGTTTTGAAGTCAAGGAGTCATAAAATTGTATCCACCCCGCTTACCCGTTTTCTATATTGTAGGTATTTGTTTTAATTAAAAGATGGGTTAGTAACTTAAAATTTTAATTATTTATTTTTCATGTGATATATTTAGATTTTAAATGGATTTTTTTTTTTGAAATCGGATTTTGGATTTTTGATATAACGTAGTTGGTAGTTGACTTGAAATAATGAATACGATGTAAAATTATTCCTTGTATTTGTTTGCGAGAAAGCTAGTTTTCTTGCCCAATCCCCTTTACTTTGTAATAAACGCATGAAATATGAGTTTTCATACCCAAATAGTCATACACCAAACCCGTAAAAATAAGAATGCCCTTACTAAATCATTCACAAAACAACTGCCCTTTCTATCTTAAAAGAGTTAAAAAGTCCAGCCCAAATTAAGTATTTTAATTGTTAATTGAATACAAAGAGTCCATTCCAAATGAATTTCATCCCCATCAAAATAGTAGCAGTAGTGGCAGGAAGAGTGCTCGATAATCACCATCATTGCGCCAAATTGAAGCGAATAATGGTGAACGAATTGATGTTAGGCAGAGCAGGTGGTTATCGGTGGGGGCTGATTTATATCGACGACGTTTTTCAAAAAAAAAAAAAACGATAACTGCCCTTCCACTCATCCAACACCTTCTCTCTCTAAAAAAATTCCTCTCAAATTCAACTAAAAATCAACTATAAATTAAAAAAAAAACCAACAACAACAATTAACAACATGACGGATCCTGAATCACCGGTACGTAAAAACTTAATCGCTTCATTATTTGCTTAATTTTCATTTTTTTGCGCATCGTTAATTCTATTCGATAGTTGATTTACGTCACGTATTAACTTAGTAGTAGCGAAATTGCGATTTTTCTGCGTAAATCTGAAATTTATCCCCCGAAGGTTGAACCATGGACCAAAGTTGAGATCCAACGTTCAGCCCATGGTCCAAACGTTGGAAACCAACGTTTACCACGGTCCAAACGTTGGATTTCCGTATTTGCCATCGTCCAAACGTTGGAATCCATTGTTTGGCCATGGTTGAACGTTGGAAACCAATGTTTGGCCATGGTTGGACGTTGAGTTTCCTTGTTTGACCATGGTTGAACGTTGGTTTTCCATGTTTGGCCATGGTTGAACGTTGGAAACTAATGTTTGGCCATGGTCGATTGTTGAGTCTCGTGTTTTAGCCATGAATTACTCGTTTTATCTTGTTTTTCTTTCGTTTTACGCAATTTATTTAGGTTATGAATCTTTTTTATTGTCTTACTATAGTCTGTATTGCTTGTAATAGAAATCGTGGGAGACTTTTGGCGAGAATTCAATTGATTACAACCCGTTGTTCGAGACTACCATAGATTTCGAAACGCGTGACGATGCTTTCAATTGGGCTAATAAAGTCGCATTCGAGAATGGGTTTGCTTTGGTTAAAGCAAATAACGGAGCTAAAAACAGAAAAAAGAACGGGTTGTTGGCAAGTTATTTTCGATGTAAAAGACATGGGTTACCAAAACAATCGGATGATCTTGAAAAGCCAAGGAGGTCGCAAAAGTGTTCATGCAAGATTCGTATTCGTGTCATTCAAAATTTCGTGTCTAAAAATGATCAAGTGACGATAGTGTGGAGCATTGTAACCTCCGAGGGTGGTGGACTACACAACCACAACGTAGCCGTTTATAAGGACGGGGATCGGCACTTTGCGGGATTGGACGCGGAAGAGAAGCCATATGTTAGGCAACAAACTATGGTCGGGGTTCTACCGAGGGATATTAAAAATGCTCTTCATTTGAGAACCCCAGAAAAACCTCAACTCTCAAGCACCCAGCTATATAATGAAACAAGGAAAATTAGGAAAGAAGCTAGGGGTGAAAGAAACACCGCTCAGCAAATGTTGGCTCTAGCGGTAGAAGCGAAATACGTCCATTGGCACGAGATTAATTCCGAGTCAAAAGAGTTGACTCACATTTTCATGGCACATCCTGATTCCGTGAAGTTGTTCCGGGCTTATCCTTACGTGGTTATCATAGATTCGACGTATAAAACCAACACTTACAAGAATCCACTCATTGAGATGGTTGGTGTCACACCCACCGGATCGTCCTTCTTAATTGCATGTTCGATGATTCCTACCGAGTCTGAGGAGAATTACAAGTGGCTGTTGAAGAAGTTAGCTGACATTTTAGATGTCACGGGTGCGTCCCCTTGTGTTTTTGTCACCGACCGTGAATTGGGTTTGATCAACGCTCTTGGGGCAGTATTTCCCGGGGTTGATCATTTGTTGTGTCGATGGCACGTGAACAAAGTCATCAATGGTAAAACCTTGGAATTCTACCGTACTGAGAGTATGAAGTCACATATCATCACAAATCCAGAAGACGGCTGGAATAAGGTGATCAATGCACTTACCGAGGAAGCGTTTCAGCACGCTTGGGTGTGTTTCAGTCGTAAGTGGAGACGTATGTCCGATTATATACAGAGAGCTTGGGGTGAACACGCAGGGAAAGTTGTTTTATGCTATACAAACGAGGTCTTCCATCTTGGTAACACGACAACTTCCCGTGTTGAGTCAACACATTCTCTATTGAAGGATTGGTTGAAATCTAGTCATCTCACACTTGATACCATGTGGTCCCGTATTCACGGCATGCTAGAAAGTCAACACTCTAAGATTAAGAAAGAACTCGAAGATGAAATGGGTAAACCAAGGATAACATCCCGTACTTTCTCCTTATTGCAAGGGAACGTGTCTACTAAGGCCATAGAGTTAATGGAGAAAGAACTTTTGAGAGGCATTGGCTTGGGAATCGGGTTAGAGGATGGATGCCGACACGTGCTACGAATGACTCATGGATTACCTTGTGCATGCAATTTGGTATCTTTGTACAAAAGAGGTCGGAGGGTCCATCTCGAGGATATTCATGTCTTTTGGAAGACATTGGTGTATGATATTCCTCAACAAATGCCGAAAAATGATGGTGATTTGTTTGAGGAATTAGTTGACGGAGTGAGAAACAGTGACCCGGTTAAACTAAGGGCAGTCATAGACTTGTTGCGTGATTTCTCCCACCCGGAGGACCAAGAGATTTTGCCACCCCCTATTAATGAGCAACCTAAAGGCCGTCCGAGAGGTTCTACAACTAGAAACAAGTCGGGTTTCGAGCATGCAGAAAGGAAGTTCGGGACATCAAGTACTCACGGTTCAACAAATGCAGATCAATCACAACAAAGACTTGGTGATTTCGAATCAGGACCTCCCAGTGCTCCTTTGGGAAGGAACTTTACCATTGGCCTTATATCATCATGGGCCAAACGGTGGGGTGTTCCTAAGATTCTTTGGGGCCACTTTGATAGTTGGGTGGATGTTGAGATGACGGTCATTGTGGGTTCCGGGTAGTATCTCATGCCCAGCGGGGCCAAGAGACAGATTATATAGTTATGCGGGAATGGTGTGCGAGGGAGATGAGGAGCGACGATATATACAGAGAGTTGTTCGGAATTTATCGATCACCGACCACCGTGAAGAGTCTATTGATCCAAAATACTCAAGAGGGGGGGGGGGGGGGTGAATTGAGGATTTAAAACTTTTTGAAAGCTTTTTCGATTATGCTAATGTAATTGATTATTTAAGGGCTGAATGATCACATGTCTAATAGAACACTTGGGCCATAACCACAAGTGCATTGCCAAAATGGGCCGAATAAGAGTTTGTTTAACACACCATTAAGAAAAATAAAAGAAAAGCTAATTAAGGTAAGGGCTAATGAGGGTAGGACGAGAGGAACTCAGATGTTGCGGGTCTTATACGGGTTCACGTAGTCGGGTCTAGTACGGTGCTCCAAAGCATCCAGACGGTCGAATGAGCTCCTAACCAACTGTGAAAGAGTACCAATGCTCCTTTCAAAATTAAGCACCTTCAAGGAAAGAGCCTTTGTAGCTTCCAACGTAAGAGCTTGATCACCAGCCATCGCTTTCCCGTGCATCACCAAAGCACCACCCTGACTCGTAAGGAAAGTGAGACGATCACCGTGTGGGAACACTTCCCCACGTATAGCCTTCAACTCCCTCTCAAAACCTGATAACCTCTTGTCTACGTCCTCCATCCACGAGTACACCCGACTAGCATCTAAACCCGAGAGGGTCCAACCCGTGACAATGCCGTAGCCAAACTAGTCGAATGCTCCTCGAATTTCTCCATTAAACCACTCATAAACCCCTCCAACTTTGACTCCATAGCTCCTAAACCCGAATCCACCGGGGCTTTCTCAACATCCTTTGCAAGTTGTAATTCGGGTCCATCAATAACAAGACCCATTAACTTGATTAACTTGTCACACATACAATCTCGAGCACTAACACCGTAACTGTCAGGCCCTATCACTTGTTTGATTTCCAACAAACGAGATATCCACATACCATACGGCAAATCGATTGTGGTGCTCAACTTATCCTTAGTGACCGTAAGACTCGTCTGAATTATACGGTGCAAGACAACACTACCCAAATTCACCTTCTGACCTTCCAACCAAGAGTACACCATTATCGCCTCATAACTTGACACCTTATCACGGCCTCCTCTCTTCGGCACCACTGTGTTCCATAAGAAGTTCAAGAGAAACTTGATTTTAGCCGAGAGAGGACGAACCACGATATTGACACCCTCCGTCATCTCCTCAAAATACTTCTTCACTAACAACTCCTTTTCACTACCAACATTAGACCACTTAAGACTCGGATTTAATTCGATCCCTTCATCGGGAACCGAAAAAGCAGAGCAAAAATCCGAAACAGAGACGGTAACATCAACGCCATTAACAACCGCATGCAACACACCTTTCTTAATTGAGACACTAGCAAAGAATTGTACCACCTCAACCGGGTATATAGGACCCGAAAACTGACTTATGTGACTCCACCCTTGAAAATCAAGAAAATTAACAAAGAAAGCAAGAGCGGGTACACTAACCAACCAAGATTTCGGATAGTACCGACCACCATGAATGGAATACCTCAAAACTCGATTAACCAAGATGCTTTCATCATGAGTAAGCCGAACACGATTCAACCCTTCCTTTGTCGCGGCTTTCGAAGCATCCCTAAACAGAGTACGAGCAACACCATTCCGAACTATCACCTCGGGTTCCTCCACAATAGCCTCACTATCATCAACAACAACTTTATTTTTACCCTTGAAAAGACGACGTCTTTTGACTTCGGACACCGATTCATCCCGACTACGAAACAGGGGCGAGTTTGAGTTTGGTTGTGGTGAAGGATGATTCATGGAATGAGGATCATGTGGTGGTAACGGTGATGTTTGGTTAGGAAAGGGACGGTTTTGGTGGTGACGGGTTGAGGATCGGGTATTTTTTGCATGAGATGTGTTCATGATGATGGTGATTGTTTGAAAAAGAAGGTGATGGTGATTGTTTGAGTAAAGGAGAAGGTAATGATGGTAAAGATTTGGAAGAAAGAAAAGTAGGCAAGTGGGGGATGGGTGGACGGGTAACACGCAAGGGTAGATATATAGGTGTAGGTACTAGGGTTAACAAGTGGAGGTAAAATATGGTAAGTGTTATTAATTAGGAATAGGAAAGTGATAAATATGGAAATTTATGGTGATAAGACATGAATTAGGAAGTTGGTTTGATATAGGAAATATGAGCCGTGTACTTGTGAGCTTATTTAAGAGATTTTTATGATTTGGAAAGATAAAAATATGGTGTGTTTTGTTTAGAGAAAATTGTTGATTATAGCCTTTTATAAACCACTTTTTGAAAATTACAGCCTTATATAATTTTTTTTGAAAATTACATCCAAAATATTACCTTTCTTCTAAAATTGCACCAACTTGAGGTTTTCGGTGAATTTTGATGATGTTTTTATGATGTTTGAGGTGATTAATTGGTTTGTGTTAAGGAGAGGGAAGAAATCTGGGTAAGTAGGCTCTCAAATAATAAAGGGTACATCATAAAAACATCATCAAAATTCACCAAAAACCTCAAGTTGGTGCAATTTTAGAAGAAAAGTTATATTTTGGATGTAATTTTCAAAAAAAATTATATAAGGCTGTAATTTTCAAAAAGTGGTTTATAAAAGGCTGTAATCAACAATTTTCTCTTTTGTTTATTGTGATAAGAATAAGTTTGTATACCAATTTCTAAATAGCAAATAGAATCTTATGATAAAAATATTTCTATAAACGAAATTATTCATGCAACGCAATATACGGACACAGTCATACAATCTTAACTTAACTAGTCAGTCATAAAAAGATTAAACAAATATAGAAGCTTAGGTACCACTGATTAAACCAATTTCCAACCGTAAAGTCTCAAATCGTTCTCTAGCTAATGATTTTGTCAATATGTCTGCCCATTGTTTTTCAGTACTACAAAATTCAAGTTTTATATTCCCCTTCTCAACATGGTCTCTAATAAAATGGTGTCTTATTTCAATATGTTTGGTACGTGAATGTTGTGCAGGATTTTTAGAAATTATTATCGCACTAGTATTATCACATAAAATAGGAATACATCCTACGTCAACACCATAATCACGTAATTGTTGCTTAAGCCATAAAAGTTGAGTACATACCAGTCCTGCAGCAATATACTCGGCTTCAGCAGTTGAGAGAGCAACCGAATTTTGTTTCTTCGAACCCCACGTAATGATACACGGTCCGATAAAGGTGGCGACACCCGACGTGCTTTTTCTGTCTAGAGAACATCCTGCGTAGTCGGCATCTGAATAACCGACTAGGTCAAAATTGCATTCCATTGGATACCATAGGTATAAGTTGGCCGTTCCAATTAAATAACGTAAAATTCTTTTTACGGCCATCATATGCGATTCTTTGGGAGACGATTGATATCTCGCACAAACGCATACACTGAACATAATATGGGGTCTACTTGCGGTCAAATATAACAGTGACCCAATCATCCCACGGTAAGTAGTTTCATCAACTGATTTACCGTTTTCATCCTATGTCAATTTCTTATTCTCAACCATTGGAGTAGGCATAGCGTGTGAATTTTCCATTCCAAATTTCCGAATCAACTCTTTGATATATTTCTGTTGATGGATCTTAATGCCTTCATCTGTTTGTTGTATTTGCAGACCTAGGAAGAATTTCAATTCTCCCATCATACTCATTTCGAACTCGGAAGTCATCAATTCAAAAAAATATTTGCATAGTCTTCGGTTGGTCGATCCAAAGATGATATCATCGACGTATATTTGAACAACCAAAAGGTCAGAATCCTCAGTTTTTAGAAATAGGGTTTTGTCGACGGATCCTCTACTGAATCCACTATCAAGTAGAAACTTGGATAATCTGTCGTACCAAGCTCTAGGTGCTTGCTTCAATCCGTATAAGGCTTTATCTAATTTGAAAACGTGATCCTCAAATTTGATATTCTTAAAACCAGGGGGTTGTTCAACGAAGACTTCCTCTTGTAAGTAACCATTCAAGAATGCCGTCTTGACGTCCATCTGAAAGAGCTTCATTCCCTTGTGTGCGGCGAATGCTATCAAAAGTCTAATAGCTTCAAGACGAGCAACAGGTGCGAAGGTCTCGTCATAATCTATTCCTTCTTGTTGATTATATCCTTGGACCACCAATCTTGCTTTGTTTCTGACAATGACTCCGGCATCATCTAATTTGTTTCTGAAGACCCACCGAGTTCCAATGACTGTACGATCTTTTGGTCTAGGAACTAAATGCCAAACCTTGTTTCTTTTGAACTGTTGTAGCTCTTCTTGCATAGCTATAATCCAATCTGATTCAGCAAGGGCTTCATTTATGTTCTTTGGTTCGATCATGGATAGGAAAGAGTAGAAAGAGCAGAAGTTGTTTAAGGAACGTCTTGTTTGAACACCCTTTTTAATATTCCCAAGAATATTATCCATGGGGTGTGAGTTCTTGTATTTCCACTTTGTTGAAGTGCTTGGTTCTTCATCGTTATTTGAGCTTGTCCCGACTTTATTTGGCTCGGAATTAGAGGAAGTTCCCCCTGAATCTAATCCGGGTGTAGTATTTGAGCCGATTATAACCTCGGACTCAACACCTTGACTTGGATTCAATGTTACAGTAACATCATCTATAACATTGGTTTGGGAGTTCTTATCTTGAGTCAATGTTATAGTATTATCAACTATAACTTTGTCTTTCTCCTTTTTGTCTTTTGAGGAACGATCAAGTTCATCGTTTATTCCCTCAATTTCATTATCCTCTAACTCCAAATCCGGGGGTTCGTCTCTTGAGAGACGAAAGTCGGGTTCATCCAAGTTTTCTTCCTCATCCTGGATCCTCCTCTACTCCTTACCTTCATTGGTCCACATAAATCCATGTGCACTAATTCCAAGGCTTGATTTGTGCTTACTACTCTTTTAGGTTTGAACGATGATCTTACTTGTTTACACCTTGCACATGTGTCACACATCTTTTCTTGGTCGAACTTGATCTTAGGCAGCCCTTCAACCAAGTCCCACTTCTTGAGCTTGTTCAAGGTCAGTGAGCTAATGTGACCAAAACGTTTATGCCATAAACAAGGATCATCTAGTGTAACTTTCATGCACGAAAAAGAGTTAGTAGGCACAGCATTTAAATCCACCATATAAACGTTCCTTTTTCTGTGGCCTTCAAGAATAACATTGCTCGTTCCTTCTATAATAATGCGACAACTATCAGTATGAAAAACTACTTTGTTACCTTTGTCGCATAGTTGAGATATGCTTAGCAAGTTGTGTTTTAGGCCATCTACGAGATAAACGTCACTGATTGCGTGAGACTTAGAGATTCCGATTTTGCCAACGCCAATGACTTTTCCCTTTTTGTTGTCCCCGAACGTCACTTTTCCTCCGTTGAAGGGCTTGAGTGAAAGAAACAAATTCTTATCTCCGGTCATGTGTCTTGAACATCCACTGTCAAGATACCATTGGTTGTTTTCTTTCACTACTTCCTGCATAAAGGATTAGATACAGTTTTTAGGTACCCAAGCTAAGTTGGGTCCTTTATGATTAGTTACTCTAAAAACTAATTCCTTTTCTAACCCATACACTTCTAATGACTGTTTTTCTAACCTTAGGTTTGTTTGGCTTGGGAGGTGTTCTAGGGTTAGGGTTTTCTCTAGGTCTAGGAATTTCTCTAGGTCTCTCTTGATTATTTGCCTTGTGAATAGGTTTACTAGATTGAGATCTACAAGGACTTTGTGAAGTGCTAGGTTTCTTAGTGTAGTCAAAGGCCATGTCATAGAACCAACGAAATTTGTTGTTCCTTTCTTCGTTAGGTTCGTTAGTGGGGGTTTCCTTATCCTCGACAACTGTGTCAGCAGTTTTAGCATGTTCGGCATTTTTTCGTAAATCATGAGCCTTTTTGACACAATTGATTTGGATGTGACCCGTATGACCACAGTAATTGCAAATCAAGTATTCAGGAAGATCAGCATACTTCCTTTTTCTAAAATCAAAATCCGAAGGTGTTGATTTGCATTTAGAGTGATCTCTACGGCTGTAGCACTCATGTCCTAACCCCATCTTCATATTATTGTCAGATTGTTCGGTTAGGAAGTTTAGGACTTTTGTGCTACCTTCCCACTTGTCATGGACCTTTCTAGCGTGTAGAAGTAGGTCTTTTAGGGTTTTAATTTCCTCTTGACATTTCGTGTGATCTACATCATTGTCCTTTTTAAAGTTGTCACGAAAGTCTTGGAATCGTTTGTTAAGAATGAACACAACATCGGTGTGGTGTTTCTTAACATTGATCATATCGGCCTTAGATTCTTTCAATTGCTTTGAAAGAGAATCTATCTCTTTCTTTTGTTCCAAGATCACTTCTTCATTAGATGTGACCTTAGTTTCCAAGAGTTCTTTGACTTTTCTAAGTTCTAAAGTTATAGCTTCATTAGCTATAACTTTGGCTTGAAGGTGCTTGATGTTAAGCTTTAGGTCGGAAGTTATAGCTTCATTAGCTATAACTTTGGACTCTAATTCCTTCTTTTCAGCCATAGTAGAATCTAATGTTGTAGCTTTCTCAGCTATAACTTTAGATTTCAACTTCTTAGCTTTAGTCTTGAGAGTATGATTCTCTTCTGCGATTTCGAGAATCTGTTCCTTTAGATCTTTCAATTCCAAATCCTGTTCGTGACACTTATCAAGATATTGTTCAAAGAATTCAATTAAAGCACTTTTAGACAATTTCCTAACATGTTTCTTAAGCTCAAGATAACTTACCTCTTCATCGTCGTCTTCGTCTGATTCTCCAAGAAAGCAATAATTTGAATGAGAATTTGTGCTTTCATCGTCACTGTCGGAGATTAGGTCAAGACTAACACTGCTGAGACAAAGGTTTGCTACTTCGTCGTCTTCAGATTCCTCGTCATCTTCTGAGTCAAGGTCTCCCCAACACGAAGCCATCATAACTTGCTTGAATTCTCTCTTTGTCTTCTCACGTTTCGTCTTGTTCTTTATCTTCTACCATGTTGGACAATCTTTGATCATATGACCAGATTCTCCACACTTGAAGCAACCTCTATTTGAGTCATTAACCTTTTTGTTGAATGACTTGTTGTTATTGTTGTTATAGGATGATTTTGTTTGTCTGTTTCGAAATATTTTATTTTTAAAGCGTTGTGCAAACAAGACAGTTTCATCCTCTAGTTCAGAGTCAACTTCTTCGCTATTTAAGGCCATACTCTTATTGCGACTTGGTTCAGCGTCATCTTTGTTAAGAGTAATTTCATGGGCCATGAGAGCACCGATGAGTTCTTGATAAGATAGAGTTTCAAGATCTCGTGATTCCTCCATTGCAGTGACCTTAGCACGCCACTTCTTAGTAAGGCTCCTAAGAACCTTTCTAGCAATGTCCTCGGTACAGAAGGTTCTACCTAGGTTTTTTAATTCATTTATTATACTTGAAAACCTAGCGGACATACTATCTAAGGACTCATTAGGCTCCATAATGAATAGCTCATATTTTTGCATAAGCAAATCAATTCGGTGCTTCCTAACAATGGAAGTACCTTCATAAGCTAATTCGAGCCCGTCCCATATCTCCTTTGCCGTGGAACATGAAGAGAATCGATCAAACTCAGTGGAAGTCATTCCGTTTTGTAGAAGACTTATTGCTTTGGAGTTCTTTTCGGCCTTCTTGTAGTCGGCCTCGATATAGTCCTCTTCTTTCTTTTCATAGGTAGTGCCTTCCTCGGATGCCACAAGAATTTTATGCGGTCCTTTTTGAATTATCCTCCAGCACTCCCAATCGCGTCCTTTCACGTAGTGAGTCATCATGTTTTTCCACAATCCGTAATTCTTCCCATCAAAGACGGGACACTTGAGATATTTGGAATCCATTTATCACGTGATAGACAGCGGAATATAAAACGATAAGATAAATGAAAAACAATATAGATCAGCCTCTATGCGGTTAGGCAATCAAGAGCACGAGGCTCTGATACCAATTGAAGAGTCTATTGATCCAAAATACTCAAGAGGGGGGGGGGTGAATTGAGGATTTAAAACTTTTTGAAAGCTTTTTCGATTATGCTAATGTAATTGATTATTTAAAGTTTATTGATTAAACTTTAACTAATCAACTAACGATGGTAAGCGAAGTAAACGAAAGAACGAAAACAAGAAGAGACACACGGATTTTTGAAGTGGTTCAGTTTCACAAATCGAAACCTACGTCCACTATTCTCGATTAATAAATTTAGTACCTTTCTACGGATTACAAATTTACTAACCCAACTCGTACAACTAACTCTAGCTGTAACTCAATGAGTACCGTTAAATACTCGAGTGACTAACTTACGCTAATAAGAAAGCACTAATGATTCTAACAAAGGTTCACGTTAATCAACAAGTTAAGAAATCAACTAAGCACTATTATCTTATAACGATAAATGAAGAACAAGTATGCGAGTTTTCTAACACACGACCTTTCAAAATTGCAAATCGGTTTTTCTGTTTAAAACACACGGTTTGCTTTTTAAATATGAAAACAATTTTATGCTAAAGGTCTCTATTTTAAATGTTGTAAATAGCAAAGTATTTATAGGCAAGGAAGAGGTAGGCTACACGGTTTCTACAAGAACCCTAATAGCCGAAATAATAAGATATAATTACATACTATATCTTCTTATTATCTCTTTCCTAAAAGCCATAAAAGATAATAAAGAATATTCTAAAAGATAGAATATAATCTTTCCAATTATTATCTTTACTATAAATTCTAAGATTATGATAAGATTTCCTAAAACAAGAATATCTTTTACCATAAATAAATATATTAAGTAAGATATATTAGATGTGTAAAGATATTATTATACAACAAAATCTTTACCTAATATCTCATAGGCAACACGAGATATCACGGCCCATAAGCTCGTGAATCGTGCAAACCCTAATCTTAACATATAATTAGAATTTAGGTTTTAGGAGAGGCTATATGGAAACCCTAATTGATAGTAAAGTCCAACTCATAAGTTGACCCAATAACCATCAATTAACGCTAACCATAAAACCGGACTCCTCACTAAACCGAGCTTTATAAAATAAATACTTTCATTAAAACATATAAAATAAACTTTAAGAAATTGTAAAACAATTTTCGAACCATTTAAAAGTCGTGTATAAAAACTCAGCATTTCAATGTTATAGTAGAAGAGCTATAACATTGAGCTCTTTAACTAATAAGGTTATAGCTGCAAAGCTATAACTTTACTAATCAAGAACCTCATTCTTGATTACCATTATGAGATAATCACCTATACTATTCTAATCTTCAAGGAGATCTTCGAGTATAGGCTACATCGTCATCCAAGCTTGATTAATCTTTAGACGAACTTCGTCTTCACATGATACTTGAATGAATCTTGAATTGTTTGATCTTGAACGAAGGCTTGAGCTTCTCATGTAATCATCACAATCCTCATTGTTGCTCGTAATAGGTTAATGTTAAAACACTTAACAAACGATTACACGCAACAAGTATATAAAATGTAAAACACCTTGACATCATCAAAACATAAACATATAAACTATATGGTCCAACACACCGGTATGGCAGGGTTTGAGGAAGCACTTCGACGAGTTGAGTTTTTTGAGCAGATTAGTTGTGGGCCGGCTTACTGGATGTGTAGTGACAATTTGCTAGTCTTTGCAACGCTTTTCAACTGGACGATATGTGTGATTGGTCATGCACGAGGGGAAGATGGGAAGAATGTTTGGGAAGGAAGTTGAAACACTATCACGCCTGTGAAGACCCGAACGGAAGACCGACTACCGTATGGTATTTTGTGAATTGTCCTACACCATAGCCATTGGATGCGGTTGCATTCTAGAGGCCCCCCCCCCCCCCCCTTGAGAGTCTGCCTATGCCGCCACTTGACCCCGCTTGGTTGACCTACCAAGATGCTAGTGTTGCTCACCTAGATACGTTGTACCAATAGAATATTAAGAATTGGCAAGCATTCATGGGAGAGACACCGAGAAGACGTCGTAGAAGCCGAAATTCTGATACTGCGACAGTTATCTCAATTGATAGTTGTTCGGATTGAAAAAATGTAACTGTTACTGACGATTTAAATAAAAAATTATTAAGTTCACTTGTGTACTATATTTTAGGGTTTTTCTCTTGTATACCCCTGTGTTTTTTGTTTAGGTTTTTCTCTTGTTGATATATGATTCATTTGCACCGAATTCCCCTTCTTCTTTCACGCATTCCGACTCATATCAAGTCGGTTTTGTTCGTCTTACCTTGCATTTTGTGCCGATACCCGTACCTGTGATTATGTGTGCCCCTCCTTCAGGAATCAAGGCAATCGTGGAGGAATCGAGGCAAGAAAGGCGATTCAATGTTTAAGCATGAAGAAAAGGGGAGTGAAGAGCTGAAGCAGTGTCCTCTGCCGGCAGGCCGGTCCACCGGCAGAAGACACAACCTTAAGAAGAGGAAGTGAGGAAGCTGAGAAGTGTTCTCTGCCGGCAGGCCGGCAGCCGGTCCACCGGCAGGGAACACACGTCCAACACTTAGAATTTTTGAAGAAGACTTGTGGAGCAAAATTGAAAGATCTCGCTACCGGCATAGCAAGCCGGCAGCCGGGCAGCCGGCATGGAGCAACAAGGCATTGAAAGAACTGAAGAAAAAGCCAGACTGAAGACTCTCTGCCGGTAGGCCGGCAACCGGTCCGCAGGCAGAGAATACACCAGTTCCAATTTACGCCAAAAAATCAGCATATCGCTACCGGCTGAGGAAGCCGGCAGCCGGTCTGCCGGCACAGGACGACAAACGCGATAATGGGCTTTATTTCCTTCTTTTCTTCTAATCCAATGGAATACTATAAATACCCCCTCCCCTAATGAGTTGTACACACAACCCGAGATCTGAGATTAGTTTCCCTAATTGTAAGCAAACCCTTAATTAAAACTTCAATCTTTCTCTAATAATTCTTCAATTACTTGTTATGATAGTTTAGAATTAGCTTGGTTAAGTTGTTTACTTTTGATATTCGGGTTGTAACTTAGAATTCATTGAAGATTGTTCTTCTATCTATTCAAAGCTTACAACTTTGCCTTATTGTTTGGTATAATTCTTCTCTACTTGTGTTCATTGTTCATTTCTTTACATTTAATTAGCACAATTAGTAGTAATTGCAAACATGTCTTCTCTTTATTGTTCTATGTTAAATTCTCCATCTTTTGTGTTTGTTTACATTTTCATGAGTGAGTAGTTCTCTTCTAGGATGGAGGGGGATCTCACAATGGGTCATGAGGGTAGATTATAGCTTAGAAGAGATACAACTCTTGAGTTAAAACTTTCAATCTTGTTATGCATGCCAATTGTTTGTGTTAATGCTTGAATGAGAGTTTGAGTATTCCACTATTTATCCTTACTTGTTAAGTGAGAGCTTTATTTGTGAGTAGGATTAGCATGATAAGATTGTAGTTAAATTGATTAGGTGAAGACTTAGTCGGTTTAATTATAGGATTAGTCTCATATCGAGAGATAGAGTCCTGTCTTTGTTTTTACTCTTGAATTTGTCACCCTTTGCATGTCTCCCTTCACCCATGTACCCATGTGAGTGAACCCGACATCCTAACTTCCCCAATTGTTGTTAATCATCCATATTAATTGTTTAATCTTTGTTTTTAGCATCTCTCTTTAGTTAATCAAATCATTCATCTTCCCTTTTTAGTAGAACTAAACTAGTAGTTGAGTAACTAGTCCTAGTGCCAAATTTCCGTCTCTTGGGTTCGACCCTTGCATACACACGATTCCTCGTGCACTTGCGAGGTAAAAGAAATTAAACATCACTTGTATACCCCTGAAATTTCTGGAAAACCATACAAACGCATAACAATCATATTACTAATTCTGAAATTTCTGGAATTCATAGCAACTGATACAAATTTGGAAATTTTTGCAAATACTCACTACTTCATAACAATGGCTAGCATAAGTAAAACAAACAAATACAAGATACATTTGAAATAAAACTTCATCATCCTTGACAAACCCGAAATCTCTTCTATTAAACCTATCACTTGCTCTTTCATGACATTTCCACTTGATGCATCATCAGCTTCATCTTCACATGCTATCTTCAACCTTTTTATTATTGTCAAATGATCTTCAGTCAACCACGTCACAAAATTATTGCAATCTAAACACTTAAAATACGCTTTTATTGGATTATTAATTGACCCAGAAATCTTGATGATAGCGTTTTTGCCACAACGATTGCAAGACTGATTCTTAAAATTAAGGCCTTCAATTAGGTGGTTTCTCAACATTGAGGATGATGTCGACATAAGTAGAGAGATGAAGAAGAAAATTAAAGGGAAAAATTTGGGGCAATTTAGGAAGTGAAGAAGAGAAGAAGATGAAGATGTTAATATAGTTGAAATTTAGGAAAAAATGGAGAGAATATAACCGTTACAAATCAAAAATCTAACCGTTTGAAATTCAAAAAATTGTTACCGTTATATTTCAAAAATACCGTTATAATTCAAAAATATCGTTGTAATTCAAAAAAACCGTTACAATTCAAAAATAACCGTTACAATTCAAAAATAACCGTTATAATTCAAAAATCTAACCGTTTTAAATTCAAAAAATTGTTACCGTTTTGAACCGACTTCTTATAAATAGCCCTTGCTATGTCCATTTCAATCATAACATCCCATCTTATTCACTCACTACAATACTAAAATGGTTCTCACAAATACTCAGAAAATTAGAGCTTATCAACTAAGGATCGATCATATCGTTGCGGATTTACCAGTGCTAGTGTCTCGCCTTGAATTAGTCGTTCCTAGTGCCACTGTATGGCACTTGCTTGAAAATCCTCCACTTGGCAGCCTTTGTACCATCCTAGTTGGGCACCCAGAAAGTATACTAACTCCAGCAGTTACTGATGAGGTTGTTTCTGATGAAACATTAACCGAAAAGATGTGGGAGTTTTGCAGGTTAAAAAGTGATGTCCTTGTCTATTTTGAGCGCATACTGACCGTGCTCGATTACGCAACACTATCAGAATTATGTGCCGGTAGAGTGTTCAACCTAGGAAATGTCAAACTTGACATCACTGATTTCTTTGAACAATATGTTGCTAGCCAACCTGAAGAAATTGAGGCTCGAGATGATGCACAAGATCTGGAATCGTCATCTCATTAGCGGAAGATAATTAAGTTCGATAGTTATTTAATTACATTTTAATTAAGTTGTATTTTCAATTTATGTCATCGTTTCATTTCCATTTAACTACGTATTAATTCCCGTTGTATTTTCAATTTATGTTTTACCTTATTAAGTTGTATCTCTGTATTATGTCCTATTGTTAAATTGTATCGTGCTAAAATTAAGTTTTCGGCTACGTTTAATTTCCGTTAACTACGTTTTAATTTGTACCGTTTAACTACGGAATTGATCAATAAAAAGATTACTAAAATTAAATTAAGGAAAACAAAAAAAAACATAAAAAATATTCATACAAAGATACTAAAATATCCATACAAACATAATCCGAACATAAAAAAAAAAAAAAAATACTAGTCGTCATACACGTCTTCATAGTAGAGACGCATGTCCGCAAACAAATCCTCTAGAGTCTCTCTCTCGGCCTCCTCACTAGTTTGCTGGAAGACGTTCTTGAATTTACGACTAAGAGCTAGGGCGACCTCCGGCTCCTCATGAAACTCGACAGACCGAAAATGGAGGCGGTGTGAGGGGGGATACAAATAGGGGTGTGAAATCTCCGCATACCAAGTCATGTACCCATCACCATACTCGAAAGGCATATATGCTTTTGTTGACAGTTTTCGTAATGGTGTGACCAAATTTTCGCTCCCCCATGTCCTATCGGGCTCTTGCCCGAAATCCAGTCTGTAATTCCCGTTCGCCGCGCGAGACTCAACAATCGGAATCGGCATCGGGACCGGGATAGCCTGACGGTACCCAAACTGACGCATGCACCGATCCGGCTGGTACGACTCTACTATATCAAGATGCCTGATAAAACCCGAGTAAAGCGATACTCTGCAAGCTCCCTGGGGACGGTTCCTGTAGGGCAACCATCGGACATGCTCCGACCTAAGATCGTCCAAACTATGGCGATACATCTGAAAAGTATGAGAATCGTCCTTAGCCCGAGGCAAGCTGGCCCAAGCCTTGACTAGAGGACGGTCCTCAAAAAAGAATCCAGCGTCGGGTCGAAACCTGGGAAAGTACTCGTATATCCATGCCTCGAGTAACGGTAGACACCCACTAAAACCAGTACTATCTCGGCGCGATACTATCCCTAACTGTCAGTACAGTAAGCCAAACAAGCGGCACCCCAAGCATAGGAACCAACCCGATCAAGACTATCAAACAAGGGCAACAACTGAGCGTTCACCCTATCACCACTCTTATCCATGAAAAGAGTATGACCCGGTAAAATCAATAGGTAAGACCGTAACGAGTCATGCTCGTTCCCTAGGTGAACAACATTCCTCAAGTCTGATGTAAGTAAACCGCCATTCTTATAGCGCGAAGGTACAACCTCGGACTCAGGAACTCCATAAAACCTCGTAATCTTCCCCCTCAGACCACTATCATCAGCCTCGGCCAAACCGTCCACACGCACCCGCTCACCACTAACAGGTATCCCAAGAATATGCTGGACATCATGGAGCATGATACTAATCTCTGCAAAAGGCATATGGAAAGTGTTAGTATCTGGGTGCCACCTCTCGATAAAAGCACTAAGGAGGTTATCGTCTAGACCGGTGGTAAAACACTCCCTCAAAACCCCAAACCCGCTCGCCTCTACCGTAGCGGCAACAGCCTCACTCGGACATATCTTCCTAATCTCCCTCGCAGCTTTCGGCCTCTCGTAGAGCTTGATCCACGACCTCATATTCTCTGGGTTAGGGTCCGACCAACAGTTGAACGCAACGTGTCCACCAAAACTCCGTAAGATGGCAATGTTACTAGGACCACCAGGAACGGGCTGTCTCAAGATCCAAGAAGTATCCCTCCTCGGCCTCCTCGGCCTCCTCGACCTATCCGTGCTAGAGGACGTCTCTCTAACACTCGAATAGCGTCCTTTATGATCCCGGCCCAACCTCTGAGTCAACAATCTCTGCGATGACGGGTTCTCTTGGACCCGATACTCTCCAGCATCCTCCTCCTCCGAACCGTCATCCGACGGCTCATCCTCTCTATCATGTCGGTAACTACCGGAAACCTCCCGTGACCTCGCCTCCTCCGAATCACTACGGACGTGACCGGGAGTAGGCATCATAACCATGCGATACGTCTCTCGAAGTGGCGGTGGTTGTTGGTGGGCCTGCTTAACACGCAAACGACGCTTCGACATCGTAACAATCCGCCCATCGGTACGGTCGTGTACGTTTGGCGGAGGCGGAGCTTGCATGATGGCCTTTCCTCTCTCATTTAGATCTCCCATATGCATTAATAAAATAAAAGTTGTTAGAAAACACGTTAATCGACTAAAAAACTAATAAAGTAAAAAAAAATCGGCAAATAATAGCAAAAAACACGGTTTAAAAAAAAAATTAAACGTACCATGGTCAAAAGTTGAATCTTAACGTTTGACCATGGATAAAAGTTGAATCTCAACGTTTGACCATGGCCAAACGTGCAAAACCCACGTTCACCATGGCTCACACGTAAAACCCTCTCGTTCACCATGGTAGAAACGTAGGAAATGGACGTTTCTCCATGGATGAAACATTGGGATCCCACGTTTCACCATGGTTGAACGTTGGTTTCCCACGTTTCTCCATGGTTGAACGTGCGTTTCCTTCGTTTCTCCATGGTGAAACGTCAATTTCCCACGTTTCAACCATGGATTCCCCCTTCCCCAATTTTTTCGACTCAAAATCGACAGAAACAACAACATTAATCGACATATAATTCAACCTATTTTGCAAACAACAATACAATTACAACTAATTAGCAACAAATTAACACAAAGCAACTAACCAACTCAATAATAATTCAACTAATTGGATACATTCTAAAACATAAACTAAATTCACCTAATTCAATTATTAGTACCAAATCCAATCAATTTAATCGATTAGCAATAACAATAAAGGAAAGAAACAATTATAAACTATTTAATTTCATAGTTTAACTCAATTAAATTCAATTTCTAAACTAATTTAACAAAAACAAAAAAGAAAGGAAAAGTCACTTACCTTGTATGTGTTGGACGACGGTTGTGTCAGTGGTGGTGGCGTGGTGTCGGCGGCGTGGGGGTAGCAGCGACAGCGGCGTGGTAGTGGTGGTGGACTGGTGGCCGAGATGATTGAGTGTTGGTGGAAGTTGATGGGTTAATTTTTGAGTTTTTTGAATTAGAGAGAATTGTGTTTGTTTAGTGAGATAGTAGGGGCAATTGTCGTATTTTTTTTAAAAAACGTCGTCGATATTTACGAACCGGGAAAAATAAGAATGGCCCTATTAAATCATTCACAAAACAACCGCCCTTTCTATCTTAAAAGAGTTAAAAAGTCTAGCCCAAATTAAGTATTTTAATTGTTAATTGAATACAAAGAGTCCATTCCAAATGAATTTCATCCCCATCAAAATAGGAGCAGTAGTGGCATGAAGAGTGCTTGATAATCACCATCATTGCGCCTAATTGAAGCGAATAATGGTGAACGAATTGATGTTAGGCAGAGCAGGTGGTTATCGGTGAAGATGGGTAGCGCAATGATCTGTTTGGTGGTGCACGCTGATGATGGTGTACCGTGTACGCAAACGGTTTCGAACTCATGTTGGGTTTCGTGCTTGTGCGTGGCTGTGGATAGAACTCATGCAGCCATGGACAGCACGATGTGGCTGCTGCTTGTTTTCTGGTGAGAGGGATGAGTCGAGTCGTTGGTACGACGACTTTCTCGATAGGTTGTGGGTTGGGGTCTGTTAGGGGCGGTGAATTGAGTAGCAGCAAAGGCGATTGATGTGCGGTTATAATTTTGCGGATGGCCTACTGGATTAGCGGGTGGTGGTCCGGTTCGGTGGTAGGGCTCGTGGTGGTCCGGTTCGGTGGTGGGGCTCCGTTGATAGTTTTGTGATTGGGTGAGAGTACAGTGGTCGGTTTGGGGTTGTTATTACGCGGTGATTGGACTTGGTTGCTAGTCGATGGTAGGTTATAATACTGTAATAGTTCAATATGCATTGTTTGAGTGCCACGTAATCATCACTTAATGTATAAGATGCAATGTCAGCGGTCAAGTTAGAAGATTAATATATACTTCGTATATAAATATTTATTTTAAAGCATAGATGGTTAATCACTCAAATGATTACAATATAAATATAGTCGATGCTGGTCATGTACGTGTAACAATTGATCGATCCAATATTTTGTATAGTGTTAAGATATTTAATATATTAAGAAAAAAATGGCTCACTCTTACTAATATCATATAGTATTAAACAAAATACATAAAAAAATTAAGCATAACTACGGGCTTGTAATCAAAGTTAATGAAAATAAACATTTGTAAAATTGCATTAATCATAGTATCAGACGCGTTTACGACCCTAACCTGACCGAACCCGTATAAACCCAACCAAAACCCGTAATTTACAAACGGAAAATAGACTCGACTCGTATTTACCCGAACCCGTAACCCGCCCATTCGACAGGTCTACGGCTCCATCCCAATTTTATTGTCCCCTTTTCTCCAAATTTTATCCCACTTTTATTGTCCCCTTACTTAATTTGGTATGATAGATTAATAAACTTTCACTAATACCCTTAAGTTTTTAACTACCATTCACCCTATTAAAATTGTAATCTCACTTTTGTTATTCTTAATTAAGGGTAGAATCATAATTTTATTTTATTTGTTAAATCATTGGAAATTAGGACAATAAATGTGGAATTAAGGGAGTAAATTATTAGACTGCAACTCTTCTAGAAATCAACAAATTACAGGAAATGGCGGGCAACAAATCTAGGAAGAAGAACAACAATGGCGCAAAGAAAGGAGGAAAAGGAAAGACGATGAATTCAGAGGGCAATAACACAGTATGTTGCAAGTATTGTCCACACAAGTCTCAAGGACTGCTTGAAGCCGCAAAACACTTGATGGTCCATACAAGGTATTCATTAAATCTGAATATTGTATTAATTTCACATTATTCTGTTTTTTTTTTCTTTCAATTAGATCTATATTCTTTAGATCTGCATTCTACACTAGTGATTTTGTTTCCTAGTTGAAGGTATTCAAAAAATATTAATATTGTATTAATTTCAGATTATTCCGTTTTTTTTTCTTTCAATTAGATTTATATTCATTAGATCTGCA
Source organism: Silene latifolia (assembly GCF_048544455.1). NCBI lineage: Eukaryota > Viridiplantae > Streptophyta > Magnoliopsida > Caryophyllales > Caryophyllaceae > Silene > Silene latifolia. The sequence continues at coordinate 23,164,926 of NC_133532.1, forward strand.
TTCTACACTAGTGATTTTGTTTCCTAGTTGAAGGTATTCATTAAATCTGCATATTGTATTAATCAAGCAGAATCTGAGGGTGCAATATTCACGGGTAATATACCTAAACCTTCTAATAATATCGTTAATTCGGCTCCAAAAAATAATATCGCTAATTCAACTACAAAAAATAATATCGCTAATTCAACTCCAAAAACTAATATCCATATTCCTAGAATAAAGCAAAAGATTTCTCTCTTGAATATGCATACAAATAAACTCCTCTCCCAAGCTAATTCCAAAAATATTCAGCCTAAAAATATCCCAACTGATAATATACTCCCACCTAACCTTCATTCATCTACTCTTCAAGATATCACAAATCTACCAAAACCTACAAAAAATTGAAACATCGCAACTTCATCACTACATTCAATCCCACTAGAAATCAAAAATAAATCCCACCATGCTCGACCTAATAATCAAGTCACTGAATCCACACCCATACTTCTCTTATCTCGATCATCCTCTCCCTCAGCCACGGTGCCTCCCACAAAACCCCCAGATAGAGGTAATACCACCAACTCAGACTGTGAAAATAAGGACATGGCCAGAGATGGCAGCCCCGTACTTGGGAATAATGATTGCCAAGTGTCCAGTAATGGACCTCAAGATCGAGCTAGCGGAGGACAATCCCTCGACTCTATTGATGGAGTTGTCGATACCATGGAGTATTGACAGTGTTCTTCAACTTGTGAGTAGATCTTATCTATCATCTTTAAATTATATACCTATTTTAATGAATACAAGAATTCTGAATTTGACACCCAACCTACCCCATATAACGTATATGGTGTGGAATGTCTAAGGGACTGGGAGTAAAAATAAAATTAGTGCTATTAAAGAAGTAGTCCGAACCTATAAACCCACGGTATTAGCTTTAGTAGAGACTCATATGAATGGGTATCATGCTATGAAGATGGGTACAATTATGGGATAAGAAGGCCATTCTCGGGTTAATGCTATTGGATTTAGTGGAGGCATTTGGCTATAGTGGAATAAGGACATCGCCTCGATTAAACCAATAGCGAAAAATCACCCATTCATTACCGTGGAAATTTCCCCCCAATGGAGAGCTTCCTTGGTTCTTCACGACTGTTTACGCGAGCCAGAATCCTTCTAACCGTCGAGAATTATGGGTGGAGTTAGAGGCTTTTGCGAGACACAATAATAAGCCGTGGATTATGGCTGGAGGTTTTAACGAGACAAGAAATCTTAACGAAAGACATGGAGGCGATCATAATATGGCACGTAGATGTGAAAACTTTAATAATTGGATCGAAAATTGCGAGTTAATTGAATTAGCTTTCACCGGTCCTTCACACACATGGGCAAGAGGTAACTCGCTTGAGACACGCCAAAGTGCGAGGTTAGACATGGCCCTATGTAATTCGGATTGGGAAACAATGTTTGAAGACGCTATGATTCGTCATGTCTCTGCTATTCAATCTGATCATTGTCCACTGTTCATTTCGCCAAATGGGTTTGTTCCTCTTAATGCGGTCAATAGACCCTTCCGCTTCCATGCTTGCTGGATGATTCATGAGAAGTTCAAAGAATTTGTAGACAATAGTTGGCCTGAAGAAGGCAGCTTCCCATCTCGATTAAACGAATTATCCCATAAACTTCAGACCTGGAATTCCGAGGTATTCGGAGATATTTTTAAACAGAAAAGAACCTTGATGGCGCGTATTGAAGGATTTCAACTAGACCTATCGCTAGCCCGACGCAGTAATTTAATAAAACTCGAAGCCCATTTAAGAAAAGAGATAGATGACATTCTTGCTCGCCAGGAAATCCTTTGGTATCAAAAGTCGAGATTGGAATTTATAAAGGATGACGACCGGAATACGGCATGTTTCCATGTAAGTACTCTAGTTAGACGATGGAGGAACAGAATCACCACGCTTAAGACAACGGACGGGGAATGGACTGATAATCCCGAGTCAGTCAAGAAAATTGTGGTCGACTATTTCAAATTGTTGTACACTGATGAACCTAGTCCAGAGGCGAATGAACTCATTCCATGGAATATTTTTCAAGATTTCAATATTAGGGATTGAGAATGGTTAACATGACCTTTTAATAAAGCGGAGATAAAAAAACGTCATTACTCATATGGGTGCACTTAAAGCCCCGGGTCTGGACGGGTTCCAAGCTTTATTTTATCAAAAATATTGGAACATTGTGGAGCCGTCACTTTGTGAGATGGTCATCAAGGCTCTCGAGGGGAAGGGGATGCCTGAGGGATTAAATGATACTCATCTTGTCCTTATCCCAAAGGTCGATTCTCCCAAATTCATAACTCAGTTCCGCCCTATCAGTTTATGTAATGTTGCGTATAAAATCATCAACAAGACTCTTGCTAATAGAATAAAAAAAGTCCTACCTCATGTCATATCTGAAACCCGGAGTAGATTTGTACCGGGTCGCCAAATCACAGACAACATTGTTATTTTTCAAGAAGCAATTCATTCTATGCGGAATAAGAAGGGTCGAACTGGTATTATGGCAATTAAGATCGATCTGAAAAAGGCATATGATAGACTACGATTGAGTTTTATCCGTGACACATTACACAACATGGGCTTTCCAATTATTTTGATTGATGTCGTCATGGAGTGCGTCACTTCGGCTAGAATGAGTATCCTCTGGAACGGGGAACCTACGGAGCAATTCTCTCCCTCTCGAGGAGTCCGAAAAGGTGATCCTTTGTCTTCCTATATTTTCGTCATGTGTTTAGAAAAACTACAACAAACTATTGACCAGGAAGTTCGAAATAAGAACTGGAGACCGATCACCATCTGCCGCAATGGACCTAACATTACTAATCTATTTTTCGCGGATGATATGGTCCTTTTCTGGGATACCACAGAGGAGCAGGCCGTGGTAATGAGATATGTCTTGGATAATTTCTGCAATGCGTCAGGCGAGAAAGTAAGTGAGGCGAAATCAAGGGTCTTCTTCTCATCTAATACCGATACTAATGTTCGAGCATCAATATGTGCTGCTCTTGGTTTTACCGAGACTGATGATCTAGGTGATGGGGCATATTCTGCACCCGCTGACCAAGTCAACATATTGACCAAGGTCAAAGCTAAAAGACAACAAGTCAAAAGAAAAACGGCCTAACCGACAAAGCGTGTCGGCCTGTCACTTGGGTCTCGGCTCGGCAACTAGCCGGCCGAGAGGCATATCCGTGTACTCGCATCCAGTCCCCTCGGCATGGAGTCAACCAGGTCTGCCGGCCTGTCATGGGTCCCTCGGCCGAGGGCAAGACAGTCTTTCCACCTGCTACGCCACTTGGCCACTACGTGACAAAAGGTGAAAGTCTATAAATACCCCACATCTCTCATTGAGAAATAAACTGGAAAATCTGGTATAGAACTCCCTTATCTCTCTACAATATACTTTGCCAAGTTAAACATACAACTTATCTCTCTAAGTTTACTGACTTGAGCGTCGGAGTGAGTACGCTCGGCCCCAAGCCGAGCCCTCAGTTTGTTCATCTTTACAGGAAAGAGTGAAAGGAAGAGACGAGCAACGACATCATTCTACAAGCTCAAGTGGTCACAATCCTGCTCCGGAATTACACCCGGAACAATTGGCGCCGTCTGTGGGAATACGTACTAAAAGCTAGTCACCTACATTACCAAAAAAAAAAACCATTCAGCGAGCTAAGAAGATGTCAAAGCAACAAGAAACTGTGAGTGAGGGAACTGCATTCTTCCAGGATGACACGTTCCGTAATTCTGAGATCGGGCAGTCCCCCACCGGCCGAGTCACTGACACGGCGCTCGGGATGCCGAAAGAGCCAGAAACACCGCTGCCTACCGACCAAGTCACTATCATGGGACATGTGGTCGATGCGGCCAAATTAAAGCTATTCCTGGACCTGATGGGTAGTACGCCGGTTACCCCTGTCACGACGACGGGGACGGCAGCGCATCCACAGGTGACCAGGGCCCATAAAGTGACTCCGAACAACTTGTCCGGAGCGATACAAGGAGTTGGGCGTGCTAGAATGCCAGCAGAGCCCGTGGTGCCAGTGGCAGACCTGAGTCCTTCCCCCACTCGCGGGAGGACAGCGTCGCCGCGGCAACAACGAGGCCAGCCCCGAAGGAATGAAAGAAGTCCGACTCACCAAAGTCGGACAAGAAGCCCTTCCCGCCAGAGGGAGATAAGCCGGACTAAGGTTGCGAGGAGCCGATCGCCGCGTGTCACTCGACACGTGGTCAGACAGCCCCTCAGTACCTATGTCCTAGAGATCCATGTGCCGACTAAGCTGAAGCTGCCGCCCTTATCATACAAAGGGGATAGCGACTCGACCGACCATGCCGAGGCTTTCGAGTCGTACATGTCGGTATGAGAGCAGCCTGATGAGGTGTGGTGCCGAGTCTTCCCAACGACCCTGCATGGGATGGCTCAGAGTTGGTACAAGGGGCTACCTAATGGCTCGGTATCTTTGTTATGTCGACCTGAGAGACAATTTCATAGCCCAGTATGCTTGCAACAAGAGAAGGGCCGTGGAAACATCAGATCTCCTAACTATCCGACAGGGGGAGGACGAGTCCCTCCGAAGCTACGTGAAAAGATTCGACGCTAAGGTTCAGCAGATCCGTGAGTGAACACGAACGGCGCCTTCGCGCTAATGAAAGGCCTCCCGAAAGGCGAGTTCAAAAACGAGCTGATCAAGTGCGAAGACTTCAACTTAGACTCTGCCAGAAAGATGGCCGACCGAGCCGTAAAGATGGAGGACTATCACAAAACCTGGGTAGGCCACAGTGAAGCTGGGCACCCAGAGAGGAAGAGCCGCCGGGACAACATAGATGAAGGTCGCCGTGACGGGAATAGGTCACGGCCTGAGAGACCTAATAGGAAACAGCACTCGGCGGGCGCCGGGGGGAGTTCGGGACCATACTACCAGAAGCGGTACAGTAGTCTCACCCCCCTGGTCGCCTCTCCAGCCAAGGTCTTCACCCTAAGCAAGAATGATGGACAGAAGTGGGCAAGGCCCCCCAAGGCGAGGGGGGACGGTGACACAAGCCAGTTCTGCGAGTACCACGGCCACACCGGCCATAAAACTGACAACTGTCGACATCTAAGGAACGCCATCGAAGAGCTAATCCGAAAGGGGGCCTCAGCAAGTATGTAGCTGGAGGCCCAGGAACAAGCGCCGACGGGGCGAATAGAAAATCAGTTTTCCAACGGATGGGAGTAATCCAGGTTGTCATCGGGGGAAACGAGAACAGTGGGTCAGCTAATGGGCACAAACGGCACCTAAATGAGTTATACCAAGCCATCAACTTTGTGCCTAAAACAGCGATCCCCGCTTCCACCATCCCCGATATAACCATTGCAAAGAAGGACTACAAGGGAGTCGTCGCCCCGCACAGCGACCCGCTTGTAGTCCACCTGGATATAGCCAACCACTTGGTCAAAAGGTGCCTGATTGACACAGGCGCCTACACGAACATCATGTTCAGGGAGTGCTTTCTTAATCTCGGTCTGAAGATTGGAGACCTGAGCCCCTGCATTAACCCGCTATACGACTTCTGGGGGCCGGCCTGGTACCCCCGGGGTCAATCGATCTTGCCGGTGATGTTCGGCCAAGAGGATGCGGCTAAAAATGTTTTATCTGAGTTCGTGGTTATCGATGGTTCGTCTGCCTACAATGTTCTCATAGGCCGGGTCACTTTGAGCAAGGCCGATGCAGTGATGTCCATCCGGGCCCTGACATTAATGTACGTCTTGGACCGGGGGGAAGCACAAAAGCTCATCTCAAAGGACGAGAAAGATGAAATAGTCAATATCCAAGTGTCTGCCAGGGGGTGCAACATGCAATCCCTCAAAGTGGCGAAGAAATCGGAGAAAGGGAAGAGCCCATCCTTGCAGCAGGAGGGCGAACCGATGAATACTAATGTCGGCATGGTCGAAGGAGCCGAGACCGAGGAAGTGGAAATTGACCCGGGCGCACCAGAATCGCTGTCGGTGTCAACCTGGAGCCAAAATTCAGGGCTGATCTCCTAGACCTGCTGAGGAAGAACAAAGATGTCTTCGCATACTCATTTGCCGAGATGCCGGGCGTGAGCCGGGAGGTGATCGTTCACAAGTCGAACGTACTCTCCACCGCTCGGCCGGTCAAGCGAAGATGAGGAACTCCTCGGCGAGAAGGATGAGGCCATCAAAGCTGAAATAGACAAATTATTAGCGGCGGGCTTTATCATGCCTTGTACTTACCCTGAGTGGCTAGCAAATGTTGTAATGGTGAGGAAATCGTCAGGGGCGTGGAGGATGTGTGTTGATTTTACCAATCTTAATAAAGCGTGCCCTAAAGATTGTTATCCCTTGCCTCGAATAGATGGTTTAAATGACGCCACGGCAGGCTACACTATGCTAAGCCTGCTAGACGCCTTCTCAGGGTATCATCAGGTATTTATGGCCGAGGAAGATATGCCTAAATGCGCATTCATCACCAGTCACGGCACATTCATGTACAAAATGATGCCGTTCGGTTTGAAGAACGCTGGCGCAACTTACACCAGGTTGGTGGACAAAGTGTTCCAAAATCAAAAAGGGCGAAACATCGAGGCTTACGTCGACGATGCTATTGTAAAAAGCAAGTCTGACAGCGAGCACTTAGCCGATTTAGGCGAGATATTTTGTTCACTAAGGAAATATAAAATGAAGCTTAACCCAAAGAAATGTAACCGGTGTCCGGGGCCAAGCAAGTTCCTCGGCGTGCTTGTCGGCGCCGGGGAATTGATGCCAATCCGGAGAAAGTCAAAGCAATACTAGACTTACCGGAGCCGAGAAATCGAAAAGAGGTTATGACGCTGACCGGAAGGATGGCGGCTCTCGCCCGCTTCATCTCTCGGTCGGCCGACAAAAGCACTTCGTTCTTTAAAGTGCTGAAAGGGAATAAAAACTTTAGCTGGGGGGAGGAACAGAGCACGGCTTTCGGCAATCGAAAGCCCACCTTCGACACTCCGCCCTGTCCAGGCCGACGCCGGGGAGACGCTATATCTATACTTAGCGATTACCTCGGCCACGGTCGGTCGTAATCGTCGGGGAAGAAAATAAGCAGCAATACCCAATTTACTTTATCACCATACACTGCTGTCTCGCCGAAAGAAATTACCCACTAATCGAAAAGGCGCCCTCGCCGTCGTCGTTGCCGCAAGGAAGCGAAACCCTACTTCGACGCACATCCCGTGACGGTCTTAACCGACCGGCCATTGGAGAAAGCATTAGAAAAATTCGAAAAATCCGGCAGACTTATCAAATGGGCGGTGGAGCTCTCGGCTTTGGCATTCAAGTACAAGCCGAGGCCTTCGATAAAGGGGCAAGCGCTTGAAGACTTCCTGGCCGAGTGCACGTATCAAGAAGAATCACATCCCGGCGTGTGGGAAGTGTATACCGACGGGTCCTCCACGGCGAACGACTCAGAGCCGGCATCCTTATCATCAGCCCTAACGGAAACGAGTTTGAGTAAGCCTTGAAGTTTACCTTCTCGGCCTCAAATAACGAATCCGAATATGAGGCGGTGATAACTGGAGTCGAGTTAGCTAGAGCTGCCGGGGCGGAGCATATTGTGTTGAAAACGGACTCGCTCTTAGTGACTAATCAAATCCGAGGAGAGTATGAGACTCGAGACGATGGGATGGTAAGGTACCTGGAGAGGGTAAAAGCTGACACCTCAAAATTGAAATCTTTCCAAATACAATGCATTCCCAGGTCTGAGAACAACCGAGCCGACGCTCTCTCAAAACTTGCAGTTCCAAAGCATCAAAAATGTCGGTCGAACCGTCTTTGGTGGATATCGAAATGCTAAAAGCATCACCGAGACCGTCGGCATGGTGGGCGACATCGAAGCCGAGACGACGTGGATGACTCCGATAATGAAATACAAGCCGACAAAAGAGTTGCCTTGGGAGGACCGCATGATCTGTCTCGAGAAGATAAGAAGGATCGCTGCAAGGTACTTAGTGTTCGAAGGAGAATTGTATAGAAGGTCCGTAATAAGACCACTCTTGAAATGTGTCGGCTTGACCGACGCGGAGCTTATCTCGACAGAGATTCACGAAGGCATCTGCGGACATCACATGGGGCGAGAACGCAAGCCCACAAAGCTCTCCGAGCCGGCTACTTCTGGCCTACCATGCTGAAATATTCCAGGGCAAAAACCAAGAAGTGCAAGAATTGTCAGATGCATGCTCCGGTAATACATGCACCTTCCCGAGACCTGCAACCAATACTTAATCCTCTACCATTTGCACAGTGGGGGATGGATTTATTAGGACCATTTCCGACGGCGTCCGGAGGAAGGAAGTACCTGATTGTCGCCGTTGACTACTTCACCAAATGGGTCGAGGCTGTCGCGGTACCTGCCAAGACCACGGCGGCCGTAAGAAAGGTGATTTGGGAGAACATCATAACTCGTTTTGGGTTACCCCAAGTCATTGTATTTGACCACGGCCGAGAGTTTTGGAGCGATATGGTGATGAATTGGTTGGAAGAGCTCGGTATCAAATTTGCATACTCCTCCGTCTGCCACCCTCAGAGCAACGGGCAGGCGGAGGCAGGTAATAAAATAATATTGAACAGGTTGAAGAAGAAGGTTGAAGATCTAAAGGGAAGATGGGCTGATGAACTACCCGGCGTCCTGTGGTCCCTTCGAACCACGGAGAAAGAAGCAACAGGGTACAGTCCATTCCACCTAGTCTGTGGGTCTGAGGCCGTCCCGCCAATTGAAGCGGTGGTGCGAGGCATTCGAACGCAAACCTTTAACCCAGTCGAAAATGAAGAAGGCCTGAGAGCCTCCCTAGACCTGGTCGAAGAAAGTCGAGATACGGCACGGCTCAACTTGGCAGTATATCAAAACCGAATGAGAAGATCCAACAACCGTAGGGTCCACAAAAGGGACTTGAGAGTAGGAGATCTAGTCCTGAGAAAGTCGGCCGCAACCAACAAAGGAAACATCCATGGTAAGATGACGGCCAACTGGGAAGGACCCTACGGTGGTGGTTGAAGAAATGGGGCGGCGACATACGGGTGACAGGACATGGAGGGTGTGCCTCTAATGAGCCATTGGAACACAGACAACCTTAGGAAATATTTCGTATAGCGGCGGAGGTGTCCGAGACTGTTGTGGGCACCCCAACGCGTGACTATATCTTATGAAGAGTGATCCAAGTTTTTCATCGAAATGCTTGTCCCCTCCGTAGTCGTACCAAAGTAGACGCCACGGCCAAAGCCGGGCAGTCACTACAAATGCAGTTGATACTCGCGAAAGCGACCAACATGCTTAAGAACGTATAAGTATAGTTGAGAAACGCAAATCTGACCGCCTCCGCCAATCCGGGAGTGGCAGAGGAAGCGATCAATATGTCTATAGATACGAATGCAGTCGAGCCGTAACCTCGATTGCCTCGGCCACAGCCGGGAGTGACGGGGAAACAACCGATATGCTAACATGTTTACAACAGCAGTTGGGAAGCGCAAATCTGACCGCCTCGGCCAGACCGAGAGTGGAGGAGGAAGCGACCGACATGCCAACATGTTGCTGAGCAAATTGGGAAACGTGAATCTTGCTACCTCGGCCTATTCAGGTGCAACAGAGGGCACGACCAATATGCTAAAAACGTTTAAGTACAGTTGAGATACGCAATCTAATTGCCTCGGCCAAGCCGAAGGTAAAACGAAAAAAGCGCTCAATATGTTTAAAAACGTAAGAAGACAACTGAATGGAGGATGAGATCAAAGCCTCGGCCAAGCAGAAGGCAAATAAACAAACTTCATTGAAAATGTTTACAAGTGAGACAAAATAAAGTCGACGGTCGTCCCCATAGGGATAGCCTAAGCTCAACCTACCAAAGTTTAACAAAAAAGAAGGAACAGCAAAAATTATAACATTAAGACATGAAGCGCCAAAAGGATGGCAGGGAGGAAAGGCTCAAAAGTTGGCCCCCTGAGCAGTGAAGATGTCCGAAGGGCGGGGTGAGTCCGGTGACGACCGCCCGTCTCCCTATGCTTGATTCCGCTCGCCACCGGAAGCAGAAGACATCACCGTCGGTGGACGGCCCAGAGGACGACTTGGCAGCTTCACGTGCCTTTGCCTTCTCAGCCTCCTCTCTAGCCTCCGTCACCTTAGCATTATGGGCCGCCTTGGCCGCAGCTTCCTGAGCAGCCTTCGCCGCCTTCGCCTCGGCCGCGGCCTTGGCCTCCTCAGCAGCCGCCTTCTCATCCAGAAGTTTTTCAAAATCTTGCCACGGAAAAGTGCCTTCAGGAAGGAGCTCCTTAATCGCATCCCTTGTAGCATCTTGACTTGGTCCCTGCAGGGCACACATTTCGAGGGGATGATGACGGTTTCAGCGACTCAATATCCTTCTCCCTCTGAGCAAGGATAGCCTTTGTGCCCTTATGTTCCTTCGCCTCGGCCAAATGCAGGGTCTTCCATCTTTCCCTCTGCTCAACCATGGCCTTATAACCGCCCTCAAGTTTGTTTCTCTCCTCCCGCAACTTAGCGGCATCAGCCAACGCGGACTCAACCTTAGCTCTTTCGGCCAAGACCTTAGCTCTCTCGGCCAGGACCACCTTCTCAGCGTCCTCCTTAAGCTTTCACTCAGCGAGGAAGTCCTGCTTCGCCTTCTCGGCCTCCTCCCTAGCTTGAGCCACGAGCTTTTCTTGCTCGATAAGATGAGTGCCGGCAAAGTCAGCCCACTTCACCAGCCTTTTGGCCAACCTCATGCCATCCTCCCTGAGCTGAACGAATGAAGCCTTCTTGGACGAGGTGTCGGCGTCGACATTTTTGTCGCCCATCTACACAGGCTGCTTCTCCAATTGTCGTTCGGTGAAAACAACAGCTGGCGACGGCTGATCTAGAAAAAACCCAGACAAAGCGTCCATGTCAACATTCATCGACATATCAGAAAGCCTGTCATCAGGAATGCATAAGGAACCTGCTAAATCCGAGCCATGGGTTAGATCCGTACCAGTCCTAGCCTTCTTGGATTGAGGGCCGGCTGACCCCTTCTCTTTCCCTGCCTCGGTAATAGCAGCAGCAGGCGTTGTTTCTTTCCTCTTATGTGAAGGAGGAGGACCCTCCAGAACGGTGAGGTCCTCGTCAACATTGACGACCTCCTTATCTTTTTGGACTATGGGGATTGGAGATCGAGTTGGAGTTGACGTCGTAGCCGCCGAAGACGTTGCTTTTGGTCTCCGGCGCGGCACGTTACCGCCAATCTCTGCTTGAGTCGCCCCCACGTCCATTGCTTTCAACGCCTGCTCCATGAGTTCGTGCGGGGCCTGCTTGCGATCACGCGACGCGGCCTTAGGGTGCAGTTCAACAACTCTCCTATCCTGGTCAAGTCCCAACTTGCTTAGGATGGAGACAGAGAGATCCCGGCCGAAACGATCTGCAAGAAACAAAGCAGGAGTTAAGCGAAAGAAGTAAACCGAGGCTCAAATATCGAAGCATAAAAGCAAAGAGGGGCCTCATACCGACCACACTCACCCTGGATGAGGGCCGGTATGAGGCCGACGTGACAAAGCGGCTCGTCTTGAAGGACGATCTGCGTCGGAGGCATCCATCCCTTCGGCGTGCCATCCTTCTCAGCCTCGAACATGCTCATTGCCCGCACTTCGTCGTCTTTAAGATAAACCTTCTTGGCGTCCATCTTAATCTTATTACGGGAGACATATCTTTCATGCTCCCCCCGACTCTCACGCAAATTGACGTGTGGCAATGGCTGGAAGGACCGGGCGTGGATAGTCCTCCGGAACCTCGACATATACCCACCACCCCTTCCAGTCTTTGCAGGATGTCAGCTTGGAGACGGTCACATAACCCGGCTCGGTCTGCACGCTGTACCACCCCATGACGCCTTGGGTAGACAGCCGAAGATGGTGGAGCCGGCGGAAAAGGTTCACCGTTGGGGCCTCCCCCTTAAAGAGACAAAACCATACGAAGCCAATAATCGTCCTAATGGCCAACGGGTGCAGTTGTGCCACGGCGACATTCATGGCTTTGATTATGGCCGAGACGTGTTCATTAAGAGGAAAACGGAGCCCATACTCCAGATGTCTAATATACACGCCTATACAACCTTCGGGAGGGCAACAGACTGCCTGATCACCCACAGGGACAATAATTCTATACCCCCTGCCGAAGTTGTAGTGGTCTTCGAAAAGTTCAGGCCCGGAGGCACGAGCGAACTTGTTCGTCCAAACGAGATCAGGTTTAATCGAGCAGGCTTCGCCGTGCCACAAGTAATGCGGCCTCTCTGAATCAGATTGGGTCTTTTCCTCCTCCTCATCATCAAAATCCTCGAGATATTTCTCGTCGATTTCAGGAGAAGACGACTTGCGACCCCCGAACCCTACCGGGGTGACAACCAGTGGCTCCTGTTCAGCGGGACGCGGCGGTTCGTCCCCCGGGGTTGAGGTACTAGGCGTAGCGTCAGCAGCAGACATGGTGGCAACGAATACTTAACAAATAAAAGTTGGGGAAGAATTTGTTTTTACCTTGAAAGAAAGTGTTACGCCGAGTAACGCTTCGAAAATTAGAGAGAGAAAACTCTTCGAAAACTAGAGAGAGGAAATTTTTCAAGAAAAAGAAGTTTTGCGCAGCAAAATGAGGGGCATATTGCTCTACTTATAGAGCAAAGCCCATTCAGTGGACCAATCAGAGCAAAGCCCATGAAGCGTCCACCAATCAACACCAGGCCACGTGTCAAGCATGCAGCCGCAGAATGTCAATCGACATACAGTGACCCATCCTCTTCGACACGCTCCTTGGTATCTACTTGCCAACGGCGCCACCGATCAACCAAGCTTGGCAAAGACGGCCGGGGGCAATCAAAAGCACACGGCACTCCCAACCTTGGTCTCGGCCAGCGCCATTTCCTTTTTCACATTCGATGTCCATTACACAACAATGTGGAGGGGGGATATGGTACGGCCTGAACAGGACCAAGCCGAGGAAGAAGTTCGACATGCGCAGAATACGCTCAACACGCATCGAAGCTCCATACCACGGCATAGACTACGCTGGGGGCAAATTGATGGGGCATATTCTGCACCCGCTGACCAAGTCAACATATTGACCAAGGTCAAAGCTAAAATACAACAAGTCAAAAGAAAAACGGCCTAACCGACAAAGCCTGTCGGCCTGTCACTTGGGTCTCGGCTCGGCAACTAGCCGGCCGAGAGGCATATCCGTCTACTCGCATCCAGTGCCCTCGGCATGGAGTCAACCAGGTCTGCCGGCCTGTCATGGGTCCCTCGGCCGAGGGTAAGACAGTCTTTCCACCTGCTACGCCACTTGGCCACTACGTGACAAAAGGTGAAAGTCTATAAATACCCCACATCTCTCATTGAGAAATAAACTGGAAAATCTGGTATAGAACTCCCTTATCTCTCTACAATATACTTTGCCAAGTTAAACATATAACTTATCTCTCTAAGTTTACTGACTTGAGCGTCGGAGTAAGTACACTCGGCCCCAAGCCGAGCCCTCAGTTTGTTCATCTTTACAGGAAAGAGTGAAAGGAAGAGACGAGCAACAACATCATTCTACAAGCTCAAGTGGTCACAATCCTGCTCCGGAATTACACCCGGAACACTAGGAACATATCTAGGCATGCCGTCGATCAATGGATGGGTTAATCGACAGACTTTTTCTCATCTCGAAGAGAAGGTAAACAAGAGACTAGTAGGTTGATCCTCGAAAAGGCTCTCGTTAGCAGGAAGAACCACGTTGGTTGAATCGACCTTGAGCACTATTGCAAATTATAGTATCCATTCGGCTAAAATTACGAGATCAATATGCGACTCTATAGATAGAAAATCCCGTCGTTTTTTGTGGGGAGGAGATGAGATTAAAAAGTCTATACATCTTATCTCGTAGGAAAATGTGCAAAAACCGAAGTCCATTGATGGTCTGGGGCTTATGTCCGCTAGACAAGCTAACGCGGCTTTTCTTACAAAACTTGGATGGCGTATATTAACAGAACCCGGGAGTCTTTGGTCTCGTGTTATTCGGGCTAAGTATTGTAGCAATCGATGTGATATAGACATTTTTCAACCAAAAAATAATATGTCTAATGTATGGGCCGGTATAACTTCGCAGTCAAAAACGATCGTCAGAGGGGCAGCCACTGCCGTAGGGAATGGTCGGAGAACACTGTTTTGGGACCATGCTTGGGTGGATGGAGATTGTCGTGACCATGTTATAGCTCCTATTCCGACGGACATTCTTGGGGCAATAGTTAGCGACATGTGGAGCGAGGTCTCGGGTTGGAAATGAGACTTGTTCTCGAACGTTTTGCCCAACAAATACTTCAAAAAATCGCATCCATCTCTTTATTTAACGACCCGGATTCATACGACACTCTATATTGGAAAGGTACGTCATCCGGCAAATTCACCCTTAAATCTGCTTTAGGGATCCTTCGTAACCCGGTTCCCGCTACTGACATGGAGTCCATAAACTGGCGAATTATCTGGCGCCTACCCGTCCAGCAGAGAGTACGTATGTTTCTTTGGCTCGCCTGTCACGTCTCATGGTTAATGTTTATAGGGTTATAAGGAATATGGGTGATGACCCTCTGTGTCCAAGGTGTAATAAAGCGGAGGAAACAACAGAGCATTTGCTTCGCTCTTGCCCTGTTTCGAGGCTAATTTGGGATGTTATAGGTATCGATTCTACTTGTTCCTCATTTTATAATCCGCCTTTTTCGAACTGGTTATCCATGAATGCAAGTAACGAGGTCACTACTTCCGCGCAAAATTGGCCGATATACTTTGCTATTACCTGTTGGTGGATTTGGAAGTGGAGAAATAATGTCCTGTTCGGAAGAGACAACGAAAATCCGATTAATCCACGAGTATTCCTTTATCAACAATTTGAGACGACAAAGAAAGCTTTCTATAGGTTTAATATACTCACTCCGCAATCTAGAACCACTCACGTGGAAGTTTTTGTTCGATGGAATCCTCATGTGACACCCCCATACTCCAAGTGCCTTACCAGGACCACTCAGGTATAAAGATGTCACCATCTCGGTTTCCCGAGGCAATGATAATCAAATGACAACAACGAAACAATATTTAAATAGTAATAAAGTTTAAAGCGATTACAATCCAAATCCAAACTGATAAAATGTGTAATACATGTTCTCAAAACCAAATGTCTAAAACTACTCAAGAACTACAGCGGAAGACTCTAATCAGCTCGTGGTGACACATCCCAGCTAGCCCATATGCCTCTAATCATACCTGCTCAACAACTGCTCACCATCCCCGAATGGATCACCACAGTTTTATAAAACAAAGACGGGGTCAGTACTAATCACACATTTATATAATCACAATAAGAGAGAACACAACACAGCTCAATCGTCACACAACCCGAACTCCATCACCAACTCCTCAAAACTGACCACACACTAAAGTGTGTAGCCCTGCCAGAGCACCCATCGCAACAGGTTACTCCTCGCCGCCAGTGGGGGACCGCAGCCGTTCCCCCCTAAGCCTCGCTTATCTCCATCGAGCGATAAACCCAAATCCATTAATGTGCACATCCCTTCTGTGGCGGGTTCCACAGAAGGCGAATCATGGGCGTGAAGCCACTCCCGCAAGTGACCCCACTCAGCCAGGGACGCACCCCGAAGAACACAGACAGATACAATCACAACAATCAACAACAACCAAATCCAACAACCGTCACAATATGAATATGATACTTTACAACAACCACAATCCACAATAAACCACATTATGTGACTAATACTGAGTAGGGAAAACCCTACCTGGAATGCAACACAAGCAGACGGTCTCAACAGCTGTATCAAAACCTCTCCTCAACGAATCCTCCTCCTAACACATAATCATATAATTACTAACAATCACAATTAACCATCAAAACCCCCAATCCCCAAACTAGGGTTTAAACAAAGTTCATTAAATGCTATAAAATTGGTATGTAGATCTTACCCTTAACGCAAGGATCACTAAGATGCAAAGAACGATGAAATCCGACCTCTCAAGCTCCGGGATTTGTCAAAAACACGGATGATGCGAACGACGTAGTTTTAATCTCCTTTTTAAGTTTATTAGGTTTGTAAAAGTGTTTAATAAAGATGACGATATGAATTATATACTAATCCGTGTTATTAACAAAACCCGTCAAAATAATACCGGCTAACCGAGCTACTCGATCGAGTAACTAACGTACTCGATCGAGTGCCACTTACTCGATCGAGTACCCTACAGACAGAATACTGTTTCTAAAATCAAAACACCCTTACTCGACAGAGTAAGGCCCACTCGATAGAGTACCCAGAGACTTATAAAACCGTAGTATTACAGTCTTCCCTCCTTAAAAAGAACTTCGTCCCCGAAGTTCAAACCACAAAAAAATAAAAACATACTACCACACTCCCGACACTACAACCAAAACAAAACTCAACACAAAAACTCCGACACATGCTACCGACCCAAACTCAACCCGACACAAACCACTACTAACTATACCAAAGCCAACATAAAAAGATGCAAAAACTCTTCGCGATCATCTCCTACCCCCCTAAAAGAAACAAGGTTACGTCCCCGTAACCATACATACCTGATAAAAAAGGAAAGGGTAACGCTCTCTCATGGCCTCCTCTGCCTCCCATGTAGCCTCCTCAACCTCATGATTAGACCAAAGGATCTTAAGCAAGACTGTCTCACCATGTCTAGTCTTCCTAACCTTCCGGTCCAGAATCTGCTTAGGCACCTCAAGGTAAGACAATGACTCATCTAGCTCTATGTTCTCTGCCTCTAACACATGTGACGGATCACTCACGTACTTCCGCAGCTGAGATACATGAAACACATTATGCACCCTATCCAAAGAAGACGGTAAAGCCAAACGATAAGCAACCTCTCCAACCCGGTCTAAGATCTCATATGGTTCTATGAACTTCTGACTCAGCTTGCCTTTCTTCCCAAATCTCATGACCCCACGCATAGGAGACACTTTCAGAAGAACCTTGTCCCCAACCTGAAACTCTATATCCCGGCGATGTAGATCTGCATAACTCTTTTGCCTGTCCTGAGTCGCTCTCATCCTTTCCCTGATCATCTTAATCTGCTCAACCATCTCATGAACCATCTCTGGTCCTAAAACCACTGCCTCAGCACTGTCGTCCCAACAAATTGGACTCCTACATCTCCTCCCATATAAAGCCTCAAATGGCGCCATGCCAATACTGGTGTGATAGCTGTTATTGTAGGAAAACTCAATCAAATCTAACCTCTGTTCCCAGCTACCACCAAAATCCATCACACAAGCTCGTAACATATCCTCAAGAGTCTTGATTGTTCTCTCAGTCTGACCGTCTATCGCAGGATGAAATGCTGTACTCATCTTCAATGTCGTTCCCAAAGACTCCTGCAACTCTTTCCAAAACCGTGAGATAAACCTCGCATCTCTGTCAGATACTATGTCTTTAGGCACCCCATGTAACCTTAGC
Organism: Silene latifolia; assembly: GCF_048544455.1. Taxonomy (NCBI): domain Eukaryota; kingdom Viridiplantae; phylum Streptophyta; class Magnoliopsida; order Caryophyllales; family Caryophyllaceae; genus Silene; species Silene latifolia. The sequence goes on from NC_133532.1 coordinate 23,182,484, forward strand.
ACATTCTTCCGATAAGCCATAGCTAATTGTGCCTTAGTCCATGTATCTTTCATTGGCACAAAGTGAGCTGACTTGGTCAGTCGATCCACTATAACCCATATCATGTTGTTACCTTGCTGACTCTTTGGCAAACCCACGATAAAATCCATGGAAATGGATTCCCACTTCCACTCAGGTACCTCTAACGACTGAATCTTACCTTGTGGTCGTCGCTGCTCCCCTTTAACTCTCTGACATGTCAAACAACGGGCCACAAACTCAGCTGTTTCTTTCTTCATCCCAGGCTACCAGAACGTCTTCTTTAAATCCTTGTACAGCTTGTCACCACCTGGATGTACCGAATATGGTGTACAATGAGCCTCTGTCATGATTGTCTTTTTCAGCTCTTCATCATTGGGGACACACCACCTCCCATCAAACCTCAAACTACCATCTGTATGAATAGAGAATCTAGACACCGTTCCTTTCTCTACTCCAGCTCTCCACTCCACCATCTTAGGATCCAACACCTGTTTTCCTCGAATATCATCATAAAGATCAGGTTGCACTGTCAAATCTCCCATGGCATCCCCTTTCTGCATCATATGTATCTCAAACTTCCCAACTTCATCTCTCAATCTCATCAAAGATATGGTTGTGCACAAAGAATGTACACTCTTCCTGCTTAAGGCATCTGCAACAACATTGGCTTTCCCTTCATGGTAGATAATATCCATGTCATAATCGCCAATCAACTCCATCCACCTCCTCTGTCTCATGTTCAACTCCTTTTGAGTGAAGATGTACTTGAGACTCTTGTGATCTGAAAATACCTTAAAGATCGCTCCATAAAGGTAATGTCTCCAAATCTTGAGAGCAAACACAACTGCACCCAACTCCAGATCGTGTGTAGGATAATTCTTCTCATAAGGCTTCAATTGCCTAGAAGCATAGGCAATCACTTTACCGTTCTGCATTAACACACATTCCAACCCGTTCTTTGAGGCATCTGTATAAACCTCAAAGTTCTCACTCCCTTCAGGCAATGCTAAGATTGGAGCTGTGGTCAAACGCTCCTTTAAGGTTTGGAACGCCGTCTCACAACTCTCATCCCAACGAAACATGTTCTCTTTCCTCATCAAAGCTGTCATAGGTCTAGCAATCTTGGAGAAATCTTTCACGAACCGTCGATAATATCCAGCTAGACCCAAGAAACTCCTGATCTCAGCTACATTCTTTGGTGCTTCCCACTTGGTAACTGCCTCAATCTTTGCCGGATCCACAGCTACCTCATCCTTAGAAATCACATGCCCCAGAAAAGCAACTTTCTCCAACCAGAACTCACACTTGGACAACTTTGCATATAACTCATGCTCCCTCAAGGTCTGCAACACAATTCTCAGATGTTCCTCATGTTCCTCCTTAGTCTTGGAATAGACTAAGATATCATCAATGAAAACCACCACAAACTTGTCCAAGAACTGACTGAAGACTCTGTTCATCAAATCCATAAATACAGCCGGCGCATTAGATAACCCAAAAGGCATCACCACATACTCATAATGGCCATACCTCGACGTGAAAGCTGTCTTTGGTATGTCCTCCTCTCTAATCTTCACCTGATGGTACCCCGACCTCAAATCAATCTTGGAAAAGACTGATGCACCACTCAACTGATCAAACAGGTCATCTATCCTTGGCAAAGGATACTTGTTCTTCACCGTCACTCGGTTCATCTCCCTGTAATCTATGCACAACCTCAGGCTCCCGTCTTTCTTTTTCACAAAAAGAACTGGTGCTCCCCACGGTGATACACTAGGTCTAATGTATCCCCTCTCAATCAGATCATCTAACTGCTTCCTGAGCTCCTCCAACTCCTTAGGACCCATCCGGTACGGTGCCTTAGAGATTGGCCCCGTCCCCGGTTTCAACTCAAAACTGAAATCTATCTCTCTCTTCGGTGGCAACCCCGGAATCTCCTCTGAAAAGACATCTGAAAACTCCCCCACCACTGGTATCTGCTCAACTGTTGGACTATCCACTCTATGATCCCTCACATGGCACAAGATCAACGGGAACCCCTTCCTCAGATAGGACTTCAAGGTCACAGCTGCAATCAACTTAACTTTGGGTTTGACAAGAAACCCACGATAAGACACACTAACGCCCTTAGGACCTCTCAGAGACACTTTCTTTTGATGACAGTCTATCTTAGCTTTGTACTTTCCTAACCAATCCATCCCGACTATCATCTCAAAACCGTCTAAAAGAAACTCTAGCAAGTCTACAGGTAGATCAACTTGCCCAACTATCATGGATACATCCATATACAACCTCCCACATGATACAGACTCACTCGAGGGTATAAAAACTTTCTCACTTACAGACTCATATGTTAGAAAACATTATTCTCATTACTTAACATATTCATATATGAAAGAAATTATTTAGTCATAAAATAATTACAAATCTTATGCATGCAAACATAAATAGAAGTAGAGAAGAAATCATCAATCCTTACTTAGGGATTTCGGATTAAAGGGCACCAATAATTTCTCCTTCTTGTTAGTTCTTGAGCATTCCAAATAATGGATGAACAGAGATTCAAGTATAGAATCTCTCCCAAAAGTGAATACCCAAGGAAACCTCTCAATAACAAATATTATTATGATCTAGTAATAATAAAAGTCTAACTTAAAATTTGACACAAAATAATTTGTATTGCTCTTGAATATTTCGGTCAAGAGGAATGATTTATGAGGTTTTTACTTCTCTAAGTTTCTCTAAATTGTGGAGAGAATATTTTTTACTACACTAGGAAAAATAATAGGTAAAGATGGAATGAATCATAGAGGAAAAACTCTCTATGTTTTCTTATTGAAAACCGGTGGGGAGGGGTCACAAATACCCAATGCATGAGCTTGTGTTCTTATCGAGATCAACTAGGCATGCAAGGCTATATTAGGTGGTAATGATTATGTTTTCCACTTAAAATAAAAACACAATATAAACCTAATACACCCTCCTATATTTCGGCACACTTAATAAAATGGGTAGTCCATTTTATTTTGTCATTTGTCAATTGTTACATGTTACTTGACATGTGAAATTGTAATGTATTTTTAACATATTAAAAATCAACATACTCATAAAATGTCATATACAAAATCGACTCGTAATTCGTAATTACTTGTGCCAAAACGGTTTATCAAATTATAAATTACAACGTCTTGTATTTATAATAAATTATTCATTCAATTACAATTGTTTCGTAAACAATAATTTTATCTAAGTAATAAACAATTCGATTACTTAGACCGTGTCTCATTTAATCAGATTACAATAAGATACGTTAACTTTACTCACAAAATCATCCGTCAATTTTAAGCAATTTAATTAACTCGTATCGGCATACGATTAATTAAATAATCAATTAAGAGTATTTCCCTATAGGTATGACCTAAGGGGATCAACTGATCACCACCGTCGCACGACAGTAATGTCAAACTCTAGTCAGCCAATCATTACCGATATGTGTGGACCAGTTGACTGTAAAATATTACATCCCACATGTATTCTTAAAATGAGATTTAAACATGTGATCATCATGATCGACAGTTGTGATCGCATTATTGTCGGAGGACACATATTCCAACATCATATTCCCTCAAACCCAACTGTTTAACATGACTCGAAGATACAAATGACTGTGACGCCCCCGAATCAAACAAAACAAAGGTATGAACACCATTAACAAGAAAAGTACCAGTGATCACATGTGCGTCGTCCTCATTTACCGCTTTCTTCTCCATAAACATGACTTTCCATTTGGTCTTGTCCACCTCCCGGACAAGATCTTGGCCGAGGTAGTCGGCTTAGCACCCGACTCTTGGTTGTTGTTGGTGTTCGTAGCTGGCTTCTGATAAGAATTACCGCCATTGCGGTTACCTCCACCATTGTTGCTCTGGTATCCCCGGTTGTTCCATGACCCAGCCGGTTTGTTGCTCGCATAACTCTGTGTCGAACCTTGAGAATAGCTCCCCTGAGCAGGTCTCTGAAAACCTCTCGGCAACACACTGGTACACTCATGTCTCTTGTGGCCTACACCGCCATAACCGAAACAGGTCATTCCCCAACTACCACTACCACTCCCACGGCCACGTCCAAAAGAAGCCCCAGCACTAAATCCCGAACCAGATGAAAACGCTCTAGCCTGAGTGTGGTTGCCCTTCTTGTAATTGGATTGGCCACCACCCTCACTCCCAGCCTTCCTTTTCTCAACACCCCTCTCTCGGGTCATCTCCACTAGCCTCTCAGCTCTCCCAGCCCTCTCATAAGCTTCCTTAACATCTGTAAGGATTCCCACGGGTAACTTCTCCATTATCTTGGGGGTTAACCCCTTCTCAAACCTCAGAGCTAGGTTCTCATCACTCAGTCCCATATCCTCAGCATACCTAGACTTCTCGTTGAACAGTCGGTAGTACTCTGTTACCGACATGTCAGATGTCATCTTAAACCCATCGAACTCCTCTCTCAGCTTAGTCCTCACATGTTCAGGTACAAACTCTCTCCTCATGGCCCTCCGGAACTCTTCCCAAGGTATAGCAGGCAGCCCCTGCTTCGCATACATGTCCCTAGCATTCACCTTTAGCTTGTCCCACCACTCACCTGCCGCTTCTCTCAAGTAGAACGCAGCTTGTTCTACCCTCATCTCATCCGGACAATGCACCAAATCTAGGATGTTCTCCATCTCTCTGTGCCAATTATCTAGAAGTATTGGCTCTCCGGTTCCCTTATACTCTTTCGGGTTAAACCTCGCTATGTAGAGACTGATCTTTGAGTGATCAATCTCTTTATCTTTCCCCACTCTCTTTAAAGCTTCTGTAAGAGCATCTTGGTGCTCCAACATCTTAACTATGTCATCTGTGGTCATGCTCTCAGCTCTAGCGTACAGGGCGTTTCTCTTAGGCGGCATCTTGAAACTATATAGGAAAAGGTAGATATAAACACGCATACCATATCCCAAAACACGTATATAGCCTGCACAGACCCCACTCGATCGAGTACCAAAACCCACTCGATCGAGTTGAGGCTACTCGATCGAGTGCCCAACATACTCGATCGAGTGCCTCGATTCCAGAACCTAATCAGACCTCCTGATCACAAACATACTCTATCGAGCTGACTCGCCACTCGATCGAGTGACCCCTACTCGATCGAGTGCCCCTATGTACTCGATCGAGTACCCAAAAACACGGTTCTGACCAGAAAAACATCAAACTATCCACTCGATCGAGTTAGACCCACTCGATCGAGCACCTCACCTACTCGATCGAGTGCCCCCCACTCGATCGAGTCATGCAAACTCGTATACACTACTCGCATGTTAGCTCACTTTCCCAAACTTACTATGCAACCTTTATAACTCCAACATTATAATTATAACTACGCATACAAATCTACGCAATTCCTCATATAATCAACAAAACAATCTACTTCATGTTATCAAAATGCCACATTATAAACACCCAACATACTTCTTACTCAATTCACGTATAAAACACATCTCTTCAACTTTTAACCATACTTTCAATTCTCCACATCCAACATCCAACAATTCACAACACATACCGTTATGTACACATACAAACCAAAAGACAACACATACGACCCTGACACACATCCCCATGTGACCGGTTCAAAAATGTAGGGCGAGTTCGCGACTTTAGGACATCTCCCAAGCCTTTGCATTAGCTCCTACAACTTTTACCCCGGGTTCATTTTAATTGACTCCCTATGTTCATTGGATTCATTGGTTACAGGTTTCAGGATCGTCGCTCTGATACCACTTTGTGACACCCCCATACTTCAAGTGCCTTACCAGGACCACTCAGATATAAAGATGTCACCATCTCGGTTTCCCGAGGCAATGATAATCAAATGACAACAACTAAACAATATTTAAATAGTAATAAAGTTTAAAGCGATTACAATCCAAATCCAAACTGATAAAATGTGTAATACATGTTCTCAAAACCAAATGTCTAAAACTACTCAAGAACTACAGCGGAAGACTCTAATCAGCTCGTGGTGACACATCCCAGCTAGCCCATATGCCTCTAATCATACCTGCTCAACAACTGCTCACCATCCCCGAATGGATCACCACAGTTTTATAAAACAAAGACGGGGTCAGTACTAATCACACATTTATATAATCACAATAAGACAGAACACAACACAGCTCAATCGTCACACAACCCGAACTCCATCACCAACTCCTCCAAACTGACTACACACTAAAATGTGTAGCCCTGCCAGAGCACCCATCGCAACAGGTTACTCCTCGCCGCCAGTGGGGGACCGCAACCGTTCCCACCTAAGCCCCGCTCATCTCCGTCGAGCGATAAACCCAAATCCATTAATGTGCACATCCCTTCTATGGCGGGTTCCACAGAAGGCGAATCATGGGCATGAAGCCACTCCCGCAAGTGACCCCACTCAGCCAGGGACGCACCCCGAAGAACACAGACAGATACAATCACAACAATCAACAACAACCAAATCCAACAACCGTCACAATATGAATATGATACTTTACAACAACCACAATCCACAATAAACCACATTATGTGACTAATACTGAGTAGGGAAAACCCTACCTGGAATGCAACACAAGCAGACGGTCTCAACAGCTGTATCAAAACCTCTCCTCTACGAATCCTCCTCCTAACACATAATCATATAATTACTAACAATCACAATTAACCATCAAAACCCCCAATCCCCAAACTAGGGTTTAAACAAAGTTCATTAAATGCTATAAAATTGGTATGTAGATTTTACCCTTGACGCAAGGATCACTAAGATGCAAAGAACGATGAAATCCGACCTCTCAAGCTCCGGGATTTGTCAATAACACGGATGATGCGAACGACGTAGTTTCAATCTCCTTTTTAAGTTTATTAGGTTTGTAAAAGTGTTTAATAAAGATGACGATATGAATTATATACTAATCCGTGTTATTAACAAAACCCGTCAAAATAATATCGGCTAACCGAGCTACTCGATCGAGTAACTAACGTACTCGATCGAGTGCCACTTACTCGATCGAGTACCAAGGCTACTCGATCGAGTACCCTACAGACAGAATACTGTTTCTAAAATCAAAACACCCTTACTCGACAGAGTAAGGCCCACTCGATAGAGTACCCAGAGACTCATAAAACCGTAGTATTAGACCCCCACCCCATGGGTGGACCTTACTCAACACGGACGGGGCTTCTAAAGGAAATCCCGGGTTGGTCGGTGGTGGTGGAATCGTCAGGGATAAAATGGGTAATTTCATCAAAGCCTATTACTTTTCGTGTGGTATTTGTACTTCTATGAAAGCAGAATTATTAGCTCTTCTAACCGGCTTAGAACGAGCTAAAGCTACCGGGGTAACAAGGCTCCTTGTTAATATGGATAATAATCCTTGTGTTAAGCTTATCTTGGAAGAGAAACTAGTTAGCAATAGCCTCAAGTTCATCGTCAAATGCTGCAAAGATATGATACAAGAAACGAGGTGGACAGTCAAGCTGGAACATACTTATCGAGAGGCTAATAGAGCCGCTGATTTCTTAGCAAACTATGGGGTCGCCTCGAGCTCCTTCCCTACGCATTTAGATGCTCCCTTTAATGAGTTATGTCCGATTCTTCGGGAGGATGTTTTTGGTGTCGCTTTTCCTCGCGTAATACTTAGTAATTAATTTTCGGGGCTATGCCCCTCATTTGTACCAATAAAAAAAAATTATTTTATTGAATTTTTGGAACAAATTATTTACTAAAATACAAATGTACATAATAAGGTGAACTTTATACAAAAAAACCATTAGAAAACTCTCATGGCAAATCAAAATAAATGAGTTACGTAAAAGTCAATCAGTTTCATTCTTAGTTGTTTGGATAATATCCAGGTTTGAATATTATTTGATTATTATTAAACTTGGCGTAGTTTCACTTCAATTCAGATTGAGCATTCGGGTTTTGGCTATTATTTAGGTTACTCATGTCAGGTGTTTGAATGAAATTATAGATGGAGACCCTTAACTAGAAGTTTTAGAACTTCAGATCCTTAACCGAAAAAAAAAAAATTAGACTCTTGTCTTAGGTCTTAGTTCAATCTAGTACTCCCTCCATCTAGAGCTGTCAAAAGATGACCCAACCCGAAAACCAATCGAAACCCACCCGAAAATAATCCGCTTTTTTCAATCCGAACCCGAAGACTACCCGACCCGATAATAACCTGCACATTTAAAGGCAAAACCCACCAAACTCGTGACCCAACTCGAAATAGGTAAATTTATACTCCCTCCGTCCTATTTTTATTGTCCTCTTTTCTCCAAAACTTATCTCATTTTTATTGTCTCCTTTCTTAATGTAGTATGATAAAATTAGTAAACTACCACTAATACCCCTAAGTTTTTAACGGTCATTCACCTTATCAAAATTGGATTGTCCCTTTTGTTCTTAATTAATGGGGTAAAATAGTAATTTTATCCTATTTGTTAAATCCTTCCTAAAAGGAAAGTAGGACAATAATAGTGGGATAAAGGGAGTGAAATTTTGTATTAAATCATATAAAAATAATATAAAATGATCAAATATAATTTTAATTTTATAAATTTTGGAATAAAATATGTTTATATTTATTTTAAAGCATAGATGGTTAATCACTCAAATGATTACAATATAAACATAGTCGATGCTGGTCATGTACGTGTAACAATTGATCGATCCAATATTTTGTATAGTGTTAAGATATTGAATATATTAAGCAAAAAATGGCTTACTCTTACTAATATCATATAGTATTAAACAAAATACATACAAAAATTAAGCATAACTACGGGCTTGTAATTAAAATTAAAGAAAATAAACATTTGTAAAATTGCGTTAATCATAGTATCAGACCCGTTTACAACCCTAACCTGACCGAACCCGTATAAACCCGACCCAAACCCGTAATTTACAAACGGAAAATAGACTCGACTCGTATTTTACCCGAACCAGTAACCCGCCCATTCGACAGGTCTACGGCTCCATCCCATTTTTATTGCCCCCTTTTCTCCAAAATTTATCCCACTTTTATTGTCCCCTTACTTAATTTGGTATGATAAATTAATAAACTTCCATTAATACCCCTAAGTTTTTAACTACCATTCACCCTATTAAAATTATAATCTCACTTTTGTTCTTAATTAAGGGTTATTTTATTTGTTAAATCATTGGAAATTAGGACAATAAATGTGGAATTAAGGGAGTAAATTATTAGACTGCAACTCTTCTAGAAATCAACAAATTACAGGAAATAGCGGGCAACAAATCTAGGAAGAAGAACAACAATGGCGCAAAGAGAGGAAAAGGAAAGACGACGAATTCAGAGGGCAATAACACAGTATGTTGCAAGTATTGTCCACACAAGTCTCAAGGACTGCTTGAAGCCGCAAAACACTTGATGGTCCATACAAGGTATTCATTAAATCTGAATATTGTATTAATTTCAGATTATTCTATTTTTTTTTTTCAATTATATCTATATTCATTAGATCTGCATTCTACACTAGTGATTTTGTTTCCTAGTTGAAGGTATTCATTAAATCTGAATATTGTATTAATTTCAGATTATTCTGTTTTTTTTTCTTTCAATTAGATCTATATTCATTAGATCTGCATTCTACACTAGTGATTTTGTTTCCTAGTTGAATGTATTCATTACATCTGCATATTGTATTAATCAAGCATAATCTGAGGGTGCGATATTCAAAGGTAATATATCTAAACCTTCTAATAATATCGCTAATTCGACTCCAAAAAATAATATAATATAAAAAGACAAGACTAAGCATTATAAAAAGGCAAGACTAACCATAAATAGTCACATGAATATTCTCACTGGTAACAAAACTAGTATAATATAAAAAGACAGGACTAAGCATTATCTTTCACCATTCACCTTTTAAAATCATTAGAGCATGCTACATTGCTACCTCATCATTATTATTTAAAAAACATTGAAAAATTATAGCATTAAATACAAACTAAAGCACAATAAATATTAAATTTTGCTTTTTATATGTTAAGAAAATTAAACTAAAAAGTAAAATCAATATATCTAATTATCAATACGATAATATTACAAGGCATGTTGTGTGTTTAATTGACGAAATTTTACATTTTTTTAGCTTGCTATGACACCACCTCACAATTATGTAAAATTATTAAACTAACTCTTTCACATAAATATTAAATTTACTAATAAAATTTGCTAAAATTCCTTTTAAAAGTGTCCTTATATATTTTGTCATCATTTTCTTAACATATATTCCTTAACATATATAAGATAATATATTTTATCATCATTTATTTCTTCAGCGTTTATAATTCTCCACATAATCTTTCAAAACAATATTAACCATTCGAATTATAGTTTAAAAATAAATATATAGAAATTTATATTTTAAAAAAGTTATTTTAGGTTGAATTAATTACGTAGCTAAAAAAATGAAGACAATAATAATAATAATAAAAATCGTGACAAAACACTAATAAACATAACAATATTCGTGGCAAAGGACTATTAATCCTGGAAATATATTTTGACGAAATATTATGTCAATATAGGTATTCATTAATAAAAACGTTTTTCTTACGAGTCCCTTTTGTCATCAAGGCTCAGTACAACTACAAATTTGGGCTTGCATAGCACCACTGATATGAGTTAGTTAAATAACAGCTGTTTAACCGACTTAAACTGGAATTGCCAGCTCAGCAATCTGTCACAAGTTGTTACAACCAAAATGAGTTAGAAAAGTTGTTAGAAATTTGTTATAAATACATGTAACTACTTTTCATTCAACAGTTTTTGATCATTTGTGTAATTTATTCTCTCTCTCTAGAACTCTCTAAATCTTGTAATCATTCAATCATTCAATAGAAATACACATTCGATTTTCCTTCTTCTTTTTGGAAATCCTATTGTATCTCTCTAGTTTCTCGATTATTCCTGAAACTATCCTATCAGTTACTTTATCAGTGGTATCGTACAAGAAATGTTAGACAATGGAGTGGTTAGGCACAGCCAGAGTTCATATTCATCACCCATTGTGTTGGTCAAAAAAAGGATGGGACTTGGAGATTGTGTGTAGATTATAGGAAATTAAACAAAAACACTGTCAAAGATAAATTTCTTATTCCCATTATAGAAGAGCTCTTGGATGAATTAAATGGGTCAACCTTGTTTTCAAAGATTGACCTGAGATCTGGTTATTGGCAAATCAGGATGCATCCTCCTGATATTGAGAAAACTGCTTTCAGGACTCATGATGGGCATTATGAGTTTTTGGTGATGCCTTTTGGCCTCACAAATGCTCCTTCTACTTTTCAACACCTTATGAACACCATCTTTAAGCCTTATTTGCGGAAATTTATCCTTGTTTTCTTTGATGACATCCTCATCTACAGCAAAACTTTAGAAGAGCATCTGTTACATTTGAAGCTGACTTTGGATATATTGAGGAAGGGTACATTTTTTGCTAAAATGTCCAAATGTGTGTTTGGAACTCCAGAAGTGGAGTACTTGGGCCATGTAATTTCTGAGAAAGGAGTAGCCACTGACCCTTCAAAGATCAAAGCAATGGTGGCATGGCCAGAACCTACCAATGTTAAGGAATTGAGAGGGTTCCTTGGACTTACAGGTTACTACAGGAAGTTTATTAGGTGATATGACATTATGAGTAAACCACTCACCAACCTTCTTAAGAAAAATGCATTCTGTTGGAACCCAGAAGCATCAAAAGCCTTTCAAACTCTGAAACAGACTATGTCTACTGCACCAGTTCTGATTCTACCAGACTTTGGCAAGGAGTTTACAGTAGAGACGGATGCATCTGATGTGGGCATGGGGTCTGTGCTCTCCCAAGAAGGGCACCCAATTGCTTTCATAAGTAAAGCTTTTTCAGCCAGATCAAAGTCTTTATCTACCTATGAGAAAGAGTTGATGGCTGTCAACTATGCAGTGGAGAAATGGAGACCATACCTCATTGGAAGACACTTTGTGATTAAAACAGATCACTTTAGCCTTAAATATTTGATGGAACAAAAGATCACTACTTCATTCCAAAGTAAATGTCTTCCAAAGTTGATGGGTCTCGATTATGAGATCAAGTATAGGAAAGGAGTGGAAAATGGGGCAGCTGATGCATTGTCTAGAGTCACAAGTTCTGAGTTGATGGCTATAATGGTCTCACATTTGCAAACTGATCTCCTAACTCTAATTCAGAAAAGCTGGGAGACTGACAGTGACCTGCAAGCACTTATTCAGGAGGTGAGCAATGGAACTGGACCAGCTAAATATACTTGGTCAAATGAGGAGTTGAAAAGGAAAGGCGGGTTAGTAGTGGGAAATGATGAGGATTTGAGAAAGAAAATCATCACACTACTACATGACACTCCTTTGGGTGGACTTCAGGGGTACAAGTTACCACACAAAGGATCAAGGGCTTATTTTATTGGAAACATCTGCAGAGGGATGTCAGGAATTACATTAGACAGTGTGGTGTTTGTCAAAGGTGTAAGCCCATTTTACAACAGCCGGCTGGATTGTTGCAACCCTTACCAATACCTGAGGCAATATGGATGGATATATCAATGGATTTCATTGAAGGATGACCAAGGTCACAAGGTAAGGACACTATTTTAGTGGTGGTGGATAGATTGAGCAAATATGCCCATTTCTTGCTATTAACTCATCCCTTCACTGCTACTAATGTGGCACAACTATTTCTGGATCAAGTCTTTAGACTCCATGGTATGCCAAAAACCATTGTGAGCGACATGGATAAAATCTTTTTGAGCAATTTTTGGCAAGAATTGTTCAGACTACTGCAGGTGGATCTGTTAATGTCAACAGCTTATCACCCCCAAACGGATGGTCAAACAGAGGTAGTTAACAGATGTCTAGAAGCTTACCTAAGATGCATGACAAGTGAACATCCAAAAGAATGGGCTAAGTGGATTTCCCTGGCAGAATGGTGGTACAATACCTCATTTCATTCAGCAGCTCGGAAAACCCCATATGAGATCGTGTATGGGCAAGACCCTACCATACACATACCTTATGTTCTAGGGGATAGTAGGGTGGAAGCTGTAAACAGAAGCTTGGCTGCAAGGGAAGATTGCATTAAGATGCTGAAATTTCACTTGAAAAGAGCTCAGGACAGAATGAAGAAACAAGCTGATGGAAAAAGAAAGGATAAAGAACTGTCAGTGGGTGACTTGGTGTATGTTAAGTTACAGCCATATAGGCAGCACTCTGTAGCCTCAAGAACTTGTGCCAAGCTATCTCCAAAATTCTATGGACCATTCCCAATAACCCACAGAGTAGGCCAAGTAGCTTACAAGCTGGAGCTACCCTCTTAAGCTAAGATCCACCCTGTTTTTCACATATCCTTGTTAAGGAAGCATGAAGGTCCAACTCCTATAATTAGATATCTGCCTGAAGTAGATGAATTACACCATATTAGAGCTGAACCAGTAAAGGTCCTGGACAGGAAATTGGTTAAGAAAGGCATTTCTGGAGTGGTGTATGTGTTGATTCAATGGTCTAATTCTACTGCAGAGGATGCAACGTGGGAGGCTTATGATGACATCGAAAAGAGGTTCCCAGGGTTCAAATTAGATAACACTTGAGGACAAGCTGTTAGTTAAGGGGATGGATTGATATGAGTTAGTTAAATAACAGCTGTTTAACCGACTTAAACTGGAATTGTCAGCTCAGCAATCTGTCACAAGTTGTTACAACCAGAATGAGTTAGAAAAGTTGTTAGGAATTTGTTATAAATACATGTAACTACTTTTCATTCAACAGTTTTTGATCATTTGTGTAATTTCTTCTCTCTCTCTCTAGAACTCTATAAATCTTGTAATCATTCAATCATTCAATAGAAATACACATTCGATTTTCCTCCTTCTTTTTGGAAATCTTATTGTATCTCTCTAGTTTCTCGATTATTCCTGAAACTATCCTATTAGTTACTTTATCAACCACCAACGTGATAACATAGCTAATACCGTGAATTTCACGGGTAATAGAACTAGTTACTCGTCAAAAACTAAATATATAAGATAAAATATAAGTTGATATCCTGACCCGATACTGACCCGACCCGACTTGCCACCTGTTGATGGCCTGACCCGAACATGACCCGACATGACCCATAACTGACTGAACTGTCATTGACCCGACATAACCCGAACCCGTTTTGACTCGACCGTTAACATATTCGAGTGACCCAATTGCCACCTCTACCTATACTACTATCTTTCCCCAAAATCATCCCCAAAATAAATGGCGGGAAACCAATCTGGGAGGAACAAATCCAAAAAGGTTAAAGAAGGTTGCAGCAAATAATGGTAAGGGTAAAATTGCAGGAAATGACAAAATCAAGCCGCACAAATGCAGTTACTGTTCGGATGAATTTGATAGTTCGATCTGTTGTCCAAGCAGCTCAGTACGGACGTATGTTTCAATTTTTTTGATCAAAATGCAATTTATTGCTGGATTTGTATTCACTTTATAAAGTTGTAGATCTACATTATATGGTACAGTAATTGAAGAATTGATTTTATTTTTGGTATTATTATCAAATCTAGAGTCGGTTTATCACTAATGTTTGATTTTTTGATTAATAAAAATGTTGTTTATTAATGGATTGGTATCCTCACTGTATGAATTTATGCTGTAGATCTGCCTGCATCCCCCTTATACTAAAAGAATAAGAGATCTTAAAAATTTTCCCGCCTAAATGAATTTTGTTGTAATTGGGCTTTCATTATATCATATCTGTAATTGAGCTTTATCATATCATATCTGTAATTAGGCTTTCATTATATTATATTTACAACTGGATTAATACAAAACATAATAATAATAAATTTTACAATTAAATTTTAAATTGAGTTAAATATCAGTTGTATATATAATTGTTATTTTCTTTAATATTTCTATCTAAAAAAACCGCGCATTCGCGCGGGATCTATACTAGTTATGGAGTATATGGTTTATAATTTCCGAATGATAAAAGTCGCTTCTCCCTCACTATTGTCTACTGTTTGTTTCCAAATAAATGCGACATACGATTATTAAAAAAAACGCTTCCTCTGTGCTGATCATTACTTACCTTCATTAAAATACTACTCACAAAAAATATAAATGGTAATACAAAACTATTGAGATAAGAGAGTATTGAACACGCGGCAAGCAAACCAGGCCATATAGGCCAGCATACTTGCTTATGCGAAGAAGAGGACGCATCGAAATTCACGGGTAGCTGGGTCCTTATTTCACTCATTTTAACCTGCAGACCAAGGATTAGGATTAGCAGGTGTTAAATGAATGACACAGTGAACATTGATTATAAGATGAGATAGCGTAGTGCCCTGCCCAGACAACACTTTAAGGTAGTAAACACTAAACATAGACAACGTTTGTAAATAATCGTGACAATAAGCCTGGTTTACAAATGAAATGAATGCACAGAAATCATGTGCATACTTTAATGGGATGAACATGAACCTAATTGATGAAATCATTTCTGTTTCTGGTTTTTGGGAAGGAAGCTTGCCTTTTGAATATCTTGAAATCCAATTACTGCTAGAAGAATAAAAAAAACAGGACTGGTAAATTAGAGGCTCGAGGCTCCAGAACTAAGAGATTGTCCTAATGCTTGTAGACGGGTTTTGGTGAACTATGTGCTTACTTCCATGATCAGTAACTGCTACCTAAAGGAGTCAAACGAACTCCTTCAGTGAAATCCACACACTTCTCAAACCAAGTGCTCACCTCAAACCTCCCTCACCTGAACTTCAATCACCAACATGCGCAAACGATCTGAACCTTGCTGCTGACAGCAATTTACAACTCCTCCCTGATTGGGACTCCAACTTTGCCCATACATCCTAACTTTCAGTTAATCTCAAAAGGTATCTCAAAGTGGCCACTGAGATGGTTGAATATGGGTGGAATAGAACTGATAGGGGGTAGTAAATAGTAATGGCGATGGGACTGAATACTTTAGCATGGTGGATAGGTGGGTGTAAAATGGTGTCCAATTTGGTTTTGCAGGGGCGGAACTCGGAAGGAGGGATATTGGTATGATATTTTAAGTTAATAGGACCTAGTCTAACTCAGAATGACAGGAACAACTAAAATTAATGGGCGTAAATCTCGTTTAAAGCAAATGTACTACATACTGGCATACTGCAAAACAATATTCTTTGATGTTGCTTGTAGGGTAAGTGAGGTTGCTTGTGGGCTAAAGCTCATCGTCCCCTGCAAGAACTGAAAGCAATTTAACCGTTAAACTTCAAGACATATGTCATCTTGAAACAAGATTTTGTTCAAATGGCATATTGCATCATTTTTCGTACTGTACATGACATAGGTCACATAAACTGTTCTGCCTTGATAAAATCCGAGTATCTCTTCCATCATTTTGATTTTCCTCATATATATTTCTGTGCTAATTGACAGGTTATCACCCATTCAGGAAGAGAAGACAAACAATGCTCAGGAAGGTAAGATAAAGAATGCTGAAAAACCGAAACAAATAGAGGATAAGAAAGAAGAGGCAGACAAGAAAATGTCGAGTCCTTCATTGTCTGAACTTCCAGCAGACATTCTGAAACCAATAGCAAACCGTGTACATTTATTCGATTACATGAATCTACGCGCCACTTGCAAAACTATTTGCACAGAAGCCCCTTTAGCAAAATGGTGAGCTGGCAGTTCGTTACCTTTGTTCATGACCCTTGAGAATAACAAAGGGACAAGTGAACTATGGGATCCATTTGAACTTATTTCTTATACCATCAAGACACCACATTCACCTTCCTCTCTAGCATCGGTTGAGTTTTACAAGGATGGCTGGCTGCTATTGCGCAATGAAGGAGACTCCTTGCAGTATTTCAATCCTTTCACCAAAGAGAAAGGAACATACCCATCTTGGCCCATGACAGTTTCCAATGCAAGCTATGCATTTTCTACATGTCCTATCTCTTCCGACTGTGTAACCGTTGGAATTTTAGGGTTTGTTGGGGTACATATCAGTTGTTTTCAAGCGGCCACTGGAAAATGGGAATACCGTTTGTTTGAGGGTGCTGACTTTCAAGCCAGTTATACGTCTAGCCCCAAGTATCACAATGGAGCATTTTATTTTATCGGGGTGGAAGGTAATCTCGGGGTTTTTGAAATGGTACAAGGAGCGTGGAGTTGGATGGTTTACGATGGTCCGTTGACAGAAGAAGAAAGTTCATCACTAAACTCATGCTATCTACTTGAACTTGAGGGACAACTTATATCTGTTTTCTTTCAAGAGGTTGGAAGGCGGGTTCAAGTGTTCAAGTTCGAAACTTCAGAAGAGTATTGGGATCAGCTGGATGATTTAGGGGATCATGTGTTATTCCTTAGTTCGGCGTCATCAATTTCAGCAAAGGCTAAAGATAGCACTGTGAAGAACAGAATCTATCTACCAAGACGTAGGGGTAATGGAATTGTCTACTATTCACTTGAAACAGGCAAATATCACACTTTGGGAATAGAAGATCCAATGGATGATTTCTACGGCACACGCACCCAATCATTTTGTTGTTGGATATAACCATTTTCTCATCACGACTTGATTTCTGAACCTAGCTATCTGACCATTTTATCGGTATCATATTTTGTGGATGTGTATGTCTTGGGTTGCGTTTGTTTTAGATGTAACTCTGGCAAGAGTTGTATGTAAGGTCTTATAGTTAAAGACTTCAGCCCCAAGGAGTAATAATTTCAGATGTATTCATGATTAGATAAATAGAAAATTATTTTCCTTTTTCACTTTTTAAACTTATTTTCTACAATTTTCTTTTGTGTGAAATCTGGCGATAGAAAACTTTAATCGACTGCCCTTTTCTTTACCGCAAGAGATGCAGCTGTATCATACAGATTTGAGGGTAACAGATAAAATTATGACGACCTAAAACTTGCTCTACAATGTAACATGACGAGAAGTTGAGGTGGTGCTACAGAAAAATGAAGGGACATTTCTTGTATGCAGCTATAAAAAAACATGGAGGAACATAGAAAACGAAAACACAGAGTAGCAAATAAGAAGAATTAAGATGAGTTTTGGAATAAAAAGCACAAATTCTGATGGAAAATTCAAAATTGCAGGTACATTAGTTTTTGTTTGGCCAGACATTAATTAAGGTAGCAATGTTCAATTAGACGTCGCACAGTAAAAGGCAGTAAAGCTGAAAAACAGATCTCAAATGTAGTATGTTAAAAGAAAATAATTTTCAGTTTTTCCTAAACAATAATCTAGAATTCTACAATAGTCATTTGAGGCCTTAAAATGCAATTGGCAGGTCTAGAAGAGAGAAAACTTCTGCAGAGAAACAGGCAAAGCTATAATTTTAAACTCGTACCTCATGTGTTCCCTGTTTCTTGGAATCATAGCGCTGTAGTATAAGAGAGTTGGTGGCAACAAGTATCAATCGCAAAGCCAACAGACCACCTGATATTAATCATACAAAAAATGGACTAGTCAGTGACTCACTGATACAAGAGAATTGGCATTCGGTAGGAACTTGCAGCAATATTTCAGAATGAACTCTATCAAGAGTAGTTATACCTTTATACAGTAAATCTCATTAAAATCTCAGAGTGAAATAACAGGCTGAAGCATATATACACAGCTCAGGGGTGTTGAGATTTTGATGTCAGTGTCACAGTCATCGTTATCAAAACAAAGCACTAAAAATAAGTATCAAAAATGACAAATTTGATAACAACAAATAATCTTTACCCAATTCATTGTTCCAGCCGACACTAAATGCCCTTCCTTCTTGAAAACAAGAACAGATTCTCCAGTAAGCATAGATTTGTGACATTCTTCCATGCCACTTCAATGAGCAACTCAACAAGAATATTGCCCTGTGTATATAGATAAACATTATCGAGCATGGAATTATTTTTTTGGAAAAACATTGACATTGATCTTCAAGGAATTTCCACGGAGCATGCTCATTTAGAATATAATGAAAACCCGCAAGACAAGTACTCCCAAAGGAAAAAATAGGTGCTAAGAAGAAATACATTGAGCCTTACTGGAAAATACAACAAAACTGGCTCACAGAAGAAAATAGTCTATTATGATTGATTAATGATACAAGGATGAGAAAACAACAAATGCAATACAGATGTAAATAACAAATCTAATAGATAGAGTAGTTCTCACTATCATCCCCAGATCTCAGCTTCTGATAGATGGCAACAACAATTGGTATGAGACCAGCAAGGGCAATCGAGAGATGATCGGAGCTGCTAGTCCGCACTGTAACCTGTCCACTCATCTTGTTATTCAGAGCAGCTCGAACGACCATTTTTGAATTCCGCCCAACTGAAATCTGAGACTGAAGATTGCCCCCCACTGCTAGGTCACCTCTCCATTTCATTAAAGAAAGCGTAAATGAGGACTGTTCCTGCCCTATTGGATAATCTGCTTCTCTGAGACGTACTTCAAGATTAGCACCATATGCAGCGTCTTTCTGAGATCGGACAGTTCCTGTGCTGCCCACCAAAACCAACCTCTTGCCCACCATTATTTGATCTTCAACTTTTACCCCTGTTGCTATATTTTCTCCTAAAAATGTGACTGTAACTCCAGCAGCTGTCTTGTTCTTCTTCAAGTTTTTAAACTTGCTTTCCCCTCTCACAATGTATGCATACTGCTTGCCGATAGTTTGAACATCAAAACCCAATAAACTAGAACCATTTTCACCATGCTTAGCTGAAACTGCAGAATCCAGATGGATGTTGAAGTCCTTTTTGTCTTTATTCACCTGTACTGTAAAGGATGCTGGGTAACGTTCTGCTATACCCATTGTGTGCTCTACGTTGACACCTTCATAGCCACAGTCATGGTCCCACCCATGCGGGTCCAAAACTGGTCTAGCCAAGAATTGTGAAGTTGGCTCCAAGAATCGGTAACGATAAGCAGGATTGTCACTATCGAAAGATGGAGGTAAAGTCATGTCAGGCAATGGAACTGGAACAGCTGCAGGTGCTCCATTTTCACCATCATATTCTTCTGGATTCTCACTTACACCATCCTTCCCGCCCTTCTTCGCCTCCCTCATTCTTTTAAGCTCCTCTCTCCATTGCTTCCTTTGTAGAAGTTTTACTCGGTAATCATACTCTTCAAAGTACGCCTTCTTCTGATCACTGCTAAGTTTTGCCATCTGAGATTTCTTCAGAGGCTTAAATGGTGGAAGCTGATCATACTCCTCCTCTTCTTCTTGATCAGAATCTGACACATCGTCCAAGTCAATATCCGAGTCGACATTGTCACCCCCTTGATCAGCTGAAAGTTTTGGGTGGGCCCGAGGTTGCAATAATGAAGACAGCAAATAAGGGAGTGGCGGAGACCGGGAACGGTAACCCAAGAGCTTTCTAGGGTCAAAAGCATCTTGAATTTTTGAGCTAGCATTAGCTTCTGACAAGATTTTGACCGAGTAGCACAACAACAGTAATTGTGGCCTCCATGCTTGGCCATTGGGAAGTATCTTCTGGCCTTCCCGGTTCTTTCGACAGGCAGAGTGATTCTCAACAAGAGAAACAGGGTTCATCATATTTAGATTCATCAAACGCATTTCACCAACAGCTTGACCTATTGACTGCTGAACAATATGGCTACGTTGTGCCACAAACACCTCATAACTTAATGGGGTGCCAGATGGCCCGTCTGGAGGTGCAGAGGACGCATGAGTAAGAGTGACAATCGCATTCCGCCAGATTGAAGTACCAAGAGAATTAGAGATCGTTTTTAACAAGGGTAGATCATTAAGATCTCTTGTCTGTGAGTCCAGGCGATCCACGTAAAACATCACATCTGGAGGATACTTGTTTGTCAGTTTCTTGACAGATGCCAGCACTTTACGGTTGTAACCCTGCTCCATTGCCGCTGATCTGAGACCAGGTGCATCAATGAACCTGATCTTGACTCCGTCCACATTTCCGCAGACCTTGTTTACAGAAGTAGTTTCAGAATCAAATGCATTAATTTTGACCTTCTCTTCACCAAATATAGAGTTGATAATGGCGCTTTTCCCAACACCTAATTTTCCAAGAACCAAGATGTTCAAGGAGAAGTCCAAATCTTTTCCCTCAGCTTCAAGCTGCATAGCTGTGTGCTTCGCATTATCAAGACTAAAGGCTGGACTCACCGTTCTCCCAGCAAAAACTGTTAGTTTATATAGAACTTGTGCCGCCAAGGAATGCTCGGCGGTAACACCGAGTTTTTGAGCCAGCCTTAAGAATTTCACCTTTAGATGCTGTAAATTCTGCAGCTTCTTTTTGTCTTCTTCACTAAGGTTCTCTTCTGATGGAGGAGCAAAATTTGTGGGATTAAAGAAACCTGAATTGGTGGGACCAGTGGTAGGCCTGGCAGACCGAAGTGATGGTTCCAAGCCAGCAGGTCGCTCCAAAGAAAAAAGGCGAGATCCGTCTTGCGATCTTACAGTGATGGAGCCGGAATCCGTTCCTCCTCTAGTTGCAGCTTTCAACAAAGCAGTTAACGCAGCTGAATCAAAAAGCTCATTTCCGTCATCAGAATCAGCATCCTCAGAATCTGTGACTACCTGACCATCAATCATTCCGGAATTATCATGAGTTTTCAACTCTTCTGCAACCATTTTAGAAAAACTTCCACTTCCATAGTAAATGAGATCATCCTCCCCATCTGTACCCGAGCCTAGATCATCGCCTTTCTCTTGCGCCACATAAATTCCATCCTCAGAATCCGCACTTGATTGCTCAAGCTGGTTCTTATCAGAGGTGGTTGAATCAACCCCGTCAACCAAGACACTGGCATATGAATGGGGAATTGCTTTCTCTCCACCTACTGAAACTGGACCAATAGCAGGCTCATCATTCATAATATTATCTAGCTCAACCTTCTCATCCTCTCCACCAGAATACTGTAATTCATCTGAAGGCTCACGTTCTTTGGAAACGAAATCAGTTTCCGACTTACTTTTTTCTGGGTTAAGTAACTCGGGGATCTCTATAGACCGGGGCGCTTCAGCAACATTGGTTTGAGCCTCTTCCAGCTCATCATCTGGCCTCTCAACAACCTGCACAGACAAAAAAGGGTCAGAAAGTTCAACAGTCAGTGACAAGAAATTTAGCAAAATTATAATAGTCAGGAAGACTAACCTCAGATGAAATTGGGTCTGCCAACTGTGAGAAGTCGTTAGCCAATGACACATTTTCTACAACAGGGGCTACTACATCCTTTGTTTCTAGTTCTGTTCCCTCAGACTCAGATTCCCCAACGACAGCTACCCCTGTCGCATCAACAACGGAGTCGCCTTCATCCACAAATTTTGCTTCATCAGTTCTGATGGCCGTCGGATTCTCTGAAGCATATTTTTCAGCAACAGAATCCTCGACCTCAGGGGCGACATCTTCAACCACTGAGTTTCCGACTACTGCACCTGATCCTTTCACTTCCCCAACGACAGCAACACTTGACCTAGCAGCTTCAGCAGCATCAACATTATTGGAGTCCACAACAGCATCCCCCTCATCAGTGTACTTCACACCAACAGCTTCAGGAAGTACAGAATCCACTGGAGCAGATTCTACTGCAACAGCGCCTTCCCTCGCTACAACATCCAAATCCTTCCTTTCCTCTGAAGCACCAACACTAGTAGAATCCATAACCGAATCATCCTCATTAGTCGATGGAACCACAGTATCATCAACAGTCCTAAAATCAACCTCAACAGATTGCTCACCAGTAGAAGCCTCCTCTTCCACAGGTTCAACACCACCAACACCTGACCTCACAGCTTCAACCACATCCACATTTATGTTATCCACGACCGCGTCACCATCCCCCTCATCAACAACCTCGTCGCCAATAGGTCCCTCCAAAGACTCACCCCACTCTTCCTCTTCCTCTTCCTCCTCGTAGTCCTCCTCATCTAAAACCCTAACCCTCGGAACAACCCTTTGAAGACCATACAACTCCTCAATCTCACTACCCTCATCATCCTCTCCACTACCAACATCAGTATCCCCCTCACCCGACACCTTCGCCACCGGTACACCAACTTTACTACCCGAACCCAAACCCGACCCGGTTTCAAAAACATCATTTTGAGAATTACCCACCATTTCCCCTACCATTTCCTCAACTGGGTCATCAACAAAACCCTCAGATTCCTCAACTTCCACTAACCCACCATTATTTCCACTACTTAAACTAGTATTACTGCTAACATTACTATCATTATCAATCAAATTTGTGTTGTTTTCATTAAACTTATTAGATTTATTAAACGAATTATTCCTATAGTAACTGTAATCATAATTGGTTTCGTAATCATCATCAGTTTCGTCATCGTCGTCATCGTCATTAGAAGGTAAAGCACGTATACCTGAAGGTTGGCGGGAAAGAAGCGACGTCGTTTCTGGGTCCATAGCTTAATTTGTGAGTAAAATTAGGGTTTAAGGATTTTAATGGCGGGGGGTTTAAGGTATGCGGAGAGTTTTAAGTTATGGCGGAAAAAGTATACTCCAATAAATAGAGAACAGTGAAAAGGAAAAGGAAAAGGGATAAGGTAAGAGATTAATCAGCGTATACTTTTGGCCTTTCGTTGGAACTCAAATTGGTTGTAAGTTTTGGAACTACTCATTTCTCCCAATTTATGTCCGTGACACAACCTCCAACATCATCGCTTTCGCAATTTCGAGATGAGTCCGGCTTTGTTTGGTAAGACATTTTAGATACCTGTTTTGACTGAAATAGCTTTTTTGAGAAAAAAATCATGCAACTTATTTTTCTGGGAGTGTTTGACAAGTAGCTTATTTGCCCAATTAAGCTACCTAAAATAAAATGAAATTTTTGGTAATATTACCTTTTACCCTTTCAATTTAAATATATTAAATAATTACTATATCCTTTTACGTCATTTTACCAAAATAAGCTACCTTTTTAGTTAATTTGCCAAACAATTTCTTATATAATCGGTCACATTTACCTTATCCACTATCTTTTCAGGTTTCAGGTAGTTTTTCAGTTTCCAGGTATCTTTTCAGGTTTCAGCTACCTTTTCAGTTTGTTTTACCAAACAGAGTCAAGTCTTCCTTAGGACTGTAGTAGTATGTCACTCATTTCTTCCCTCTTTCCTTTTTCATAGTAGTCAGATTTTCTTTCATGTACCCTTTTTTGGAAAGGTTTGTGTGATCCAGTAGGGTGTTTTGTATGATACAAAATCATTTCCTTATTTCTTGTACAAAATAGAAGGGAGAAGAAATGAACGACTAGGAAGGAGTATTTATTATAAGCTTAAAACAGATTAAATATATACTATTTGTGTATATATAAATTCTCTTTAAGCAAATCGAATATATTAACTAAATAATTCAAACATCCTCCGCTTAACACAAAGAAATGCTTACAACACAAACTACTCTATATTTTCTATGAGCAATTAAAGTAGTAGTAAAATATTGTAGCATGCAAACAAAATACTTTAGGAACACAAATTCTCATTATAGACGGCAGTATCCGTCTATACTTATAAACGGATACCATTTTCCCTCATAAAATACCCATTTACCATAAAGTGGGAAGCACATGAGGGTGTCCCACCTTGTTCCCCCTACCCATTTTATTAGAGGTCTTTACCGTCTGTTCGCCCCACCCATCTATACCAAGACCTATTGCTTTAGGAATTAGGATGAAACGTTTTGTGTATGTGAAATAAACGGAATACAATCAATGGCCTTAAAGCTACTCTTTGAAATTTTAGGTCCTAACTTCTAACTAGATGGATGTATAATTTGGGTCCTTGGAGTATATTTACCTAGTTACCTCACCCTTTTTGTTCAATTAATAGACTATATTATTAGTTGTATGGTGTAGAATTCGGACTTTGTTTTAAAATTTCGAGTTTTGTTTTTAAAAAATTTGAGTTATATTGTAAAGTTTCTGAACTCAACCATTTAAACATAAAAAAAATAAGGATCAATTGATGAAAATATTCTTTAATGTTGCACTTTTTAAAACTTAATACCTTATGAAAAGTTTTTTTAAAACCTAATACCTTAATGTGCATTTCATTCATTTTGGTACCTTAAGTGGATTTAGGCCAAAAAAATGGAATATTCCGGCTATTTTTTAAGGACATGACGACGTATTTATGATGCACTATGTTCACATTTTCAACTTTTTCTCTTCCCTCTTATAACTACAAGTCACGATTGATTCAATCTTGACAGTATTTCACATTTTTTTTTGGCCTAAATCCACTTAAGATACAAAAATGCGAATGAAGTGCACATTAAGGTATTAAGTTTTAAAAAACTTTTTATAAGGTGTGAAGTTTTAAAAAGTGCAACATTAAAGAGTGTTTTCATCAATTGATCCAAAAAATAAACTTTAAAAAAACTCAGAAAAATTAGACATAAACTCGGATAAATGTATAGTGATTATAATACTTACAGCCGGAGGTATATAGTATTTGTGTTTCTTGTTACATTATCACCCTATACCCAAAATCACAAATCCTCATTTGTGACGGCTGATATTCGTCACAAATTTGTGACGGGTAAAATAAAACTCATATGGGAGGATAAAGACAAGTCATTTGTAATTCCCTGTACATTTAACTTTCGTATTTGCTAAATCCCGCACACTTTGTCACCTTATTCCAAATTTTCCCTTTGTTAAAAAAACCACCTTAAAAATTTCTCTCTCCTCTTCCTCTCAACCACAACCAAATTGCTAATAATTTAACGAATTATGGATATTAATTCGCACATATCACAAGTAATTTTGCCGTTCTATCAACAAATTTATTAATACACACCTTTTAATTGGTTGAATGAATATTTTTTTATTTTAAAAAGAAGAATTTTTACAATTAGGGTTTGAATTTTAGGAATTTGGGATGTTGGATTATTGAAGGGGTGGTTGTTGGTGGTCGTCTTATTGGCCAGGGTAGGGTGATCGGAGAATTGGTCGGCGTTCCCAGGAGGGTGCGGTGGGCAGGCCGGTGGCTGTTTCAGAGTACTTTGGTGGTTGTTTCAAGAGTGGTGGGTCGGTTTATTGTAGCCGGTGGTGCGTCGGTTTATGGCGGCTGTTGGTGGTGCGTTCTGGTTGTGAGCGGTTGGTGGTGGGGTGTCTGGTGGTGGGGTGGCTGAGCATCCATGATTTTTTTTTTGGATTTCTTGCTTTTGATTATTGTCTCTCTAATTGTGTGTGAAAAGTGAGAGAGGTAAAGACGGAATAAGACGATAAAGTGTGCGGGATTAAACAAAATTATGTGCGGGATTTAACAACTCCTTTACTTTTTGTCTTATCTCTATGTGAATAATACTTGACCTATCAATCCAAAATAAACGGAGATGATATTTATCGGAATAAACCGATTTGATAAAATCGTTTTAATTTAAAATAAAAAAAATGTAAATAAGGTGGGGTACACAAAATATTCAAAACTCAAAAACGCCTCTCCCACTTCTCAATAAAACGGCCCACTTCCAAGTTCCAATTTCCATACTGTCTTGCATTCTTCCCCAATTTGAAACTTTTTCATCATCGATTCAAATTTTAAACCCTAATTTCTCCGTTCCCCAGCTATGGTAAGCACGATTTCCCTTTCAAATTCATTTTCATTTTTTATATTTAATTTTTTTCAGTTGATTCCTTGCTACGATCTCGCGCATTTCGATTCAAACAATTTGATTTATTGTTTCCAGATTTCAAATTTTAATTAATATCATCGTCTCATTCCCTGCATTGGACATTATAATCAAATAAGTGCATTTAATTGTAATTGTATGTGATCTTGTTGTTTGATGATTATGATGAATGTCTAAGAATTTGCAGTGATCTATTGAATATTTGCGTAGTTGTAGCAAATGTGATATAGGTTTTCGTTGATTTCTAGTTGTAGCAAACGCTACCGGATCCCCTGTTCCCACGTATTTTGTACTCGTATTCTGACTATTGTGATCTTTGTTGAATACGGAGTATCTATCTGTGTTAGTGTATAAAATGCGTAGTAATGTGTATTCGTATCGCTGTGTATTATGTATTAAAGCGTTACATGAGAATTGATGATTTAATTGTAAGCGAATCACAATTTGCTTGTTTTTGAGGACATAGTCTAGATATTACCCTGAGGTATTAAGTTGTTTCTCAATTGTGGTGCATATGGTGTTTTGTGTCGGTATGAGAATTTTTTGATCAAAGATAGTCAATTAGTTACACAATGTATGATTGTTGTTTTGTGTTAAAATGTTCTGAAGCATCCTCTGGCCCTCTATTAATTTGTTATGGGATAATAGTACCTTGTGTGTGTGTGTATTGTGGCTCTTTAATGTACGCCAATGTGCCTAGATTATCCGTTGACAAGTGTTAAACGTGTCCAGCAATGCTTTGTATGAGCACATCCCTCTCAGTTCTTATTTGGATTTTGGACAGCAACTCAGTTGCTCTTTGGTGTATGAACATGTTGACATGTGTGACGAGAGAATCTAAAGTCTAAACTAAGCGTGAGGATTTATTTTTTATTTTTTTGAGATCTAATTGATCTGCAAAAATGATTTTTAAAAAAGGAGTTATTCATCCGATAAATCTTGTATGTAACGTTGAGGTGAGCCAATGGGGGTGAGCTGGTGAGGTTTAGGAAAATTAATATAAGGGCAGTTATGTTTGTATGTATGCACTGCCTCATGATAAACAACTTCAGTTGGTATCTTTAGCGGTTGGGGAAAATTGCCTGTTACTAATATACCAATTTCTGCTCATTGCTTCCCAATGACATTCCCCCCCTTTTTTTTGATGGCCAAGACAGTTGTTTTAGTTGCTTATAGTGCTATGCTGTGTTTTGTATCCCTGTTTTAACACTTTTATGTTGGAGAGAGATAGTGCTCTGCTTTGTCAAGGTTATACTTGTTGAATGCTTGTTAAGTTATATTCCTTCCAAATGTTTTCTTTAAAATAACGCTACATATATAGTCATTCTGCTTGTTGTGTATCTTTTGTAATTAGGGAAAGTTACAAAAGATTACCTTTGATTTCTGCTAATGAGTTCAAGGATATGTATATCAATACGTTTCAAGCACGATTGGCCTAGGCACGGCTTAGTTTAGTCAAGACATGTACTTTCTAGCATGGAATATTTAGACTTCTGACCTTTCTCAATGTGCTTTGAATATGATAAAGGGTTCAACCTTTTGTTAATTCATACTGGCTGAGCTTAATCACTGGTTGTTTTTGAACTTTATATAAACATTACTTTCTTCCATTTCACTGGAATCATACCATGAATTGAATAAAATACTCCTTACATAGTTACATATATTCAATTCATGGTATGATTCCAGTGAATGGGAGGGAGAATATGGTAAGAAATATCGCATCACACAAGATATTGTGGTTGACTTCCACCTTTGAAGAAAGGCATAAACCTTGCTTGTCAGATCTTGTATCTCGCACTACGAGATGGCTAGATATGGGCATCCTTGCTACCAAAAAAAGAAAATGAGTAATACGGAGTAAATCGTTACATGAAAACTTTGTTATGCCTGAATTATGCTTTAGTTAGGTATTGTAATTTTTTTTTACTTCAATGAGGAGTAAACGGAGTAAATGGACAGCTTGAAGTCCTCTTAGGCTACATTGTAGGGAGAGTTTATGGCATGTTGATGCTCTATTAGTAAGATATTTCCCTTTTAATCATTCTAAGTTGGACTTTGTGTAATCTTTGCGTTTTTTGTTTGTAGGATGGACATGATTCAGATGGTAAGCAAAATTCTGCAGACATGACAACTTTTGTAAGTTTCTTACAACTTCAATTTTATTTTTATTTTGATCAGCAATTTTACATTTTTACTAGCCGGCTTTGTCTTAGCTCATATTATGCATCAAGTTTTGGCAATACAGTTGTCCTCTCTTTTCTCCATAGTGTTATTTTATAACTGGCTGGGCCTATGATTTATTTTTCCGAAAATTTTCAAATACTGACTCTTCATATATTCAAATTGCTGTGTATGACGCCTTGACGTCAGTTTTGAACAAACATGTTTACTACACTCTTCTGACAGAGGACACTTTATTCTATCTCATAAAGACACTTTAAACATATAACCATCGAATAAAAAAGAGTGCATTTTTTTTGTTTTAAGGTACTTTTAGATAATTATTCATCCGTCATCTATAATGCTTCAGTCCGTGTGATTTTGAGACCTATAGAGTTTTACCCCCTTTGTTTACTAATTTGTTTAATCTGCTATTCAGGTGCAAAACCTTCTTGCACAGATGGTGAGTCCTGCTTATTCCCTATTATTTCCGAATTCTGATAGACGATAGTCCAATATGGTAGGGCTTATTGACTTGATTTTTCTCTTGCAGCAAACCAGATTTCAAGCTATGTCTGACACTATTGTTACTAAGAATATCCTTTTCGTTTATTTATACGAAGTACTTCATTATCTCAATTCATGAACCTTAATATTCTCGTCTTTTGGTTATAAACTTGGCATGACAAATACTTTTGATTTTCGTTGCTATATCACACAAAGTCCCTTAATATGGGCAGTTAACGAACTTTCAGCTATTGATTTCCTAAATTGGCCGCAATTTTTTTTACTGTGGAGTAACAGTGACTTCTGCACTTCTCATTTCAACTTTCATCATGGGTCAATTAATAACAGTCTCGGAGCTAAACATAGGTAAGGTTATGCTTCTGCACATCTGACCCTTTAACACTGCCATTTGCCGGAGCTCTTGAATTACTGGGATAGTGTAGTAAACCTTCCTAAACAATCATATATTTATGTGTTAATCCTTAACTTCCTTTGCACTTGATGAGATGGGTAATCGTATCAATGAGCTTGAGCAGAGCATTAATGAACTGAAGGCTGAGATGGGAGCTGAAGGATCTCCATCACCAATGACACCATCAAAATCTAAACCAGCCGAAAGCAAATCACATGAAGCTTCTGAAGAAATCTAAGTGAAGTTCGGTTCAAGTTCCATACGTGTACCCCTGTTTTTCTACCCCGTACTTAAGTTGAGAAATTCAAACTGAAAATATGCTTTACGAATTCTGATCAGTAGGGATAGTTGTATTTAGACAATGCACGGTTTGGGTGCTGTCAGCTGTGTTTCTATCGCCTTACATTATTAATGAAAAGTTTATTAGTGAATGGGGTTTTAAGTATATTATCGGTGTGCCCTAGGAAACAGTTTCACAATTCTCATGGGTAAAAGATACGTCATGTTCTGACGCGATTTTTCATGCACTTGTTCATTGACCTAGTGCAATACTAACATTGAATGAAAACATGATATGAGGAAGAGAGGACAAGGCACCTCAGCGTTTATTTTGAAACGCAACATGAGCCTTGAATAGATAACAAACTGTTAAAAAGAATCAATGTTGATAGCATCCAGTATCCTAGAGATTTTGCTTTACAAGCTGGTACAAAGGCTAGCATCAGTCATACACAGTTAATATTCCGTATAATTTAACAAACTATCCAAATGCCAAAAGGTTAACCCAAAAGAATGCGGTAAGATGAGAGTAACAGCCTCATTTTTCAAGTTGGCTCAGCAAGTCCTCCATCGCAGGAAGCTCTGATAAAATTTGTTGCCAGTCGGGCATTCCCTGAAAATGAACACAGACAAGGTAACGACTTTTAGTAGTCTGCGATGTAACAAATAAAGCTGAAAACATGCCTCAAATCCATTTTGTGTACAGCATAATTTAAATTCGGTCTATGCAGAATTGACATATTCCAGAGCAAAGGGCATTATAGTCCAAGTGACTTCTTCATAACTAGAGTTGTCAAAAACAGAATCATGTACAAGTCCATCATAAACTCACCCTGCCAGATCTGCGGATACGACCATCTAGGCGCAGTAATATGTACACGTCCTCACCAGGTGTAACTCCTTCAGATTTTTGTTGGTCCTTTATCCACCTGAAATAAAGATATACCGATGAACAAACATGCACGTGCATCTCAATGCAAACATGCTAACTATCGTGTATTTGAGAAACTATTTTGGTTAGGCTTGTATGAAAGAAAATCTCCGTCTAAGCAATGCTAGTCTCCTAAATCATGATGAAAGCCATCCAAAGTAATTTAATTCTTATGGAAACTAATCATTTGATTACACTCCAAAAGAATTTGACAGTCACGGAAGAATAAGAATTTTGCAAATTTTCGACAAATCAATGATCACTAGCTTTACTCCCAAATATCAATCCAGAACAATACGGAGATGAAACATTAACTTCAAGCCTTCAAGTGGACGAAGGTGACATATTCTTACAATGCTAAAGTGATGGCAGGAAGGCCAATAACGCAAAAGCCTACAAAAAATGCATTAAATCATAATTTCATCATTTTTTATGATCAATTTTCTTATTCTTCGATTCAATCTCCATGGAAGGGGGTGGTGTCATTTGTGTAGAGGCCCTGCTGACATTGACTATGTCGGTCTACTATAACCAGAGATGATCGAAAGTAGCGTGTGGGATAATGGATTATATCACCATCGTTTAAATCAAGGTTCATTAGCAATTATCGGAGATAGAATTCTCAAGATACAAATCGAAAGCAGCATGTGGATAATTGGATTATATCGCCTAACTAAGCTTGACGGGCATGTGAGAGTGTGACGCAACTGTCATGTTCCCTATTTAAGATCAATTTAGAAAACCAGAAAACAGGTAGTTAAGTCACCTTTCCCATTCTCCTGGAGACACCGCCTCGGCCTTGAACCGAACCTCAGCTTGCAGCTTTGATTTTGCAGTTACAGACTGAGCTCGTTTCTCAAATTCATCCTGCCATGAATATAAGAACATAAAATATACCGGTGTTTTGGATTGTCACGAACAGAGTGGGAACACATTTTTGTAATTATTAAATGTCATGATCAGGACATAGCTAACAACTTAACGTTTACAATATCGCTACAAAGGCAGAATCAAGTTAATATTTTTGAAGGGAGTAATAGTTCAAAGTAAGATTTGGAAGAAACCTCACCCCTATAGAAGGAAGAGCAGTAGCAGTCTTCTCAGAACTCCCAAAGCCTTTCTTCACTACTGGAGCTGCCTTGCCTTCACCCCAAATGACAGGAACTAAAAGAACACCTCTTCTTAGGAGCTCAGTCCTAAACTTTTCGGCTTTTCGCATTGCCAATGAAACACTCTCCTTTCTCCCAGCCAGAATTACCTAAATGTTCCACTAATAAAAGGAATATTAGAACACACGTAAGGATGTATAAGAAGAAAAATGATTAGCTCAAAATGAAGACAAAGCCCTTTACGAAAAAAAAATCATATTATAAGAAAATTTACCAGTTTTGAAACTTGTTATCAGATCTCTGTCTCAGACTCTCAGAGGATAGTTTACGTAGTTACTTCAGTCTGTTTCATATAGTTTACATTTCGTTTTAGCCATGTGTTGTGTGGTGGAAAGCGAGTGCTGGACTATTGAGTTCCTACTTTATATGCATGTGCATCCATAAATAATTTTTTTTAAAAAAAAAAAAAAAAAAATTGATCCAGAAGAAAATGTAAACTATTTGACAAGACCGGTGGAATAATAAAAAGGCATATAAACTCCAGTAGGCTTGGGCTGCGATACGAACACTATAGCGCAAGTATCTGATAGTGTTCTTAAAAATAATCCCTTTTGAAGCTTATGGCTGAAATATCTTAAAATGAATACTGGGTCACATTTATCAATCGCATGCACTTAGTTTACTTTGCAAAAACAATTTTGTTCAAGAAATTATTGAATGTGAGTCAGAATATATGATAATACATTCAGCACTAACCGGCCTTGCAGTATCTCGCAGCTGCACAAGTTCCACCACGCGGTTTGTAGAAAGCCGTAATGGTAACCTTGACAGAGTTTCATTTCGAGAAATTTGCGCTAGCTGCTCCTCCTCTTTCTTATTCTCCCACAAAAATAGTGCCACCAGAACTACAAAACCTGCACATTGCTGATTTCACAGCTACATCATACTCAAGAAACATGTTGATACTTCACATCAAAAACAGATTTATGGAAATCATTCACAGAGATTCGCTTTAGTGGTAAACTAAAACCACTACCAGACAGCATATAATTTCTCTCCTGAGTTACCAAGTGCGAAAAAAAATACAGTGTATATTAAAGAAAAAAAGATGTCTAACCTCCAATATTAATGCCTGCATTTGTAGCTGTGTTTACAAGATCAGGAGCATTATCTCCTCCTTGAATCGCAAGGATTAACCGCGGTATTGTGAAAAAAGTTGAAATTCCTGCAGCTGCGGCAAAAGCCACATAAAAGAATCTTCTAACTCCACGGAATGGAGCTTGGACTTCACTAATGAGCTTGAGGTCTCTCCTGAAACTATAGCCTATATCCTCACCACCAAGTCTTGCCTGCATTTTGGATAAAAAAGTAAGAATATGTGAGAGCGTCACAAATTGAGAAACCAAGAAAGTAATGAACCATATCCTGAAAGTCTGAAACTAGTATTCCCTCCATTCACTCCTACTACATTCCGTATGGTGTAAAGCAGGGGTAAATGTGTCAAGTTCATGGACAGTATACGAAAACGAAAAGTGAACGGAGCGAGTATATGTGAGGTCCATTGTCCATACAAACAATAAAAATTCAAAAAGAATCACAAAAGCTTGCCATTGACCTCTTCTTGCAACTCCTTGAATTCTGGTGTTGCTCTGAATGAAGCCAAGTCTGGATCATTGAGGATGGTACCAAATTTGAGATCATATTCTTTAAGAGCTGTGCGCAAACACTCAGCAGCTTGCTTTCCTTCACCCCTACCTCAAGAAGAGAGGATACTAAAAATGTCAGCTAGCTGATGCATCGATAAATACTTGTAAGATGAAAACAGAAAATAAGAGAGTTGATACAACACACATAAACGTGGCTAAAAATATTAAGAGAGTTTGAGTTTCAGGTTTTGATCATTGTTTCCTATTTCATATACTACAAAATGGACACCTCCAGTACAAAAACCAATTATATGAGGTTTATCTTGGAATTTCGAAGTACATTGTAAATTATCAAATATCACTCAGTAAACATAATTGATAGCCAAACCCCTTTCTAACTATTTTTTTACCAATGTACACTACACTTATCGTATAGTGCCTGATCATTGATCAAGTCAATGACAACCTTTGAGTAGATTGCGGAGATAGTCCAGAAGCAACATAGAGATCTACCTGTAAGCATGACAACATGCTTTATTGTAAAGTGCTGCTTGAGATTCCATAACATTAGGATTCAAGGTAAGGGCCACATCGAACTGTTCTAGAGCTTCTCTAACCTGCAAATAGTAGTAACAAATAGGTCAGAAACAGAATCCTAGAAAATCCGGTTCTAGAGCTTCTCTAACCTGCAAATAGTAGATACAAGACCTTTCTAAAACCAAATACACTAACAGCAATAAAGCCTTGGTCTCAAAATGATTTGCAGACAGTATTCATGAACCATCGTATGGAACAGTCAATGTGAAGTGGAAATTACCTAAACAAAAAAAAAATCTAAAGAAAAGCGAAAGAGATGGAAGTGAGAGAGAAAAAAGTGAAACAAAAGTGTGAAGACTTGAACAATAATGTTGCGGAAAGCTTAGAGGAGATGCAAACGGGAAAAAAATGCGTGATGAAAAACAAAGGAAACGGTATTAGGGTGTGCTTGGATAGGGGATATGGAGGGAAAGGGAAGGGAGGGAGATGGAGGGAGGTGATTTCTTTTGTTTGGTTAGCAAGATGAAGGTGGAGGGATTAGAGGGGAAGAAAATTGGATCCCACTATTTCTCAAAAATTAAAATCTCTCCGACAAAGGAGAGATTTGGAGGGAGAACTTTCCCCCTCCCCTCCTTTTTCTGTTCCTCCTTCCCCCTCCCGTCCCTTTTTCTCCTCTTTTGCTATCCAGATAAGGCCTTGGGGAAGATAACAAAGAATAGATGCAAATACAAAGAAATTTGAAAAATGGCCGCAAATTTATAGATTGTTCAAGATGCCTGATCTAACAACACAGTTCTCCCTCTGCCTCGGCCATTTGTTAATGATTTCATTATGAGAGATATCTCTATCTATTTTGACAATACTGTTAGTCTGTAAATTGATCTGTCCACTTTACAATTTGAATGACTTCTCATCCAATAACAATAGCCATAACTAGTCTCCTCCTTACTCATTGTCCAACATTCATGTCCCATATTGTGTCCCACTACCTCTCCTTTCGACGAATCATCCATAAATCTTATAAAAAGATTGCCTTAATCATAATAATTGGACAGTGGGACACAAGATGGAACATAGAGTGCGACAGAGGATCCGCTCTTGTCTCCACACTCACTCAATTCAATATCAGCAGTAGTAATTCACGGATTACCTTTCCATGTTTCGAAAACTTCACCATAAAAATTTGTAGAGCACTAATCTCTAACAGTCTACAATTGATAGTAATAAAAAACACATTTTTCTGACATACTTTAGCAGTATCTAAGGTTTCAAACAAGGCAAATTCTCATTTCAGATCGCCTTTTCCGGCTGAAATCAAGACGGAGGAGAAAATGTCGCCATTTTGTAAAAAAGTGACCATTTAATGACGAAATGTTACCGTGTTACAGCTAAAATTGTGCACATTTTATTAGAAAATTGTGTTGTGGTAACTTTTTATCAAAAAATGGTCACATTTTCTCCGTCTTAATTTCAGACGGAAAAGCCCCGTCTTAAGGGAGACGTGTTGAACAGGCAAAGGGTATCTAGTATCATCAATTACACACAACTTTTATCCAATTCTCAGCACAAAATCAAAAACTGAAACTACCCATTTCAAACTTATCATCAATACAGCAAAGAATCATCAAAAAGCAAGTAACCCAGATCACAAAACCTCATAATTTTGAAAATACAAAAGGAAAGAAAGAAGAGAAACAAACCCTTCCTTTGGAAAACAGAGAAAGACCCAAATTAACACATGATTCAGCAGTTTCAGAGGTAGTCTCCTGTGATGATGATGGTGAAGAAAAAGAACAAGTAATGTAAGAAAGTTGAAGCCTTTTTTGTGCAGCTGAAGAAAGTTGAATCCATGATTTTGTTGCAGGTGTAAAGGTTGAATCTTGGGGTAATTTTGATAAGGAGATGACAATTTGGTGTGGATATGCAAATGAAGTGAGTGCCATTGCAAGATTTGAGCAAGTTTGAGTGATTTTTTAAGGGTTTATGGTTGGGAGTTTGAGATCACTCTATCAACAATTGCAAGTCATTGTCAGTTTGTCAGTCAGTCTTGTGGATGGTAGTCCTGAAAATGCGACCTGGTCGGATCGGGTGTGGTTCGGGTTGTTTTTATCATTTTATGCGTTCGTTAAATGTTACGAATTAAATTGACCAATAACCAACCCGCTTCTCTCTCTAACTTTCCTCTCCCCCCTCTCTAAAAAAAAAAACCCTAACCTAGCTTCTCTTGTTCCACCGCCTCCACCCTCCATACATTGCCTCCCTTCTTCTTTCCCTACCCTATCGCCGGAGATGGGTTCTTCCTAAGCCTATCTCCGGCGATACATCGCATCTCGTCTCTTGATATCCCCAATAATCATTTTGGTTCCCTCCACCACTTTTCCTTCTCGCCGGAGTTTCTGTTCTGCCCGTCGATCTGTTACCGGAGATGGGACCGTCTTGGCTTGTCTCCGGTGCCGTGTTTATCACTCTAAATTTCTAGATCTTCACCACAGTTTTCTCACCTTTTTCTCTACCGTTTCGTTTTGACTCGGTTCTTCGTGGTTCTTGCGATCGGGTTTCTCTTTTCGGTCTCCCTTGTTTCTCCGTCTGTTTCTTTGTCTGTCTCATTGCATGCAACTTGGGTGGAGTCGTTTTTTGCTCTTCGTGATGGTTTTAAAGCCTATCACTTGTCCGGGTTTGGGTCCATTGTCGTTACCATCCCTCTGATACCTTGTCCTGTCACCGTTGATATTGTTTTCAACGCAGGGGTGATCCCCCCCATTCCCCCTATCCTGGTTTGTGACACCCCCATATTCCAAGTGCCTTACCAGGACCACTCGGGTATAAAGCTGTCACCATCTCGGTTTTCCGAGGCAATGATAATCAAAAGACAATAAAGAAACAACATTTAAATAGTATAAAGTTTAAGTGAGTGAATACAATCCAAAAACCAAACTGCCAAAATACGGATTACATGTTCTCAAAACAACTGTCTAACAACTATCAAAATTACAGCGGAAGACTCTATCATTTGATGGCGACACATCCCAGTTAGCCCTTGTATCTCAACTCATACCTGCTCAACAACTGTCCACCATCCCCGAATGAATCACCACAGTTTTCAAAACATTTAACGGGGTCAGTACTAATCACACAATTTATATAACTCAACAATACAACAAACAATAGAGCTCAATCGTCAGATATACTCTGAACTCCATCACCAACTCCACAATACTGACTACACACTAAAGTGTGTAGCCCTGCCAGAGCACCCATCGCAACAGGTTACTCCTCGCCGCCAGTGGGGGGCCGCAGACGTTCCCACCTAAGCCCCGCTCATCTCCATCAAGCGATAAACCCAAATCCATTAATGTGCACATCCCTTCTGTGGCGGGTTCCACAGAAGGCGAATCATGGGCGTGAAGCCACTCCCGCAAGTGACTCCACTCAGCCAGGGACGCATCCCAAAGAACACAGTCAGATACAATCAATCACAACTACTATCAACAACCAAATCCAACGACCGTCACAATACGAGTATGATAATATTCAACAATCACAAATCACAACCAACACATCATGTGACTAATACTGAGTAGGGAAACCCTACCTGGAATGCAATACAATCAGAAAATCTCAACAACTGTTATCAAAAAGCCTCCTCTACGAATCCTCCTCCTAACATATGATCACATAATTACTAACAATCACAAAACTAACAAAACCCCCAATCCCCCAAATTAGGGTTTAAACAAACTTAATAAAATACTATAAAATCGGTACGTAGATCTTACCCTCGACGCAAGGACCACAAGAATGTAAAGGATGATGAATTCCGACCTCTCAAGCTCCGGGATTTGTCAATAATGCGAAAGATGCGAAGTACGTAGGTTGAAATCTCTTTTGAAGTAATTAGGTTTGATAAAAGTGTATTATGAAAGTGACGGAAAGGTTATATACTAATTCGCATTATTAACAAAACCTGACAAACATTACCCGTAAACCGAGCTACTCGATCGAGTAGCTGACGTACTCGATCGAGTGCCACTTACTCGATCGAGTACCTAGGATGCTCGATGCTCGATCGAGTATCCTACAGGCAGAATACTTTTATAAAAACCAAAACACCCTTACTCGACAGAGTAAGACCCACTCGATAGAGTACCCAGAGACTCATAAAACCGTAGTATTACAGTCGTGGTCGTGTTTTGGGTCCGTTATGGTGATCCCCCATTTCCCCCACCTAACTGTCCCTTTTCTTTATCAATTGTGTCTATTAGTGTCGTCCCTTTGTTTTGGTCTGGTTGCATGTAAAGTGGTGGTCCTGGGAGGTGTCGTCTAGTGAAACGGTTATCTTTGTGGTGTCTTTGACCCGCCTGGTGGTTTTGTTGTTGGGTCTTCTCCTCCTGTTTTTTTGTTGCATACATGTGTGTTTTTGATGTTTTGAGTCAGTTGCAGATGGAGTCTTTGGAGCTTGAAGTTTTGGGTGCTCTGGTTCGTGTGATTGTTGACGGTCT
The DNA here is from genome assembly GCF_048544455.1 of Silene latifolia. Lineage (NCBI taxonomy): Eukaryota > Viridiplantae > Streptophyta > Magnoliopsida > Caryophyllales > Caryophyllaceae > Silene > Silene latifolia. The sequence goes on from NC_133532.1 coordinate 23,221,343, forward strand.
TGGGACCTTTGTTGGTCCTCCTAGTGGTCATCGGGTCTTTCTTTTCGGTTTGGTGATTCTTGGGTGTTTGTATGGCTTGTGTGGATTTTGGGCGGGGTTGGTGGTTTAGTGGTGGTGACTCAAGTTTATGGTTGATTGGGCGTTTTTCTGTATGAGACATTGAGATGTGCTGGGTAGGGTGAAGTCGGGATCTGGCAATGTTGTTGGTTGGCTGGATGCGGTGGTCTCCACTTCCAGCTAATGTCATCTTTAATTAATTTTCTCTATTGTTTTTATGTTCTAATAATCTCCTTCTATTGGAGTTCTTATGGTAGTCTTGGGGCGTGTTCGAGGTTCTTTGCTGGGAGATTGACTGGGGTGCTGTTTATAGTCATATTTCTCAGTTTACTTGGTTCTTTTGGTTGTTGGTCTTTGGACTGTTTGGGTCGATCACCACGGTGTAGGAGATTCTTCTCCGCTGAAGACAAGCTTGTTTGGCTCGTTCTTCCCCTTTTCTTTCTACGCTCTTGTGGCGTAAGTGCACCTGGTCCGTCCCGTTGGCCTCTGTGAGTTTTTAGTAATGTTGTTGGCGTGGACTATTTTGCTCTTGTTCAAGTTTTTCTTCATCAGCCTGCCCTCGTTAATCTACTTTGATTTGTTGTATTTTTAGTTTTAATAAAAGTTTATGTAGTATTTAATTTAGGCTTCGTTGCACTAGTTTTGCTAGTCGGGCTTCTATTGCAACCTAGTCAAATAGCTTGCTTTGTAACTTTTGGGGTACTATAATCACCCTTTTTCCTTCTGACAAAAAAAAAATGTTACGAATTGAAAACATTTTTCAATTGGTAAATCAATATATGAAAATGGTGCTGATTTTCGCAGTACACATTTTATTCAGAATAATTTTTATCTTTTGGGAGGACCGTCCTCCTCACACCTAAGTCTTTATTGTTAAAGAGGTTTTCTTACTCATCGCAGGCTCGCAGCACACTATTGAGAATTATATCACCCGCAATTCCCTTCACATTTTCCCTCTCTATTTTCTCTCTAATCTATTGTGTATAATTTCACATAATTAGTCTCACTATAGACGGATATATCCGTTTAAAATGAAAGACGGGTCAAATATGCTTAAAGTGGTGATATTTTTTGGCCCCACTATACAACTTTTTGCTTGTCTTATGTTTAAAGTGGGTGAATATTTTTCCCGTCTATAATTATAGACTGATATCTCCTGTCTGTAATTAGAATTTGTGAATTTCACATGTCTATTCTCTCTAATTTTACTTACCTTTTACTGTTAAGAATTATATCACTTACATTTCCCTTCACATTTTCCCTCTTTAATCTATTCTCTCTAATTTCACATATCCATTCTTGTCTAATATTACATCACCCTAATTCCAGCTATTGTTGTCGTCGTTGGGAAGGGGGTTTGTCGACAGAGTGGTTCACTGGCGGTGGGTTGCAGTGAGGGGTGGGTTAGGGTGGTTGCGTGTGGTAGAGATACCGGGTGGGCTAGGGTTAGGGTGGGTTAGAGTGGTTTTATATTTTTACTTTACTTTGTTTTTTTGGGTTAAATTTTGGAGGCCATGTGCAGTCGCAAACTTACACGCGTCGCACAGACTCAAAAACGGTTACGATTCTAAAATTGCAATCCCTTAACACTTTAATGTATATATACATGCTTTCACATGAAAACTCTGGAGCTAGGACAACAATTGGACAATGTAGTTCATACGGCCTCATGACCAGACGATTTTTCAAGGCTAAGTCATCACCCCTCCTTTTAAAAAGTTTCGCCCTCGAAACTTAGAAGGAGAAATTATAGTTATAAGAAAATATAGGTATCTTTTCAATGAAACGGTGATACTCTTGTTGATCAGACAAGAACATCCATATTCATATTAAGATATAAAAATATTTCTACACCAATAAATGAGAAAACCCATTATTGGGACGTCACGAACAACGAGATTCAACATTCACTAATGTTAAAACCATTGAAAATCGGTGGTGCATGCTTTGAAGATTTGGAGACACTACCTCATTGGAGTCCATTGCAACATCTATACCGACCACAAGAGCCTGAAATATCTCTTTACCCAAAAAGATCTGAACATGAGACAAAGGAGATGGTCAGAATTGGTGAATGACTATGATGCCAATCTAATTTATCACGAAGGAAAAGCTAATGTGGTGGCTGATGCTCTTAGCAGAAAATCCTGTCATTCTTTGAATTCTTTTCAGGAATTACCTCCTGAACTTGCTTTAGAACTTCAAAAATTAGGAGTAAGCCTTGTAAAAAGGGGCTCTCATCATCTTGATGCCATGTCAGCTGAACCTGACTTCTACCGTGAGATCCGTACTTGCCTTCCTAATGATCCTACTTTCAAATCCATTCGAGCTAAAATTCAACTTGGGCAAGCTAAGGATTGTAAGATTGATGATGATGGGTATCTTCGTTATCATGGAAGAATCTATGTTCCGAGTGCAGCTGATTTGAGAAAAAGAGTTCTTGATGAAGCACACCTTTCTCCTTACTCCATTCATCCGGGAGGTACCAAAATGTATAAAGATTTGAGATTGCAATTCTGGTGGCCTAGGATGAAAATTGAAGTTATGGAGTATGTCAGTAAATGCCTCACCTGCCAAAAAGTAAAGATAGAACATCAAAAGCCCGAGGGTTTGCTTCAACCCTTGGATGTTCCTCTTTGGAAATGGGAGTCTATATCCATGGATTTTGTGATGGCTTTACCCAGAACTCCCACTGGGAAGAATGCTATTTGGGTGGTTGTGGACCGATTGACTAAATGTGCTCGGTTTATTCCCATCAAAGAAACCTGGAGTTTAGAAGTTCTAGCTCGTGTCTATGTGGATGAGATAGTGCGCTATCATGGGGTTCCTAAAGATATAGTTTCAGATCGGGATCCTCGATTTTGTTCTCGTTTCTGGACTGCATTACAGGAGGCCTTGGGTAGTAAACTATTGATGAGCACTGCTTTTCACGCCGCCACAGATGGTCAAACTGAGAGAACAATTCAAACCTTAGAGGATCTTCTTCGTGCCTGTGCCTTAGATTTCCAAACTTCTTGGGAGAAACACTACTACAAATTTAGGCAACTACAACGCCCCTTTAACAACGATTATTCACGAAAATCACAATAGACGTTGTAGAATGTATGGCGCGAATTTTACTAAAATCAATTACAACGGGTATGGTTATAAAAACCGTTGTTATTATTTTTAACAACGGGTCACACATGCGGAACCGTTGTTAATAATTTGGCGCAAAATTGGCGCAAAGTTAGTGAAAAGTAATCACAACGGTTATTTTTGAAACCCGTTGTTAAAACTTATTTAACAACGGGTGTTTTGTACAACCGTTGTTAAAACATATTTCACAACGGTTGTTGTTTAATAACCGTTGTCAATACCTTCCATACTATAAACCACACAAAGTAAGTCTGCTGCTGACCACAAAACACAACCCTTAATACACAAACACAAACACAACAGACAAACAAACACAAAACACATACACACTCTCTTTCTCTCTTTCTCTATTTCTCTCTTTCTCATCGTCGCTTTATCTTCTCGCCGTCATTGTGATTTCATCGTCTATTACGTTCGTATTTATCGAGGTAAATCTCGCCGTCATTGTCATCGTCATTATTTTCTTTTTCTATTTATTTCTTTTGCATATATGTGTTTTTATCGACCATTATGTTATTTGTTTAAGTATTGTTCGCATAATTAGTTACTAAAACAATGAAGAAGCAAGATGAAGAAGTAAGATAAACATAATTAATATATATATATATATATATATTTATAAATACATAAATTAAAAAAAAAAATTACATATGTAAAAATACAATTCTTATATTTTCATGGAGGATCTTATTGTGCTCTATCGTATCCATCCTCTCCTCCTTGGCTATTTGGAGGTTCCGTTCAGCAGTTGCTATATCGTCATATAGCCGCAATCGCTTTCTTTGCTCCGTCAAGCCATCTTCTTTGGCGTGCTTCATGCGGATCGAGCTTCCGCAAGGTAGCTCCTGAAACTTTCCTCAATATGGAGGAACCAGCGGATGAAGTTGTTGTTGTTCTCGATCATGGTAAGAGTCTTTAGGATGAAATCATTCATTTTCTTAGAGTTTTTTGAGTTTGATTTGAAAGATTAAGTAGAGTTTGTTTTAATAGTTAGAGTTTGGAGATGAATATATGAGATAATGGAAATGTTAGTTGAGATATGCAATGTATTTATACTAAGCAATGTGTGGGTTGAGTTAATTGCTTTTTAATTAATATATATGTTAGGAAGTTGTGCCATAATCATCATCATCTCTCTCAATAATGCTGCTTCAAATCCTATTACTAACCCTTCTCATTCCATATTATCCGTTCATATGTACAATGAATGTCAGTAATAATGCATGCATTGGAATTCTAACAGGCCGTAATTATGCATGCATCTAGTAATATTTAATTTTTTTTTTTTTATTTTTTAATAACAAACAACAACGGTTATTTTAAAACAACCCGTTGTCTTTAGTTATAACAACGGTTTTGTATATTACAACCCGTTGTTATAACTTTCCCCCCAAAATTGAGTCACACTTTCCACAACGGGTTTTTATACATAAAACCGTGGTTAATAGTTTTAACAACGGTTTCCTTAAGTAAACCAACCGTTGTTAAAACCTTCTACAACGGACGCTTTAACAACGTCCGCTTTTTTATATAACAACGGTTTTTGACCGTTGTTATAGCCTGTATCTGTAGTAGTGAAATGTTTACCTCTGGTTGAATTCTCTTATAACAACAACTATCAAGCCTCCATTAAAATGGCACCATATGAAGCTCTGATACCAACTGTGACACCCTTAAATCTAGCCTTAATTAATTACGTAAATTCTACAGAAAAACTGGTAGGATATGTTTGTAATTGGTTCAACTAGCCAAAAACCTGTAATTTCAAAAAAATTTCTAAACCAATCACAACATTTCCAACATTCTCAGAAGCGGGTGCCAAAACCTGCAATGCTAATGAACTACTTTACATGCCATAGCTAAATAAGAAAATAGAATGATACAAACCAAAAATAGAAAAGGGAGACATTATGTCCCTTCAAATTATATACAAAACCAAAAGTTAAAAGGTTTACTATAAGAATAGCCAAAACTAGGTCCAAGGTTCCTTATGCTCACTAGCTCGTCTGTGACCCCAACAAAGCATCAACAACCTGTCAATCGCATTTTATACAAACACGAAAGCCACAATTCAGGGGGGAGTAACTTCGAGTCCTCCCAGCCACGAATCGTCAAAATTAATGTAACATGTAAACAATATGATAAACAATGTAATTATCATGTAATCTAACCTATGACCCCTAAACTGACCAAACTAAACTATCATGTGAATCATATAACAAATAGTAATCCAAACTTTATCAATCAGCAAACTTACATCTCACCTATTACAGTTCATAAAGTCACCATACAAGAAAGGGCAATATATCAAAGACAGGCATAAGTTCTTAGCACCGTCAATAGTCACTCTGTAACTCGAGTCTATACCACGAGGTAGGGAAGGTAATCGAACCGGTATCTTGGCTCAGCGGTTAATATTAATAAAACATGGCCAAGACACAACACCACCCTAGCCTAAAATCTCTTGAGACCTAGACATGCGGATACACACCACCGCACCCAAGACCCACAATTTTTCTAAAACAAAGTGAGTACCCTAAGGAGTCCACCAAAGGGTTGGCTAGTACTTAAGCTGACCACTTACTAACAAAATAAGTAACGAGGTCATGCCCCAACTTGGATATAAATCCACTAGTCAGGAACACAAAGGCTATCAAGCAGTGAACATATACTCGTCAGAGACTATAAAGACCTATCTATGATGAAGGCCGAAATACTCACCTAGGACCTAGTCCCAGCTAGTCCCAGCTTGAATACTTTAGCCCACACCACACAAGACTCACCACCCAAGTCAAGTAAGACACCCACTTAACCATAAGAGGACAAAAAGTCCAACATACCAACCTAAATGCTAACATCCTATCATGTGAAAGGCTATATAAATGTCTATTCAGCAGATAATCCAACAGTATCCTCAATAAGTATTCAATACTAATTACCAATTCTAACAATATTAACCATATTAAAGGCTTCAGGGAATCTAGGGCCGTTTCTACAATATAAGAAGCTACTTAAATTCAACTAACTACACATGTGAAATAGAGATATAATAAATGGCCTCAAACAAGAAAAAGGCCGATTATCTAATTCATTCAACCGAATTTTTACCCGCAACCCTGACCCTGCGACAGTGCGGGTTAAATTGCGGTGACCAATCACTCAATTAACTGACATCGCATCAGTCAAAGGGACTAAGGCTCAGTTTTCGGCACAATCATCAAAACATTACAATTATCGCTATAAAACTCATTTTGAGCCTATTAATTACAATTTCAATTTATAAACTATCCTAACATTATTTATCACTGTGACAAAAGCTAAATTAGGTGCATATTCCACTTATTATCCTTTAATATATTAGTTGACACTCTCATTTACAAAAGATTCCACCATTTTTTTTAACTTTTGTTTCATTCTTCATTTTGTGATTAACACCATAATCCAATACAACAAAGTTAAACCCCTCAACACTACTCGGAATATTTTAATCAACTGAACTAACTAATTATGAACAGAAATCATAATTAGAACGGGACAATACTCATGACTTTATCGACTAAACTAGCTAAAAGAAGGCGAGAATAGAACGAACAATGCATGGAAAACCGCGAAACAAGCAACGGGCCGACCCGGGCCAGCCGTGGGCCAGCCGTGGGCTGCCGGGCTCTTCCGAACTCGCCGCCGCCCCATTACTCCTCTTTTTTCCATTTTTATTCATTATAAGACAAATCTCGAAACATAATTAATCGTTCCCAATACTAACTTGTTAACTAAAACTAACAAAAATACATGGATTAAACATGCATGCATCAAATTTAATCATGTGAAAATTATTACTCAAACAAAAATCACAAAACATACGAAAACAACAAAGCATGTGACGATCTTTCGTCGAGTAACTCGAAATATGTTACCTTAAGCTAGAAAATGAGCAATTAGCACCTCAAAACCCAAACCCTAACAACAACTAGCCGCTATCCTCGACAATATACGAGTCCCCGAACTCGTCCTCCAATTCTTCACCTAATTAAACAATAAAAACACCATAATAAGTACATAAATACCGAAAATACCGAAAATTCGTCTTAAAACAACTTCAAGAAAACTGAAATTAAATTATACCAAGTTGTAGATCTCGACGAGGGGATTCCGGAAATGTAAATTTCGTGAAAATCCGATAAGAAATGAAGAAATTAGGGCGATTTTAGCTTGATTTTGAGGAAAAATGGTGTTTTGGTGTTGTTGGAAGGTTGAAGATGAACATAAGAATAAGAAAATCAGAAAAAAAAATGAAGGGGAAGGGGGTTTGGTCCGCGGGAAAGGGAGAAAGGAAAGGAGGGAGTCAGGTTTGAGTCGGGATTTTTCGAGTCGGTTTTGACTCGTTTCGATAATAATTAAAACCGTAGGTCAAATGCAAATTCCGACAAGACCAAAGTTTTTAAACACGAGATTACAAGAAAATTGAATACTCATACGACCCATTTCCAAATTCGTTTACCCAATGTTCAAAAGAATTGTCATTTCCCCCCCGATACGCCCTTATTTCGAAATAAAAAGTTTTACACGGTTTAAACTATTTTTAAACATCTCGAAACTATCAAAACAAATAATTTACCTTAAAATATAATAAAATTATATTTCTTTGAATTATTTTTACTTTAAATACTTAAATATCAAATTTTATTTGATTAATAAATTATTTCCGAAATATATTAACGGTCCGAAATTACGGGGCGTTACAAAGTCGACACTAATACACGGTTCGACGATGGGATGCGATTGACGCAAGTCCGATTTAGTGGTTATATATATCTATCTATCTCATTTTATTTAGTTTTGTCTTCCGATATTGAGGTCATGTAATGTGTTTATAATTTAATGGGTTTTGAGATAATTGTTATAGTTGTGAATGATTATTATGTTTTGGGTATCCATATAACATTCGTGATTTAACTTTCATAATTACAATTATTATTTTAGTCTAGTCATCTCAATTTTTTTGTATGTTGATTGTTAGATTAATAGTGGTTTTAGTTAGGTTGCAACATCCTATTTTAATTTAGCTACTATAGTACAATTTTAGAGCAAGTCCAATGGTAAGTTAGTTTATACTAGCTTGCCTTTGACGCCTCACATTTTAAGCTACAAAATCTTTGAGCTAGTAATGTATTCCAATGGTTTAGCTTAATTTTCCACTAGTTTGATTGGACTCACATCTAAGCTACTAAGAGCAACTCCAATGGTTTGTAAAAGGGACTTGCTTGCAATATTTGTAAAATAACAAGCAAGTAGCTTACCATTGGATTATGAAAAAATGGGTGTAGCTTTTGAGCATTGTAGCGCTACCAAACATGTACTCCCTCCTATTCTAAATAACTCTCCCTATTTCCTTTTTCGTCTATTCACAATACTCTCCCTATTTGCTTATTTGGCAAACTTTTATACTTATTTTAATCACCCCACCCCACAACAATACCCCACAATACTCATACTTTATCTTATTTTAACCACTTTACTCCACAACAATCCTTATTTTAGTCATCTTACCCCACAACAATACTTATTTTAATCACACAATATCATCCCTCTCTTCAATCTCCTACCCCACACCAATATTTTATCATATAATACTCCCCTCCCTTAATTCTCGTGCCCTCCATAAAAGGGGAGGGTTATGTAGAATAGGAGGGAGTAGTTTGGATTAAAAAAAATAAAAAGTAATTTTTTTTATTGGTGGAAAATTTTAATGTGGGACCTATAAAGCTAGTAAGTGTTGTAGCCAACCATTGGAGCGGTATGTAGTCGAAAAGCAAATTAGTTTAAAAAACCGTCTTGACAAACTAAGCTACTCTATCTTGTGGTTGTCCATTGGAGATGCTCTAACTTTCTCTTTGTTGTTTCCATGTGGTAAGTCCATTTAAGCAACTAGCTTAATGAAACTAGATGCTTAATGAAACTCCAATGGTATAGTAGAGGGACTTGCTTGCAATTTATGTAAATTGTCAAGCTACATACTTACCATTGGAGCAACAAAAAAAATAACCCGCGTATGAGCAACACCTGTTCCAACAAGCTACATGCTTGAAATTGAATAGCTTGCTTTCTATTGGATAATTGGGTTAATATGGGACCATTCAAGAATTTCAAGCTATAAGTTGGTTGTAGCTTACCATTAGAGAAATATGTAGTTTAGAAGCAATATGGCTAGAAATTTTGACATGGCAAGTTAAGCTACAAGGGATTGTAGCTTACCACTATAGACTAGTTTTTGAACTCGTACCTTCGCACGGTGGCAATATAAAGTTTTATTGAAAGTAAAATTTGCGTAATTTTTGGATTTAGTAAATAACTAAATTTTAGAAATATCGTGTCTTCCAGGGGCGGCCCGTTGGGTGTTCAATTCGGTTGTCGTAACCGGGGCCCAACAAGGAGAGGGCCTCATTATATTTAGAAACATCTATAAGTATAATTGTTGATGTATCACTTGTCAAAGTGGTAGAGTTTCTATCCAACTTCTTAAAGGTCTCGTGTTCAACTTTCATGATTGACATTTTTTTTTTTCAATTGAGTTTGCTTCGTGGGCCTCACCTTCCTCTGCATTTTTTTTTTCAATTGAGTTTTCTTTGTGGGCCTCACCTTCCTCTTTCTTTATTAATTTGTTTTCAGTATATTATTAGCCTACTTTATTATTAAGTTGTTTATTTAGATTATTGATTAAAATATGTACGTAGTTTGTGAAATGTGAAGTTTTGTACTTTTATTTTGTCAAACTTTAAAATATAGAAAAAGACATACTCACATGTGTTGGAGTATGTGTCCTCAACAATTGTGCGATCACATGTTTAAATCCCATATTAAGAATACGTAAGGGATGATTCATTATATAGTCAACTGATCGTCATTAATCGGTAATGATTGGCTAACTAGAGTTTGACATTACTGTCGTTTGACGGTGGTAGTCAGTTGATCCCTTAAGGTCACACCTAAAGGACAATTCCCTTAATAGACAAATTGATTAATTGTATGATGATACAAGTTAATCAATTCCTTAAAATTGAACAATTCAATTGTGAGAGAGATTATTTATATCTTATTGTAATGTGATTAAATAAGATTTATTTTAGTAATTGAAATACTTTATTACTGAAATTGTTTATTGTTTGTGAAACAATAGAGATGAGTATGAATGTGTAGATACCTCATTTCTGCACCTCTCGCAAACCACCCGGTGATGATTGGGCCGCATGTTTGGTACGCGGAACGATTTGTGACAATTCATAAGTTTATCGTCAAGTGATTGCTCAAATATTAATGTCTACCTCTTAGTTGTCATCTACGTGCCGATACGGTCGTTTTGACAGTAAATAGAGTACATTTGGAGTCCGAGTCTAGAACCGTCTCCATTTTCTGATAAGCGTTCAATCCCGAGTCGGAATGTTTTGGAATGTTCCGGATATTTCTATTCCATATTTTATAAATATTTCACAATCTTAATCTTTTGGCAAACAATTTCCCATAATATTCATATAAAGTATTAAGGAAAACCAAATTATTTCCGTCCTACCATAACTTAAACACGGAAATCTTTCTTCCGCAGGAGGAAACCACTTGGGAACAGACGCAGCAGTCTTTGCGCCTCTTCCAAGAGACGCGATGCTTCTTGCTGCGCCTCTTCCCAGTCCTATTCTGCGTAGTTTTCGTATCTTTTTCATATCTTTCCGAGATTCACTTCCAAAGAGTCTCCGAAACCCTATTTCCTCCACGTGATTAGTATAAATAGGAGCCTTCGCTCCTCATATTTCTCACGCGAGTGTCCGCCCTTCTCTTCTCCCTTTGCATTCTAGACTTTTGTTCTTACATTTTGGCGCCTACGTGCTTGATCTTTCAACCACGTAAACTCGGATCCTTCTGAGTACCAGCCTCGTTTGCATGATCGACCAACTTGACCAACTACACATCAATCAACTTAATTAATCTAATCGTTTTTCCTCTTACGAGGGCACTTTCTTTGCATTCGCGTCGAGCATCACTAATCGATATCTTAGTCCTTCTCGTTTCGTCAACATGTAAGTCTGAGGGTGTAAATCTCTCTTTTATTTATTGTATTTTAATTATTGTATCACAATTGTAAGGTTTATGTCGAAAATAACTCTTAAAACCGATTTCTAAAACCGTGCTTTAAAACCTCTTTTTACGGATTTCCGGAAGACTAACAGTCGAGAAAGACGCGACAAGAATCGCTGCGCCTCTTGAGAGCGCGATACCTGCTTTGCGCCTCTTCGTGAGGCCGCATGATTCTGCTTCCTTTCTTCTTCCTTCGTCCTCTGTAAATTCGTTCGTTGTTTGCTTTTTTATTTGTTTGTTCTTTAATTCTTCGTCATAATAGTCTGATATTTCACATGTATATTAATTATCGTTCGTTCACATGTTTAATTCATCGTTTAAATCCGACTTAAATCCCTTATAATATCATATTTGCGGGTTTTCGTCATTAAACTCAATCCGGGTTGTAGAAGTTCGATTTGTTCATATTGAGTTTCTGGAATTCGTCTTTGATATATTTTAATTTGTCTTTTGTCACATTCATCGCATGTTCATCGTTAATTCGTTATTAATTTGTCATATTTAACCTATTTTGTTCACCCATGTCACTAATCAATCATTAATCATGTAAATAATTCGTCTTATCTCCGTCTCATCCATGTTTTATCGTTTTCATGACCCATTAATCACATGTAAATAACCTACTAATCACTTCCGTCCGAGTAAATAATTTAATCAATCATTAAATTTACCAATGAGTATTAACAATACGCAATTCCGGCTTCACAGGCAGAATTCAGGTCAGGAACAGACGCAGCGTCTGCTGCGCCTATTCCAAAGGACGCAGCTCTGCTGCGCCTGTTCCGGGTTGAATTATGTCCCTGAACTCCGTGGTTGCCTTGACTTAGTTTAATTAGCTTACGTATAATTAACTATTAACCGTATTATCGCCTTCTGATCTGTTCGTAATTTTATTCTTTATTCTTTTTCTCAAATTATCCGTTTTAAAGGTATTTTCGACATAAATCGCTAAACCCATTGTAATTATTGTAATTTTCTTTATTGTATTTATCATTATTTCTTATGGCATTTGTATGTTTTCACATGTAATTGAGCATTAAATCCTACTTCGACTTTAATTGTTTGCTAATTACGTGTTTCACCGACTTAGCCTAATTTTCGCATGTTAGGATTAAAACTTGGATGTTGCATTGCATGCATACAATCGACGATATATCGAGTACGAATAACTTCCCTAATCATTAGTAGAGGCCGCTATCGAGGCGGGCGGGATTAGGTGTTCGATCAAAAAAGCTTCTTAATACGTACCCTCACCCCTTACTCTAGATCTCCGTGAACACCCGTGTTCATTGGCATCCACGAGAGTCATTCTAGACATAAAATGCTAAGGGTAACGATTGCTTAGTGTTCATGTCACTACTTTGTGTCTTGACATGACGCGAGGTATTCGAACGGTTCCAATTTCCCATAAAAATTGGTGGCGACTCCAACAAAAATGCAAACGCTTGTTTCTCTTCTCTCCCAAGCGCCCCCCCCCCTGTCTGTCCGCGATTTTGGCGACTCTGCTGGGGAAAGTACACTTACGTGTAGCCAAAAGGGTGAAACTTGAACAAGGTTAGGGAATAGTTTGTACAAGACAATTGTCGGTTTTCATAACTCGGTCTTCCTAGACCGTTTCATTCGGCCTTCCTAGGCCCAACCCAACCCATTCGACCAATCGTCCCGTCTAAACGGTCCTAATTCTTATTTGGGCCTAAGGATGGATAGTTATTGACGTCATCCATACCATGATGCTTACTCTTGTTTGTGTCAAGGGCCTTCACTACTTGAGGAAATGGACTAGGAATCGGCCTTACTCTTGTTTGGTACGAGCCTCTCCACAGACTTCGGGTTTGATGGTTCGGTATGGCAACTCACCCTTTAAACCAAAACCCTCTTAAATGCACTCAGCATCCCATTATAATGCTTGTATAAATGCTTGTACATTACATGATCACCATTTTCTAAACAAAACCATGACGATTTTTCAAAAATCAAAACCCCTTTTCTTAATCAAAATTTCGAAATAGGCCATTTGATTAGCGCAAAATCCAGTCGAAACTCTGTCCGTTTGTCAAGTCAAAATTCGGGCCACAAGCCCATTTCAAAACCTCACTTCGAGTCCACTCCTACAACTACACTATAGTTGACTAGGATACACATTTTCAAAATCTTTGCCTTTCTTCAAAACTCACTCAACACAAGTGGCACACACCCACTTCACGAGTCAAAACATTCCTTCTTTTAGCAAGTGTGTTAGAGTGGTCGATCATGTTTTGATTCGTCATCGATCTCTTATCCAGTTTTTCAAGATGCCTGGATCCAGCGAAACAAACCTCAACCAACTTCAAGATGGTAATGATCGAATCCTAGCCGCGCTAGCCCGTATCCAAGATACCCAAGACCAAGTCCATGATCGCCTTGAGATCATCGAGGGCCGGATCTATGCCGTAGAGGGAAGGTTGCCTCCCCATGAAAGTGAAGTAAAGGTGACTCCGAGAATGAATCCAGGGATGAAAATCCTCTCATGGGGATGACTGTAGATGAGAAAAGACTCCAATATTTAGAGGACCAATTGATGTACCTTAAGGGGGATGACATTTATAGAGATAATAACCGCAAGTACGAGGCCGTCGATGCCAAATTACCAACCAACTTCAATATGACGGACATCCCTAAATTCAAGGGTCATGAGAACCCTTTGAACCACATCCTTGATTTCAAGGATTACATGTCTATCAAAGGCATCAAACCCGAGATGTTCTTAAGGATCTTTCCTTCATCTCTCGACACTATCCCAAAGCAATGGTTCTACTCTCTAGATCATAAGAAGGTCGCTACTTGGGAAGATGCTGCAATCGAATTTTATAAACAATATGCGGATAATGTCGAGATCCAAGTTAACATGCGCACTCTAGAGGTTCTTACCCAAAATGACAAAAAAGGATTCACCGACTTCCTAAGTAGGTGGAGGAAGACTAGTACCCAACTAGTTGAACGCCCGGATGAGGCTACCCTTGTGGAGAAGTTCGTGGATAATCTCAAACCCATTTATGCCAACCATTTGAGATACCAAAACATCAAAAGCTTCAAGGACTTAACCATACTAGGGACAAGGATAGAAGATGACATCCGTAAAGGACTCTTGTCCAAAACAGTAGGTCGAGGATATCAAGGCTCAACAAACCGTTCATACGGCTCTACTAGCAAGACAGATGAATTTAACCTTCTCGAGCCATCCAAGAAAACTACCCCACCAAGGAAATTCACAAATCTTGAGGACACTTACGCCAACGCTCTAAAAAGGCTAATAAAGCAAGGCAAACTCCAACCCATTGGACCTACTCCCGAACTCGAAAGGAAATCCAAGTTCTGGGATGAGAACTCGTACTGTGAATACCATAGGGGCAAGGGACATGACACAGAAAAGTGCTACAAGTTGAAAAATGTGCTTCAAGACATGATTGAAGATGGTCAATTGCCAATACCGCCGGGAGGTAAACCCAACAACACTCAGAATCCTCTTGGAGTTCTAGTGATCACAAGTGATGAATCTACCTTAGATTGTTCACACCTCATTTCTCCAGTCGAAAATGAAATCTATGCAATTGAAAATGAAGGTTTATACTCTACCATCTCCCCTACTATTTCCGACTTCATCACATGGGCAAGGAGTGTGGATAAGCAAGTCTGGGAATTAGAAAATGTGGTGACAACTGCTCGTGATCCCAACACGACACCTAAAGAGCATGTGACACTAGTCTTCTCTCAAAATGCTACTATGCCAGAAATAGTCGCTGTGGTAGATAAATTAGTCGACCAAATCATACGACTAGAAAATGAAATCATGAGAATGAGAAGACTAGCTACAATCAATGGAGTTTGGGCCGACAAGGACGAGTATCTCATTGAAAACTCCCTAGTCAAAGAAATAGTCCAAAATGGCAAAGACCAAGATGTGGACCACCTAACTCGTTCGGGTCGTCCATATCAAAGCACTACTCAAAATGGTCCAACCAACGTTGTCACACCAAATGATAACGAAGATGACTCCACTGATCATTTGCTCAAATAATTACGGAAGACAAAGGCTGATCTTTTAGTCTGGCAATTAGTAGCAAGCTCGTTCCCACATCGCCAAGCTTTACTGCAAGCCTTAGCCAAGCTAAATGTAGCACATAACTCGACACCCGAAGATGTAGTCAACTTGGTCTTCCAAGAATCACCAAAGCTAAGTAATCCTATTACTTTCTCAGACGAGGATCTACCGCCTTTCGGCGCCAATCACAACTTGGCTCTCTACATCACTGTCATTTGTCTAAAGAAAAATGTGCCAATGACCTTGGAAGATGATGGCTCTGCGGTCAACGTCATACCCCTCAAAACGGCATACAAACTAGGCATGAAAGAGTCGGATTGGACCCCTACCAATCAAGGTGTTCGCGTATATGATGGTACACTACGAAAGGTTGCAGGACTCATTAACCTAACCATAGCCACATGACCAATTGAGAGAAAGGTTAACTTCCAAATAGTGCACATCGAAGCTTCCTTCAACATACTTTTAGGAAGACCTTGGATTCACGCTTCCAAAGCAGTGACATCCACCCTTCATCAAAAGATCAAGATTCCACTAAATGGCAAAATAGTGACGATCACTTCGTCACCCATAAAAGCAATAATCGAAAAGAAGTCAAATAATCAAGTTCTCGCAGATCCAGTATATGAGCTTGGGGGCTTCCAAAGCATAAGCGTCATAGAAAGTGAACTGGCACCCTTGTACTACGACCCCTACTCGAACTTGGTGGTCAACCACATACTCAAAACCCAGGGATACTTCCCTGGAATGCCTTTGAACCCTATCCGAAGAAATACCTTCGCACCATATAAGGAAGGCAACTAAAAAAGAATACCACTTGGCCTAGGGTACAAACCCACTAAAGAGGAGGTTCTCAAGATGCTTGCTCAAGTTCAGAACCGTAAGTACACAGGAGTCCAAATGCGACCATATTTCCCTACCCTAAATGGGTACTTTGTTAAGGAGGGAAGCCTGGAACTCTTTAACGGATTTCCCGAACCTTGGCATTATCTCGAGAGGAAGCTAGCCGGAATCGAGATCTTTCACGATTGCTACTTCATTCCTCCAGAAACGGTTCCTACCGTCAAAACCCGTCAAGCACCTTGCTTAGACGAACAAGCTGTTAGCTTGTTGTTCGGAGA
This sequence comes from Silene latifolia, assembly GCF_048544455.1. NCBI lineage: Eukaryota > Viridiplantae > Streptophyta > Magnoliopsida > Caryophyllales > Caryophyllaceae > Silene > Silene latifolia. Next base: position 23,237,861 of record NC_133532.1, read on the forward strand.
AGATCGATTTGTTAGAGCCGCGCAGGATGAGATCATTACCATGATACTTCAAGACAACCACTTCAACCCTACCGCGTTAATCACGAAACAAGCACAAATCAGCCAGAAAGGATGGAGAAAATCGATCAAGTGGACCAACAATCAAGGAAGACTTTTCAAGCTCACCACTGGAGAAGGAGAGATGTTTAAAGGAGAACCGAGGAAGACGATGAGTTCGAGTCGAGTCGGAGTCGAGTCGGAGTCTAGAGAAGTCACTAGGAAATCTCCTCTGTCGTCATCCCCGTCCCCTTCGTTTCTCCTAGCTTAGCCTCGAGTAGTCACGGTAGTTCGGGAAATGCCCCAACCATTGTCCTTTGCCGCCATGACCATGGATCGGTTGGCTTCTTTGTTTCAACTTTACTCAAACTTTAATATGAATAAATCGGGTTACGCTTACTCTTTGTGTTATCTTGAGTGCAATTCATTTTACGATGATCGAGGTTGACCAAGACCCGGACTCGATTGAAATACCTCCCTACGTAGCCAAATAAATACTACAGGAGGGGGAAGGGGGACCAGTAATAGAGGACACTGAACCCATCAACGTAGGAACCGAACTAGAACCCCAAGAACTTAGGATAGGGACTACCTTGAGCTCTACCGAAAGGGCCGACTTTATAGACCTTCTAAACGAGTTCAAAGATGTTTTCGCTTGGTCCTACAAAGACATGCCAGGAATCGACAGGGATATCGCCGAGCATAGGATTCCGATAAAGCCGGGTTTCAAACTGTGAAATGAAGCTTCGCCGAATGAGAACGGAATGGGCTCTCAAGATTAAGGAAGAAGTTGATAAATAATTCAAGGCCGGGTTCATCAAAGTTTCCGAGTATTCATTTGGGTAGCCAACATAGTACTGTACCCAAAAAGGATGGGAGAATCCGTGTTTGTGTTGATTTTAGGGATCTAAACAAAGCAAGTCCTAAAGATGATTTCCCTCTACCACACATCGACATACTGGTGGACAATACTGCAGACTACGCATTACTGTCCTTCATGGATGGATACGCGGGTTATAATCAAATCAAAATGGCCATGGAAGATATGCATAAGACCACCTTTGTCATCAATGGGGAACCTACTGTTATACAGTGATGCCGTTTGGATTGATCAACGCCGGAGCTACATATCAACGCACCGCAACTACACTCTTACATGACATGATGCACAAAGAAGTTGAGGTATACGTAGATGACATGATCGTCAAGTCCAAGGATAGAGAGGGGCATATTGCGAACCTTCGCAAATTTTTCGTAAGACTACGAAAGTACAACATGAGGCTCAATCCTCAGAAGTGCACATTCGGGGTAACGTCTGGCAAACTCCTGGGATACGTCGTTAGTCAAAGAGGTATAGAAATAGACCCTTCCAAGATCAAGGCTCTGATCGAAATGCCGCAACCACAAACAGAAAAAGAAGTCAGAGGATTCCTGGGAAAAGTGCAATATATAAGTCAATTCATATCGAAACTTACAATGATTTGTGAGCCTATCTTCAAGAAGCTCAAGAAGACAGACCACACCATGTGGGATGATGATTGTCAAAAGGCATTTGACAAAATAAAGGAGATATTGGCCAAACCGCCAGTGCTCATGCCACCTCAACGAGATCAACCTCTTGGTTTATATCTCACAAGAATGGCAAACCGCCATGGGTGCCATGCTAGCTCAAATCGTAGGAAGTGAAGAAAGGGCTATCTACTACCTTAGTAAGAAGTTCTTGGAGTACGAGTGTAAATATTCACAACTCGAAAAGACATGCCTCGCTCTTGTGTGGGCAACGAAAAAGCTACGCCATTACATGCTTAGCTACTCCGTCAAAATTTACTCCAAAATGGATCCAGTCAAATATCTCTTCGAAAAACCCGTCCTCAACGGACGCCTAGCAAGATGGACTTTGATGCTCTCAGAATTCGATCTCAAATACGTGCCTCTGAAAGTAATAAAAGGTCGCGCGTTCGTTGCGAATTCTTTGCGAGAGAATCCCATCGACGATGCACAAACAATAGATACTTGGTCATTTCCAGACGAGGACATACTCCAAACTAATGTAGACTCCTGGGACCTTTACTTTGATGGAGCGTCAAACTTAAGAGGATTTGGAATAGGAGTGTTGCTCATTTCTCCTGAAGGCGAGCATACACCAATCTCTGTCAAACTCGACTTCGAGGTGACAAATAACGCCATGAGAATCTGAAGCTTGTCTCATTGGACTACAAGCGGCAGTGAGCTTAGGCATTAAAAATCTTCGCGTGCATGGGGATTCATCCCTAATCATCAACCAAATTACAGGATCTTGGAAAATCCGAAGCGAAAGCCTCGCACCTTATCAGGCTAGAATAGACCAAGTTGCTCAATTCTTTGATCACGTAACCTATCTACACCTACCTCGAGAGGAAAATCAATTTGCAGATGCTCTTGCAAAACTCGCATCTTTGATTAATATGCCAGATAACATGATGGAAATGCCTTTATGCATCTCACGACGATCGGAGCCGGCTTATGTGCATCAAACCACCGATGAAGAGGAGATCGCGCAGGAACCCTGGTTCTAAGCAATCCTGAATTTCAAACTCAATGGTACCTATCCACCGGATATGGACAAGAGGGGACAACGCGCCATACGCCTACTCGCTTCCCAATACGTTCTAATGCAAGGAGAGTTATACAAAAGGACACCTCTTGGTGTAATCTTACGTTGCCTTGATCATTCACAGGCGCGAAAGGTGATGGAAGAAGTCCACGACGGAGAATGCGGCCCTCACATGAGTGGGCCCATGATGGCAAAGAAAATCACACGTTTGGGATATTATTGGACCACAATAGAATCCGATTGCATCAAATATGTAAGACATTGCCACAATTGCCAAATCTTCGGGAATGTACAACATGTCCCTCCTTCATTGCTCTATACGATGACATCTCCTTAGCCATTTTCTGCCTGGGGAATTGACATAATCGGGAAGATAACTCCAGCCGGAACAGGAGGTCACTGTTTCATCTTAATGGCCATTGACTATTTTACCAAGTGGGTAGAAGCGGCTTCCTACACCAGTCTCACGGCCAAAAATATGGCAAAGTTCATACAATACAACATCATCTGTCGATACGGTTGCCCGCATGAGATCATTCGTGATAATGGATCCCATTTCCAAGCTGAGACTGAACAATTGCTAGCCAAGTACAAAATTAGGCATCACCATTCTTCGCCCTATAGACCACAGACTAATGGTGTAGTAGAGGCGGCAAATAAGAACGTTGTCACAATTCTCAAGAAAATGATTGACAACTATCGAGACTGGCCAAGCAAGATACCCTTTGCTCTGTGGGGATATCTCACATCTGTTAGGACACCCACTGAGGCTACTCCTTTCTATTTGACCTACGGCATGGAGGCTGTACAACCAGTTGAGCTAGAGATACCATCCTTGCGTATCTTACTCGAGAGTCAAATCCCAGAAGCTGATTGGAAAAGGGATAGATATGAAGAACTCATCCTCCTGGATGAACGCAGGCTACGCATCTTGCATAATGTCCAAACATACCAAGCCCGTATCAAACGAGCTTTCAACAAAAGGGTTAAGCCCAGAAATATCAAGGAAGGAGACTTAGTGCTCAAATCGGTTAGAGCTCTTTTACCTTTCGATCCACGGGGAAAATTCAAACCTAATTGGGCCGGACCTTTTCTAGTCAAATCCATACTTCTGAGGGGTGCAGTTAGAATCACAGACCTAGATGGGAATGAGTTCTCCAACCCGACAAACCTTGACCAATTGAAACGGTACTATGCCTAGAATAGGAACAAAAACGCGCCTCGCGTAACCCCACGTGTCGCTCTTGTGGCACTAAGTAAACCGGCCCCTGGCCAAGCTGAAATAAGCTAAATGTCACTGTGCTCTTGCATCTTGACAAATTTGTCATCCTCATGTCATCAAATAAACTAAATTTGCACCTTCAGAGTAAGCAAAAGCTCATGCTAATTTTCTAAGTTCATTACAAGCTCTTGCTTAGAACAATTATTCTTTTACATTTGCTCGAACTACGCGCAAGGGTTTGGTTTCATTTTCTAAGTGAATACGTAGGCAATCCTTCACAGGATACAACCCGTCATTTTCAAAAATGTAAATAGAAGGACATCTGCATTGCATTTGGAATTCGACAAGAATAATAAATAGAAAATCCCAACGGTTTCATAACCATTTAACCTTTTATTTCATTCATTTTCTATAATAATAGTACGCTACATAATAAAAATAGAAGAGACTAGGATTCTAAAAACCCCACCTTTTTATTATAATAATAATAATAATAATAAATAAATAATAATAAAAGGACTTGGGCTATTCTTCCATCTTCCCCTTGCCCTTGTCATACTTGTCACACTTCTTGTCACGGCCTCGAGCCGGACGCTCTTGCGCCACTTCAGACCTAATCACCAATGGTCTTTCTCGAGGCCTCGACTTCCCATTCTTGCCAACCACCATTTCCGCGACAGGAGAGATCTTCGGTTTCTTCAAAGGATGAATAACTCGAAGCCCGGCTTCTTCTTCTCCTTCTGTCAGATGCTTCTCTTTCTCTTTCTCTACCTCGCGCACCTTGTAGTCCACAGGCTCGTGCTTCCTCAATCTCTCGCGTTCTTCAGGAGTCGTAGCCCTCCTCCATCGCAGATAAGAATCCGACACCCATAAGGCATTAGCGGAGAAATTCAAGAACCACATGTTTCTTTGGGCCCATTTAATGGCCCATTCCCTCCGCTATCGGTGGTAAGTGCCCCACGGTGGTGCGCATAACGGTATCCGACTTCGGGATCATCGCTTTATTCCGATTTGTCTCATCAATCTTTAGGAAGATGCACACCATGAATTCTAGACCAGGAATGCGCACGGACCTAGTAGGATCCAAAGAAGACACTCCGTGTGGATTTGAGGTGCCACCACGCATACGACCCACCTAATCAAAGGACCATCCTCACTCTTCAGTTTATTCTTCCAGTAATCACAGACCTGAGTGAAGTCCACCATGTACAACCTCGTCCTCATCGTAATCGAGCGGGCATGGTAAGAAGGAACATGAACTGGGGGCTCGATCAATCGAAGAAGTTCCATAAGCCAAACCTAACAAAAGCAGGTATTAGACATAACACAAAAACGAAAAAAAAAACTAAAAAAACTAAAAAAAAAAAAAAAAAAAAACGGAAAAAAAAAACGAAAAAAGAGAGAACAAAAAGAAAATGTTGTTTTACCTGCAAGATGGCGGGACTCCCCAAATACGGTAGGTCGCGGTTGGATTTCCTATTATCCAAGCCCAACAAGATCTCTCCTAAGCATAAACAAGCTGGGCTCCTGCGCAGCTCCATTTGCTCAACAAGGACCAGAAGACGGGGATCACCTCTCAAGTCTTCATCAACATGCCCTTGGAAGACATACGCATGCAAAAGGCAAAACCCAAATGCCCTCCGCCTAGCAACATGAGAAACGGTGGGGTCGGCCCTATTTATGAATCGGTCTATGAAGTCCAGCATTCTCACTCCTTTCGAGGTAATTAGTCGGTCTACCTCAAGTCTAGTCAACCCAAGCAAATCTCTAAATTTGCTCTTGTACCCTTGCGAAGTAGAAGGAATGGCAGGCAAATGTTCGGGTTCCCACCCACCAACCGCAGCAATTTCTTCAGGAAATGGGCAAATGTCGCCTCCAGGGAACGCAAAAACGTGACAATTCGGGTCCCAATAGTCAAGACAAGCATCCAAGAACGGTTTAACAACCTTGATTAGCCTCAAACTCAACAATGATCCAAGGTTATAGGCACCCATATCATATTTTTCCGTGTTCGAAAATTCGTTGGTCCATTCCTTCAAGCGAATCTCCAAAGTATTCATGATGAAAAGTTTCTTTTGAGAATTTTATGTAATAAGACGAAGAAGAGACGGAAGAATTATGTGAATAAAAGCTCCATCCGCGCTTCTATTTATACTAATTTCTGTTTCCAAAAATCCATCAGAACAGGACAGCTTGGGAACAGGCGCAGCACCTGCTGCGCCTCTTCAAAGGGACGCAGCTCATGCTGCGCCTCTTCCTCAGCTTCACTTCGTGATTTTCCGCGTTGGATCTTTCCTAATTCCATGACGAATAATTTCCTATTCCTACGGGTTATTATTTTGGTAAATACGTGAAAATTACCATGTTTCAGGTTTCCTAATTCCGCAGGCACGAATTTCGAAGCGACATCGACATTTTCGCCATTTTACCACACGTGCACATTTTTATTTTAGGAAATAATTTTCATTTTCATTTTAGGAAATACATTTTTTTTTTGTTTTAATTCATTTTAATTCATTTACATTTCTCAATTCATTCATTTACTTTAGAAAATGATTTTCGATTTACCGAATTTCAAATTAATTTCAATTTCTTAATTCCATTTCTACATTTCTAACTTATAGATTTCTATTTTTTTTCTTTTTTTAGGGGTAACCCTCCCTACCGTCCGGTCATCTCCAGCAATTTTTTTTGCATTTTTGCAATTCTTTCGAGTCTTTCATTTCGCGCTAATTAAGGCCATAAGTATATACAAATGAATGTCTTGCGTGATTTCTATGTAAATTTCGGCAGCATGACGGCGTAAACCGTCATCTACCAAACCTATTCAAAGCTAACCTGCAGATACAAGCAACACAACCCAGCAGCAAAGGCTCTCAGGCCATCTTATATACACCAAAACAAGGAAATGTACAACAAACTGGGGGCTCTCGCCCCAAACAAAAGTCCAAAAATGTCCAAAATCAAGGTCCAAAATGTACAAGTGTGCAAGTCTACAAAAACAAAGCAAAGCTACTACTGGTCGCCCTCCAGCTCCGCGACTCTTGCCGTAAGAACGGCAATCTCGGCGTCCCGAATCTCGAGCTCCCTCAACAAGCGAGTTGTCTCCTCCCGAGACTGGGTCAACTCTCGCTCCAGCTCGCGGCCCCCTATAAGCAACAACAAAATTGGCTCATGTCAATCGTGTCAAATCAGTCCAAACAATTACAAAGGAATTAAAAATCAAAAATGAAATAAGCATAAAGGTTCATACCTGACGACCTCGACCGCCGACAAGTGCCTCGACGGCAGTAGCTCGCAGCCGGTTGGCCACCCTCCATAGCGCCACGAACCGAGACGGCGCAACCTGCATTTTCAAAAGGAAGTTCTCAATAAATTTAATAAAGTTCAATCAAACGTGTTCTTACACAAAAATTATACAAGTCAGAGGCTCACCCTCCGAATCGGATCTACCGGTCGTTCAGGCCAAAGATCCGTCACGCCCACGTCAAAGTCACGCGGCTCGTAGATCGTCGTCCTCCGGTCGCGTCGGTGTACTCAAGGGTCTCGGGGTACTGGGGCTCGATGCCCGCCGCCTCAACCTCTGTGAAGCCAAATATTTCTCATTAATCGATGATCCTTCATCATAAGTTCTCAAATAAATCAAGTAAAGAAAAAGAGTAAAGATGCTCACCACTACGGCCGACGCCAACCTCCGCAGAGGAACGCCGAGTAGTCCTCGCCGAGGAAGAAGGAGGGCGTCACCACCGATGCCCCCAAGTCGGCCTCCTCTCTCGCCTCGAAGGCTCCCCGAACATCGTCTAGGAGGATCGATGGGAACCGTCAACACGTCCCGAGAGCACCGACGAGCCAAGCGCTCGCCCAAGTACCACACAGGACCCATCGATGTCCTCGGCAGCGGCCGGCTCGAGCTCCGGGTCGAAGGACCTCGACCCACAAAAGGAGGCGCTCGCATACTCCGCCCAAGGTGCAGGCACCCACGTGATAAGACAAACAAGGATCATTCCTATGATCGATTAAAAACAATGAAGAAGCGAATGAATGTAAGTGAGATGCTTACGTTGTCCCGGTGAAGAGCGTTCACGTCCCGCCCAGAACGCCGTGAGAGGAACGCTTGCTCCTCGTCCTATACATCACCCAATCCTCACAACGGATAGGCCCTCTCAGTGACTCCGTCCTCTTGGGCGCGAGGCCCGAGAAGTAGGAGTACACCCACGCCCGTGAAACAAGATAGTCAATAACGATCATTCGTGATTTGATAAAGAAAGGAATTCATTTCAAGCCTCAATGAAGGTTCATACCTCCGGTAGTAGTCCGGTCCGAGCTGACACGGGAGAAGTCCCCTTCTCCATCAACTCCGGACGAACCATGGCCCTCATGAAGCGAATGAAGACCGCAAAGCCCAGTGATGACCGGCCCCAATGCCCTAGGGAGCTCGGGTCGAGAAAGGAAGGGAAGAAGCTTCGTCGATGACCTCTCTCCCTTGTCTCCGAGTTAAATCGAAGACGAAACCACCGAGCCACAAATGAGCCCTCTGCACCATTTGTACAAGGAGGAGGAGCCGTCTCCCTCCCATCAATCGTCACTGTACTGCCGGGATCTTTCCCACAAAGTAGTCTCGAACGTAGGAGTGGGCACCAAGCCCGGATCTTGTGACGGCCTTCGGCGACAAGTTCGGCCGTCGGCCTCCTTGTCTCGGCCGAGTCCGCCCTCATGGCGTCTCCGACCACTCCACCTCCTCGGTCCCACACCTGCGGACAGAAATCATGCCGTAGTCCTCCGAGTGACTCCCACCTCACCAAAAGGCATGTGAAACGTGGAAGTCGTATCCCAGAATCGGTCCAAGAAAGCGCGGACCAGGCTAAGGTTAGCCCGCAGCTTCCTCTTCGCGATATCCCTCCAGGCCTGCACCAAAGGACCGAACGCTCCACGCTCGATCATGGCCCGCTCCTCCGCCGATAGCCACTCATAGCACTCCATCGCTGTCGTGTAGCCCGAGAACGACCTGATGTTCCCGGCCTCCTATTGTGATTTGAAACAAAAGCTATCTTTAGTTTTGAATGAAAATTGGAAAAGATATGAGCAAATGAAACGAAAGAAGATGAGTGATGAGTAGTGAATTCTATTTACAAGCTTTTCACCGTCTGTAGGACGGGTGACCCTCTGCGACCCCAACAACGGTGCCTACTCTCCCAAGTCTCGGCCACGCAGAGCTCCTCTCGGTGACGACCTCCTCGCCCAACGTTGGCCCGTCTCGGGGCCTCCTCCTCCTCGTGACCTCCTCCTCTTGGACCTCGTCTCCAGCAGCCATCATCGCAGCGGTGAAGGCCTGCTCTAGATCCTCCTCGACAGCAGCAGTGTCTATCTCCATGGGAGCTCTCCCAGAAGTAGAAGCCACATCACCTGTGACATTAAAGCAAATATAGGCCGCGTCGCATGACGACAAGCCTTGGTTAAGGGATTTTCGAGCCTTTGGAAGCCCTGAAACCGCTCTTTTCTCGCCATCTTTGGCCATACTCTCACCAACCCGATCACTCATGTGGTAATATGGGTCAAGTCAAGCCTAATTTGAAGCCTAGTTCCGGGTTCGAGTCGAAATTTCGGCAGCATTTCGTTATAATGACGATTATGCCTTAGAAAGTGTCCTGAAAAAGCTGTCACAAACCAAAATTCCGAAATGGTAGAAAGTTTACCCATCATCCCAGGGTTCCAAATATCAAGTTTCATCGCAAATGGGCAATCCTAAGACTATTTTCGAAGCAATTTACGGTTCAGCTGTGAAACCGTCTCAAATTTCACTCAAAGGCTCAAAAACTCAACGAAAATTCGAGATAAATACATGGTTATGGTCCTTATACTACGAATTATCCATTTCTAATGGCAATTTGACAAAGCAAATGCATTTGGGGAAAAAGCCCCAAATTTTCGATCAAATTGGGTCATGAACCCTAATTTTTTCGATCCAAAATTCGACAAAAACAGAAGATTAATGCAAGAATGAGACACATACCTCGATTAGTCATGATTAATGCAAGATTTTGGATCAAACCTTGGCGGAAATGGTGAAGATTTGAGAGAGAAATGTGTAAATTATGTTTCGAACAAATGATTTCAACTCCTCTGATTATCGCGTTTTTACGCAGAATAGACACTTTGGGGAACAGACGCAGCAGGCGCTGCGCCTCTTCTAAGAGACGCAGCTCTTGCTGCGCCTCTTCCTTGTGTTCCCTCCATACGAATTTTCAAAAATTCGTTATGAGTTCGTTATTTGTGGGCCCATCTTTGGTGCGCCTCTTCGTCGATACTATTTTATCCTTTTGGTCCTTTTGACGATTATCTTTCGTTCCGGCCCGCATTTACCAAGCCAGCTACAAACTGTTACATGTCATTTATTGCTTCCGAGACTTTGCTTGTCGCAACGAGCAAGTATTCCTTCACAGGTGTTTCGACACACCTTCACGAGAGTAAGCGGATATACTTTCCCTCTCACGATATGGAGATTAACGTCTACCCAAGCATATTTCTCCTCAGCAGTTCCCGCCTGTGTCCTGCTCTTTACCCTTTTTCTCAAAGACTACCCAAGCAGTCTTCTTTCAAATAGATTCCGTCGTGTCCTGCTACTCACTTTATTTTAACCTTCACACCTGATCTTCGCTCCTTAGCTCCCATGCACCTCCGGAAGCATTTCGAGAAGAAGTCTCAGGTATGGTCTCTTCTTATGGCTGGCGAGCCTACTTACGTAGTCTAATGGACTTTAAACGACCCTCCCCGATAGTCGACAGACTCTAAAATGTTCCCGACGACAGGTCCTTGGTTCAGACCCCTTGAACCGCCTCGCATCGCCATAGTCGTCAGGTTGTAATCTTCGATTGACCTGATGGCTATACTTTGACTTTCGCCTTGTCCAAGCCTCAGTCAAAGTGGGGGCTCTGTAGATACCTCATTTCTGCACCTCTCGCAAACCACCCGGTGATGATTGGGCCGCATGTTTGGTACGCGGAACGATTTGTGACAATTCATAAGTTTATCGTCAAGTGATTGCTCAAATATTAATGTCTACCTCTTAGTTGTCATCTATGTGCCGATACGGTCGTTTTGACAGTAAATAGAGTACATTTGGAGTCCGAGCCTAGAACCGTCTCCATTTTCTGATAAGCGTTCAATCCCGAGTCGGAATGTTCTGGAATGTTCCGGATATTTCTATTCCATATTTTATAAATATTTCACAATCTTAATCTTTTGGCAAACAATTTCCCGTAATATTCATATAAAGTATTAAGTAAAACCAAATTATTTCCGTCCTACCATAACTTAAACACGGAAATCTTTCTTCCGCAGGAGGAAACCACTTGGGAACAGACGCAGCAGGTGCTGCGCCTCTTCCAAGAGACGCAGTGCTTGCTGCGCCTCTTACCAGGTCTTATTCTGCGTAGTTTTCGTATCTTTTTCATATCTTTCCGAGATTCACTTACAAAGAGTCTCCGAAACCCTATTTCCTCCACGTGATTAGTATAAATCATATTTCTCACGCGAGTGTCCGCCCTTCTCTTCTCCCTTTGCATTCTAGACTTTTGTTCTTACATTTTGGCGCCTACGTGCTTGATCTTTCAACCACGTAAGCTCAGATCCTTCTGAGTACCAGCCTCGTTTGCATGACCGACCAACTTGACCAACTACACATCAATCAACTTAATTAATCTAATCGTTTTTCCTCTTACGAGGGCACTTTCTTTGCATTCGCGTCGAGCATCACTAATCGATATCTTAGTCCTTCTCGTTTCGTCAACATGTAAGTCTGAGGGTGTAAATCTCTCTTTTATTTATTGTATTTTAATTATTGTATCACAATTGTAAGGTTTATGTCGAAAATACCTCTTAAAACCGATTTCTAAAACCGTGCTTTAAAACCTCTTTTTACGGATTTTAAGACTAACGTCGAGAAAGGACGCAAAGAAGCTCGCTGCGCCTCTTCGAAGAAGCGCATTACCTGCTGCGCCTCTTCGTGAGGCTGTCGCAGTTCCTGCTTCCTTTCTTCTTCCTTCGTCCTTCGTCCTCTGTAAATTCGTTCGTTGTTTGCTTTTTTATTTGTTTGTTCTTTAATTCTTCGTCATAATAGTCTGATATTTCACATGTATATTAATTATCGTTCGTTCACATGTTTAATTCATCGTTTAAATCCGACTTAAATCCCTTATAATCTCATATTTGCGGGTTTTCGTCATTAAACTCAATCCGGGTTGTAGAAGTTCGATTTGTTCATATTGAGTTTCTGGAATTCGTCTTTGATATATTTTAATCTGTCTTTTGTCACATTCATCGCATGTTCATCGTTAATTCGTTATTAATTTGTCATATTTAACCTATTTTGTTCACCCATGTCACTAATCAATCATTAATCATGTAAATAATTCGCCTTATCTCCGTCTCATCCATGTTTTATCGTTTTCATGACCCATTAATCACATGTAAATAACCTACTAATCACTTCCGTCCGAGTAAATAATTTAATCAATCATTAAATTTACCAATGAGTATTAACAATACGCAATTCCGGCTTCACAGCCAGAATTCAGGTCAGGAACAGACGCAGCGTCTACTGCGCCTATTCCAAAGGACACAGCTCTGCTGCGCCTGTTCCGGGTTGAATTATGTCCCTGAACTACGTGGTTGCCTTGACTTAGTTTAATTATCTTACGTATAATTAACTATTAACCGTATTATCGCCTTCTGATCTGTTCGTAATTTTATTCTTTTTTCTTTTTTCTCAAATTATCCGTTTTAAAGGTATTTTCGACATAAATCGCTAAACCCATTGTAATTATTGTAATTTTCATTATTGTAATTTTCTTCATTGTATTTATCATTATTTCTTATGCCATTTGTATGTTTTCACATGTAATTGAGCATTAAATCCTACTTCGACCTTAATTGTTTGCTAATTACGTGTTTCACCGACTTAGCCTAATTTTCGCATGTTAGGATTAAAACTTGGATGTTGCATTGCATGCATACAATCGACGATATATCGAGTACGAATAACTTTCCTAATCATTAGTAGAGGCCGCTATCGAGGCAGGCGGGATTAGGTGTTCGATCAAAAGAGCTTCCTAATACGTACCCTCACCCCTTACTCCAGATCTCCGTGAACACCCATGTTCATTGGCATCCACGAGAGTCATTCTAGACATAGAATGCTAAGGGTAACGATTGCTTAGTGTTCATGTCACTACTTTGTGTCTTGACATGACGCGAGGTATTCGAACGGTTCCAATTTCCCATAAAAATTGGTGGCGACTCTAACAAAAATGCAAACGCTTGTTTCTCTTCTCTCCCAAGCGCCCCCGTGGGCCCCCCGCTGTCCACAGAATGGATAATTATAATTACAAGATATTGTGAATTATAATTATATGACTCATTTTATTTATGTGATCAAGTATCACTAGTCAATTGTTGTATGTAATCTAATTAATTTATAAAATGATATTTATTTGATAAATATGCATCAAATTAATTAATAACATGTAACATACTACATGTAACATATTGTGTGACAAATGACAAATTGACAAAATAAAATGGTAGTCCATTTTATGTTAAATGGACCGAAAAATTAGAAGGTGTAGGGCGTTAGTATGATGTTATTTTATTAAGTAAAATAGATGTCATCATAGCTAGTGCATATTAGCTTACATACCTATTGTGTTGTGAAGAGAAAAAGTGAAAAGCAAGATGCCAATTTTGGCTCTATCCACTTGCCTCCAAAGGTTTTTTTACTCTCTTTTAAGAGAGTTTTGTTCTCTTATTATCAACAATACACTACCATATTCATTTCTTGCATGCATACTCTCTATTACTCTCACAACTCTCTAAAATATTTTAGAATCTTCATAAATTGTTCATCATAAATTCTAAACATAATATAGGATTACTAGTGTAGTAATAAGTATATTATTAGAATTAATTTTAAGGGTACTAGTGTATTAATCTAGTTAATTAGTATACTAATTTAAGGGATAAGTCTTGGGTGCAATCAAAGGAGAATCTATACATTGGGATTTTGGAGGATCATCCAACATATTATAGCTCAAGAACAAATAAGGGAGGTGACCTTATTTGTGCCCTTAATTTCGAGCCATATCACAATGTAAGGCACATTGTTATGCATGCACTAGATCTAAAGAACAAATAATTAAGAAGTTAATTAGTTCACTATTAGAGGAGTCTAATAATAGGTATATGAACCTAACAACATATGACATAGTCCATTTTTATAAAACAAATTCCTCATTTGATGCAAAGAAACTAGTTGTCTTTTTATATATTGAGACTGTCTCACTATGTTAGTTCGTCTCATGCAATAATTACCGTTACATTTCACATTATATTTCGCTCAATCCATAAAAACTCTTTTTATCTCATTTATTAGCCAAATATCCTTAAGTTAGTGTGAAGTTATTATTTTTTCGCTTTTTATAAATTATACTCCCTCCATACCAGACAAATGATAACATTGACCGTTTTGCCATTATTCATGTTCGTAGAAAATCTTCGATATTATTCTTAATCTATAAGACAAAATATAGTCATGTGAGATCTTGTTTGATTTATCGTCATGAATGCTACTCCCTCCATTCAACAATTATCACCCCATTTCTCCATTATATGTGAAAAGTATTATATTGAAATGGGGTGATAAATGTTGAATGGAGAGAGTATAAGAATATCAAATTTTTATAATTTTTAATAATGTGTAACAAAAGATATTTACGTTGCAAAACGTGTCTCGACAAGTGTGAAAAAGTCAATGTTACCATTGATATGGTATGGAAGGAGTATTTTTTTTAGTTTATTCTTAAATTATTCCACAAAGATGATACTTCAAGTCTCAAATTAAAATTAAAATAGGGCCTCCAAATAAAATTTGAAACAGGGCCTCCAAATTCTATGGGCCGCCCCTGGATGGGGTCTTCCAATACATTTTTATAAGTTTATGTTGCTTAGTTTTATTCGTAGTATTATGCATCTTTTTCTCAACTTTTTAACTTATGAGAGGTGAAATAAAAAGTGAATATAAAATTATTATAAATTTTCTAACCTGTTTATTAACGCAATAAACAATTAATTTTACTCATTTTTGTACACTTTTGATCATATTAGCCCTGTTATTTGCTCTCCTCTCAATTCTTTACCTTCTTTCTCATTTCCTCTCCCACCCACCATCGCCTGGACGTCTAGAAGCAGCAAAACCATCATTGACCGACTACCTCGAGACCCACCAGCAGACCTTCCACCGCAGTTGTGACCACACCCAACTCCCCGGACCACGAAGTCCCTCTCAACCCTTATCTTAGCAACCCCCACACCCAACTACCAGTCTACAAACCATATCCTATGTCCTCCCACTACATGCCCCTCTTGCTCCGACCATCCCCTACGTCTCATACCTCCAGCATAACCACCATCCCGACCCCACCTTATGAGTGACCCCAAATCCCTCTCGTAACCTTGTGTGACTCCCCACCCCATCATTGCTCACTCCCATCGCGGCCTCTCATCTATCACGACCTCCCACCATCAACACCACCCATTCATTCGCTTTTCTAGTCTACAAATACAATTTTTTATTTCTTTTATTTTGTTTATTAAGTCACGTATGTCAACACTTACCTCTCATATTGTAAATCATTTTTTCATGCAATACAGTTAATTTGAGATATATAAAATGAGGAGATTGAACAATAAAACTAAAATGGATAAAGTATATGTTTTGCTGACACCTTATTTACTCATTATCTTTCAATGTCGAAATATAAATCGTCTTTTTCACCACACTCATTCCTTCTATTATACTTTCTCTAACCTTAACTACTTATCCAGTCATCAAATTCTCGTAACTCTTTAACTCTGATATCGGAGCTTCCCAAATCAAGGCGCATATTTCTAATTTATTAGTTTTCTTTCCAACTATAAATGTTCTAAAAAATATAAATAGAGGTTCGGCAAACTTACCTTACATTCACTTCATAGATAAGAGGAATTAACGAACGTTGACATTTATAAAAAGTAATCTAAATGGGCCTAAAATGACTTGAAATAATTAATTTAGCGTTATAATTGATATAACTTATATAAAAATAGAAAATCAATTACTAACCCTATTTTAGGAAAAAAAAAAAAAAGGTTTTTCTCAAATTAACGAATAAAATCACTTCCACTTCCTTGCCGTGAAATAATCCGACTCGAATTGGCCTGACCCGAGGGGGCCAAAATGACTCATAAAAACAAACCGGAATCAGACCTAACACAAAATGACTCAACCTTACTTAACCCGAAAATACATTACACTATAACTCAGCCCGATTAAGCAATTTTCATGTCTACCCTTGGGTTTTTACGAAGTTTTTTTTTTCACATAATAAAAACTTATAAAGTTTAAGAGTAAATTAATAATTACTGCCTTTTATAAACCACTTTTCTAAAATAACTCCTTATGAAAACTTTTTAATAATTTACTCCCATAAAATCTACTCAGGTCAAAATTTGCACCCAAATGAACACTCCGGTGACAGATTTCGTCAAAATTCAAAATTTCTGTTCTAAAACCTTAATTTATGACGAAATTACCCTTCTTTTATGTTTTTATATTCTTGAGCTCCTCCCTCCTTCATCTCCTTCATACCTCACATCACTCATAATTTCCAATTCATTCTTTTCCATTGAAACTCTCTTGTCCCTCCCTCACACCCAAACCAAGATTTTTCATCTACATCTAAAATCAAGAACAACAACAACGTGCATCTAGCCAAATCTACTCAATTAAGGTAGGCAATTCGGGGATGCAAATGCGTGTAAAACTTCCGCAAAATTCTTGATTTCTGGGCAACAACAATTTGATTCTACAATAGCAACATCTATTCAATTTTCAGGTATTGAGCTGCAAATTCGTGTCAAATTTCTAGAAAATTTATGATTTCTGGGCAACAACGATTTGCATCTACAATAACAGCATCTACTCAATTAAGCTGGTGATCGATTTTTCGGCTTGTTTGTGCCAAGTTTCTGGAAAATTCGTGATTTTTGGGCTGAAGCTTATTTAAAATGGCGGAATAAACCTTATGCTGATTATGACTAAGAAATTTGAAGCTGAATTAAATTGGGTTTGTGGGAGGAATGGATGTTCCTGCTTAACTGGGTTTGTTCGTGCACGATACAGGCAGCTTCCATGCTTCGTGGGTATCACAAGAACAAGTTGGGGATGACGCTCAAGAATAAAGTGGCATGGCATTTTCTTAAAATGAAGTTAAAATCAATATAAAAGTTTAATTAGTTAATAGGATTATGAATCTTTCTCATCTTAAAGCTAAGATCAATGGGTAAAAGTTTGATTTTCTTTAAATAAAGTTAAAATCAATTTAGAGAACAACAATTGGCAGGGAAGAAGATATAAATTTAGAGGGGCAAAACGGCCATAAAAAAATATTTTTTACCTGAAAGTTCAATTCGGTGCAATTTTTGACATGAGAACATTTGAGGGGAGTAAATTATTAAAAAGTTTTCATAAGGGAGTTTTTTTAGAAAATTGATATATAAAAGGGAGTAATTATTAATTTACTCAAAGTTTAATTAGTATTGCATTGTAATGTTCTTACTATCATCAATGAAAATATATACCTACTACTAAGTCGACCAAATTACATATGACATCTTGACATTTATTGTCGGATATTTATATGTGAGTACAACTTTTTTTTTTTGGTACATAAAAAGGTAATTTTGGACTCCAACGACCACTTTGCCAGAGGTAGTGCAACTATGAAGGGGTTAGGATACTATACTTGTTATGAATCAAACTAAATATATAAAATTAATATAATCTACACTTTCTCTAGTATTTGGATTTCTTTTATAGATAAATCGGATACTCCGTTAACTTCAGCATTGGAGTAAGAAATACTCTATAGAAAAATATAAAAAAAACCAATAAAAAAAAGATTATTTCCATTTTGGTGCCCTGAGATTTTACGTAATTCCACTTTAGTACCCTGAGATTTGGCCTAATTCCACTTTGATGCCCTGAGCTTTGTGCTACTTTTCACTTTGGTGACATAACATAAACATTCTTCATATTTTATATTAAAAATAATATACTTTGAACATAATAAATCATACTATATATTTTTTTTTGTAATATTATGTTGATTATTCTGTTTTATATGTAACTTAATATCCTATTTTGCATTTTCTTTTATTTAAAATGTAATTAACGAAGATAAAAGTTGACTACTACATGTTTTAGGTCACCAAAATTTTATTTTATTTAAGACTTAGGTCACCAAAGTAGGAATAAAACCAAATATCGAGTCACCAAAATGGAATTAGCCCAAACCTTAGGGCACTAAAGTGGAAATTTTCCTAAGAAAAGCACTAAAGTTTTCTTGATTGTTGTACCTTGGATGCACCCTAAAAACTTACCCTGGACAATGTCATAGACTATACGTCCGGCATAGGTGGGAACATGATGGAGCGGCGAGATGATGGTGGTCAAAGGTGGACGGTGTTTAGAAGTAACCATATGATCATAGTGGACAGTCTCTCCTCTCTCATCGTTTCCCCTTTACTTTTCAACACAAAAAAAAAAAAATAGATAAAAACTGCACATTTCAAACTACATCCTTAAAAATTAAAACTCCCTCGATCTAACTCTTTGTTAGCACTTAAGAAAAATGAAAATAAGCACTTTCCACATAACACAAGTTATAGTGTAACGTGGTATTACACCGTAAATCGGTCCATTTTAACAGTCCATTTTTTGTAAAAAAAAACAAAAAAAAAAGCAATTCTTTTATTATACCTAATAAAGAGTACGGAGTAATCATCTTTTATCACATAATGAGACAGTCTCACAGTGTGAGGCGTCATTGTGAGACGTCTCAAGCAATAGTTATTGTCTACATAAACTCGAATTCAATTAACACAATACATCCTAAAATCACTAGAAGACAATGAAATCGATACTTACAGAGATTATTTTAACAAAAATTAAAATGATTATTAATTTAGTAATCCTAATACCTCAAAATAAAGTACTGAAGTGATATGTATGTCAACCTTATTAAATCTTCCCACTGTCCATACCACTTTACTCCTATAATGCATATCGCCCACTCGTTTGATTTAGTTTAGTTCTCCTGCCTAACCTTTTTTTCCTTCGGTTGATAATATAATCACATGTCAAATTTAAACTTCGGACAATATGCTCTAGCACTTTTGCCAAAAAAAAAACAATATACTCTACTAATATAATTAGAGTAAATAAAGATTGGATATCAGAGTTTATAATGTTTCGGGTAGCATATGCCATATGTAGTAGTGGAAATTCTCGCTTCACCTATAAAACTTTGAAAAATGTTTCACTTTATTGCCCAAGTTATTTACAAAATGAATATAAACAATGTGTACGACAATTATTTTGGCTGAGATTTAGCATGTAGATATTCTATTAATGGGGTATATATGGCAATGTTTGCGGGGTAAATGGAAAGAATATTCAATCAATCAGTCAATGGTTTTCTCCTATTTTTTAAATGATTTTATATGAAATAGGATTGGTTTAAAGTCAAATTTTAAAAAACGGAACTTTAATTATGCGTGGATATGGTAATTATACCCCTCTACTTTGATGAACTGTGAAATCTAGCCCCATAAGTTTTAATTGGAGTAATTGGCCCTTACCTTTTTCAAAATGTGAAATTAAACCCTTTTTGTATTTTCTGGTCAATATTCACCGGAATTTTATTTTCTCATCAATATCTCATTCATATTATCATATACTGTATTTGACTTTTTCATCCTAGAGTAAAAAAAAAATTCTTTTCATCGTTCGTAAATTGTTAAAATCACCCGATTAAAAGAGCGAACCAGCCTTTCCTTCTACTCCCTTCCTCACCCAATAATTTTTTTTCCGACCAAAAAAAAAATGTTAATATCGCCCGATTAAAAGACCGAACTACCCTTTCCTTCTAGTCCCTTCCTCACCCACTACGTTCTTCATTCTGAATACTTTTTACATCCATTTCCTACCTCTGCACACCAATACATATTCCTTTTCTAAAATCTAATATCAATATCAACCGGTAACTGCAACATCATCAAGACAATCAATATTTAATTACTTGATTACTGTACTTGGTAATTAATTTTGTGAAATTAGTGTAGATTGACTGAAATTGATTTAACCAAGCATAAATCTTATCTATAATAATACAAAAGACAATACTCAATCCTCAGCGCGCCACGTCATTAATACAGCCTCTTTTTTTTGGGAAATTCATGTTATGGTGGGACCCGTTAGTATGCAATGTATTTATTTCTTTAGATTTCCGTCTTTTCAAACATGCGATAAATTCCGTCTTGCAACAAATTCTATGAAATAATATTATGAAAAAATTCTATGAATTAATATTATGAAATAATTTTATACATTCCGTGTAAATAAAATTAATAACATATAAGTAGAATGAATTACAAATGGGAGTAAATGAAATTGAATTACATAATTTTTAAAACAAAACTAGTTTTGTGGCCCGTGAAATTCACGGGATGTTTTGTTTTGATTGTGATGTTTCTAGTGTTTTTAGTAATTGAAATTTTATAAAATATCAAAACATATATATAAAATATCACCTGATGAATAAGTCATCATTGATTGCGTACTAAGATTACAGGCATTTACATGTTAACATAAAGATCAAAGTCGATAAATTAAATAAGCCAAAGTAGGTGAATATTGCTATTTTTTTCGAAGGTAAAATGATGAAAAAAAACAAACAAATACCAAAATAAAATATACATTTGAAAAAAAAAAGAAAAAAAAACTATTAGCCATTCACGTTGATGTCGTCAATCTTGTAGTTAGTCTGCAATATATAGTTATTTAAGCTATCCTAGTATTTTAGTTCTCCATATAGTCTTCTTTTTCCAACGAATCGACCTTATGATAAAAAAAAAAGTAACTCCGTAATTAGTCTGAATTAACCAACAAAATAGTAAAATTTGTTTTATGCAATATTATCTTTGTTAACTTAAGTTTCCTCTTAAATAGTTAAAGAAAAAGGGAATGAGAATAAAGGCGTAGAGATGTAAGTATATTACCTTTGAATAGCTCAACACCACACCACAAATCTTGATAGCCCCTAAATGAGAACAAAACAAACACAAACGATGAAATTGAAAATGTGATGAATATTTCATAACCCAATGGAACTTACATAAAAAGTAAATAAATTAGTTAATAATTTTAAAAACTTAATACACTTGGCTTGATGTTAATAGAATGATAGGAAAGTTTAGTGATACATTTAGTTCTACTGACGATAGAGATAAGAAAAATTTTGGCTTATAAATTTTGTCTTCCATCAAAAATATATAAAGAATTGAGGATGCATTTTATGACTTTTGAGCATCCTTTTTTCATTATTATCAAAATTAATATAGGTATAAATATGAATCAAGGTTCACGACTTTTGAGCATCATTTTTCATTATTATGAAATTTAATATAAACATTAATAAGGAATAAAGAGAAATGGAATGTATAAGTTTTGCTTGATTATTATTATTATTGTAATATTTTTTACAAGATCCACTTTACAGGAGATTGATTTAAGATGTTGTCTTATTATGTAATTAAAATATGACATGTAAATAACGATAGTTAGTTTTGCTTGCCTTTTAATTAAATTTATATATTTTATATTTAGATTATTGAGTTATAAATTTTTTTCATTATTATGAAATTTAATATAGACATAAATATATATGGAGCAAAGGAGAAATGGAATGTAAAAGATTTTCTTTATTAAAATTCTTATTTTATTTTTTTTACAAAATCCACTTTGCATAAGAGTGATTTAGAAATTATCTTATGAAATTTAAAATATTACATTCAGATAATGGTAGATAGTTTGGCTTACTTTTTAATTATAGATTATAGTTTTATAAATTCAATTATTATTCCATGCATGTCATATTGTCAATATAATTAAATAATCAATAAAAATGAATAAGAATTAATGGGGTGTGAAAATATCATGTGAAATGAAATTGAATGTTCTAAGCTACCCTTTTAATTAGATAGTATAGATTTTATGCAATGTTATTGATAATTGAGTATGTCATCTTTCTACAATTTCAATACAAACACAAAAACAATAACTAAATAATATTCTTACTATTAATAAATTTAAAACACAATAAGGATAAAAAGCAAAAGAATACATTTAATTATCTATGTATGTATACTTTACCTGCCAACTTTTTGAATAAAAATAAAAATTAGGATTGTTATAATAGTTATATAGGAAACTTTTTGTTATTAATTATTGATTAATTTCAACAATTTATTCGAGGGAAGAGGAACAATTTTGTGAATTAAAAAGGAAATAAAAAAAATTATGATAACTACAAATAATAATGATGGTGAGAGAAAACCAAAAAAAACCATCCTATTAAATAAAAGAAATTAAAGGTTAAATAAATAAGTATATTAATAACCAAATTTATGAGGGGAAAATAAAGAGTTTGTATTAATTTATTTTTTTTGTTTGCAATTAATATTTTTTAATTTTTTTTGTACTTATAAGCATGTGATAATTTTAAAGTTAACTTTTTAATACATAATCTAGATCTTGATTTTTATAATATTGTATTAATAAATAATCAAGTAATCAATATAGATGAATTAGTATTTACCAATAAAAAATCGACATGTGAATTAAAATTAAATGTTTTAAGTAGCCTTTTAACTATATTGTATAGACACAAAAAAATTTTGTTTTCATTTTCATTTATTCTTCTTCGTTCTTAATTTCATGTATTCGGTTTTTTTTTTTTTCGAATACATATAAAACTACTCCATATGAAATATCTTAAAATTATTAACTTCTAGTAAATGCGTATTTTTTTATTGTAGTTTTTTTTTGAGTTAATTAAGTTTAAAGTTAATGGAATACGGATGAATTTTTAAAGGAAATAAGTGAATTAAGTTAATGCAATATAATAATAAATTGATAATTCATGTCATATTAGTTTGCCAAGTCACAATGTTATTGCGTACGTGGCTTTTTTTTCATCCCATGTGGCATTGTCTCCGTGGCTTTTTTAGGCTAGCCTTTTAATAATATTTTATAGATTAAATAATAATAAAATTACATTGTTACGAGAAGAAATTACATTTATATTACGAGAAAGAATTACATTTATATACGGGATAGAACATAAAACGCAAATGAATTACATACATAATTTTTTAAAACTACATGGTACAATAATTTTTGTTTAAAAAATAAATCTTGACGGAGTATTTACTTGGAGTATAAAATATTCATGTATTTTGGTTAATATTATTGTACCATGCAGCAACAACATAGCAACATAATTTTTTAAAACTACATGGTACAAAAATTTTTGTTTAAAAAATCAATCATGACGGAATATTTACTTGGAATATAAAACTCGGCAACTTAACTATCAGCCGCGCACACCGAAAATGGTAGTTGACAATGATAGACAACCGAGTTAATTTAGTTTTCAACTAGCATTTAAAGCAAATTTTAATTTTTTTTTACTCTAAAAAAACAAATAAATTTTAATTTAATTTACAAGTGACTCAGATATGCGTACTTCTACTACGACTACTAATGTAGTGTATCATGAAATTTTTCAATTTTTAGAATAACTTGCATATGTTAAACTTGATTATTAGATTATATTTATTTTATCCGGATGTAAAGTTTTTTATGTATGCAATTTTAATTTACAAGAGTAGATTACGTTATTTCCTCATAAACCAGTGCATGTGAACACGTGTTTGTAACAAGTTTAAACATTAATTATGTATATCGTTGATTTAGACCAACTAGATAAGTACAATAGAAATGCAAAAACAAATATACATCCAAAAACATTAATATCGGCCCAAATACATATCCGTGCAATTTTGCACGGGTTTAAAACTAGTTTGGATTAAGGTAGAAGAAAAAGTGGATGTGAACTGAATGAAAGAAGTGTGGTACTGGCTTCAGTATTTATAGCGCAAAATTTGAAAAATTGAAACCAAAAACGACGGATCGATCCGTGTGCCAATCTTACATTTCCTATAAGCCGTTAGATAAACATTTATCCAACGGCTGAGGTTTGTA